>NC_091064.1:166841982-167153927 GCF_000393655.2 Nicotiana sylvestris | reverse complement strand
CAACTGTCCAGAAGCCCTATCATATGCGTTTAGTACTTTCATAATCAATTGAAGAGACGTAGCATCCGAGGAAGAAAATATTATCGTATCATCCACATATGCTAAATGATTAATCTTAGGGCTCCACTTAGGTAATACAAACCCACAAAAATATAGGTTTAGATGTGGAGAATTCAAACCTCTTGCCAAAGCCTCAGCTGCCATAATGAATAAAGTAGGAGACAAGGGATCTCCTTGCTTCACTCCCCTCATTGATTTGGAAAACCCATGTGGCTGCCCATTTATCAACACTGAGTACCAATTTTTGGAAATTATTCCAAAAACGAATCAAATAAATCTTTCAGAAAAGCCCATCTTCCTCAGAACCTTGGTCAGGAATAGCCAAGATAATCGATCATATGCTTTTGTCATGTCAAGCTTGATAACACATTAGGTCCTGCCTTCGTTCTCAATCTCATGTCAGTTATTATTTCTTGTGTTAGTAGCACATTTTCAACAATACTCCTTCCTTTTACGAAACCTGCCTGTTCATCAGATATTAGATTAGGAAGCAAGCCCACCAATCTTTCATGGATAACCCTCGAAAAAACCTTGTTTATGAAGTTGCTAAGGCTAATTGGCCACATATCTGAAAAAGTTATGACTTCCTTCTTCTTTGGTAATAATACCAAATTTGTATGAGTAATAAATTTAGGTAGTTCGTGTCCATTGAAGAAAGCCTTCACCATTTCCACGACATCATCACCTATAGTCTCCCAACATGCATGGAAAAAACTTCCATTGAAACCATCCGGTCCTCCAGCACTCTGCCCATTTGATCCATATACAGCTTGTTTTACTTCTTCTCTCGTTGGTTGTCTGATCAAATACATAAACTTTTAATTTATGTATTTCTCATAAAATTGAAAAATACAAAAAATAGTACCTTATTTTGTACTTTACATAAATTCGAAAATTACAAAAAAATATATAATTCTATTAATGTTTTGTAGTCATTCCCGAACACTCGGGGACTAGCGTCAACAACTCGAAACCGCACGACCCCCGGGTCAGAGCTTCAAACTCGTAAGCCCTCAATGAGGCAACATCAAGTTCACAAAACGGCCCCAAAGCCAAAAACGTCCCGAACACTCGGGGATTGGCGTCAATAACTCGAAACCGCAGGCAACCAGGACCCCTTTAGCCTCTAAGCATCTCCATAAGACCTCCCTAGGAACTCTGTCGTACGCTTTCTCTAGGTCGATAAACACCATGTGGAGATCCTTCTTCTTATCCCTGTATTGTTCCACCATCCTCCTAATAAGGTGGATAGCTTCTGTGGTAAATCGCCCCGGCATGGTCTCAGTTCAAACTGTGCCTCATGAACTTTCACAACTTCCTCAAGACTTGCAAGTTTCTGAAAAATGTCTCCATAAGTAGCTTTGCTCCATCTTGATAATGCCTTCTTGAGCTTCTTCAATTTGTAATTGAATAATGTGAATGAATTAGCTTGGAAATCAGCATTCCAATTCTCACGAACAACTGCCTGGAATGATTCATGTTGAGTCCAAAAATTTATAAATCTAAAAGGCTTCTTTACTGGAGTAACTTGAGCATCGAGTTTTATCAACAATGGGCAGTGGTCTGACCCAGTTTTTGGTAGATGTTCTACCTCTAATCCAGGCCATAATTGTTGAAATTCCATGTTACCCAAACATCTGTCCAATCGTTTAAAAATGCAATCCTCTTCTGCTCTTCCATTCCACCAAGTAGAGATACTCTCTTTAATACCAAGATCAAATAGAGTACATGTATTCACACAATGTCGAAAATCATATACTTCATTGATATGCACCGATAAACCACCAAATTTATCTTCCTCATCCCAAATGACATTAAAGTCTCCACCTACAAGCCATGGTAGAGTCATGTCATTAGACAATGCATATAAAGAATCCCATAATTCAATTCTTTCTATAGAATCGCACTTTGCACACACCAATGTCAACATAAATTCTCGTTGATCCTCAGAATCAAATATCTTCAATGTCAGCTGTTGTACCATATCCATTACCACCGTAATTTCAAACCTATCATCAAAGAATTCCCATATTTTGTTTGATACATTTCTGATGGCCTGTGGAAAATCAATGCTCCTCCGATATTTGTCCAGATTTCTCCCTTGTTGTTTTGGTTCCATCAATCCTATGAACTGAAATTTATGCTGTCTATGCATTGTGATGAGCCTCTCAAAAGCTCTTTTTGTTTTCACTGATCGTATATTTCAGATTACAGCATTCATATCTAAATAATGGATTTGGAATTAGCTCTCCTTGTTTGAACTCCAGGTATTTGCACACTAGGGGTCTCCTTCGTCTGCCTCTTTCTCCCACGACCTGCTGATTTAAACTTTTCCATTTGACGTGGAGAAATATCCCCAAGCCTTGCAACATGCATAAAGTTCTGGGCAGTAGATTCAGCATCCATGTCCTTTCCTTTGCCTGTCTGATTTTCCTCACCTTTAAAGCGTTCCTTGTGCTCCATCAGTTGATCTATAGTAGCCTTGGGTATTAATTTTTTGCTCACATTTTCTTTTGCATTATTTCCAGCTAGTTCACTCCTTGTTTGAGCTATGATTCTCTTATTTGCAGATCCTTCTTCCCTATTGTTAGGAAATTTAGGATCTATATTGTCCTCACCTTCGTTGCCTAGTTCCAACTGACTACATTTGAGATTATCAGCATGTGGCTGTTTCCTTATCACGGTGTCACCTGGATCAATGGGCTCCCCATTCTCATTGGGAACAGCTACATTCTCATTGAGGTCATTGGCGTGGATTACTATTGATACTTGTAAACCCCTGCATGGCTTATGGCTTGCAACGACTGTTCCAACTGCTGGACATTCGACTCTATCTTGCTCCTCCATATTCTTTGATTGGCCATCTCCTTGTTGTAATAATAATTTACCATTGTTACCATTAACACTTTGTTCTTCTTCCCCTTGATCATCTTCCTCAATTGGTCTTTTTTCTTCATTATTATCAGCAAACTCCCCTTCTTCTGAAACTGAATCTTCTTCCCTCTGATTACACCACAATTTCCCACCTGGGACTAGCACTCGATTTTCTAAATTCTCTTGTTCTTCAAGCATTCCAGTGTCTAGAGTTTGTGATGTGATTTCCTGACAAGATTGATTAGTGGTAACCATATTCAAATTTGTTCCTTGGATAAACATCGGAGCCTTAGGATTAAGGCCTTTATCAGCTGACTTAGGCAAACTTCTCATGTTTGAAATATGAGAGGTCATATTATGGATATTCTTCTGCACTATCACCCCATCATTAGCATCTTCAAATTGTTTCTGCTCTACACTTGTATTTTCATCCCCAATTTCCTCAACTTGTAGAATTACAAATTTATTTCCCATAAGTGCCTGCTTCCCTTCACCTTGATCAACTAGAACTATTTCTTTTCCAGTTCTTCTTTAATTCTCCTTCTGGTTGGTGACATTTTTAGCACGATTATCCCTCACTTCTTTCTGTATCATTTGAGGAAAAGTATCATTCCCAGTAGACAGTATCATTTGATTGACTTTCTCATTGTCTGTTGCCTCGACATTGGCTTGTTCCTGCTGGATATCATTGTCATCAGCTGCCATCAATGCATTAGGAATTCTTCTTTGTTCATCAATACCTTCGACAGCCATTCCCCGTTGTTTAGCCATTATAGCATTCAAAACCTCCCTCGCATCACCTTTGTATTTTTCAATATCAGTACATTGAGTTTCTACTGTTGCTTGTGAAATAGCCCTGTTTTCTGCGTTACCATCATTTATCACAGGGGCTCTCTTCTCAATTCGCTCGGGATGTAATCGCCAACATTCGATTTCATTGTGGCCTTGAATCTTACACTCTTTGCAATACTTCGGCAACATTTCGTATTGAACTTTGACCCACTCTGTCCTTGTTCCTCCAATTTCTTCATCGATGTCTATTCAAATTTTCTTTGGTAACTCAGCCAATAAATCTACAAGAACCTTTACCCTCGCGCAACTTGGTCTTGTTTTATTTATTGTAGCTGCGTCTAGAGACAATGGTCTTCCCACAGCTGTAGCCAAAGAAAACAGTGTTTCCTTAATATAAAAAGTAGGCAGTAGTCCAGGAAAGGAGATCCATGCTATCGCCATCGGAGTTTCTTCACCCGCTTTAAACTTTTCATCATAAATAAGAGTACGCAATTGATATTCGTATCCATCTTTAGCTTTGATATAATACGTACTCTTCGAAGTGAAATCGAGTAAGTCTTGCCACAGAGTTAATCGAATTAACACATGATGATCTCTAAGAAATCCAATATTGCACTCACCTTTAATTCCACATTGAAGCGGAATAATTCGATGAAGTTCATGAATCTCAGGAGATCCATAAGATAATTTCCCGACCACTGCGTATTGAAGACCTTCGATAACATTCATCCTCTGAACTTCTGCTTCTGTGAATTTCACAATTGGTTGGCCATTCAAAAAAGTAGCTCGTCGTATCGGAATTGGTTAGATCGCTGCTGCAGCAGCTGCCATAGCTTGTGTGTTTAAAGTAATGGGTTTCAATATTTTTGAGTAATCTAGGGGTTGAGGTATGATGTTTGTAGCTGTGTTAGTTTGTGCCATGCTTGAAGAAGGCATACCAGCCTCTAAAGATGGCTGGTCGCCGGCCATCGCGGCCTTACAAGCTCAGATCGCCAGTTTTTCTTGCGATGAACAGTTCTTCGAAGTCACTGTTTGGCACTGTTCACGTAACTGCTTGGCACTGTTGACGTTACTATTTGGCACTGTATCGCCGGATCTCTAGAGAGAAAATTGGTTTCCACTTTACTTAAAAACCATTATTATGTTTTATTTAAACTTCTTTCTTTTTTCCTTTACTTCTCACGTTTTTTTCTTTCTCTTTTGTTTTCTGTTTTCCCTTTTCTTCTTCCTTTGTTCTTTTGTTTATGTTGATTTGTTTGTTTGTTCTTTTTATATATTATTATTTTTTTCATTTTTTTCTTTTATTCTAAAAATGAATTAAAAATTGCTTTATAAAGATACTAGTATATTTAAGATAATGAAAATGTTTAGAGAAGACATATAATCACTATATTAATGAAATTGAAATACTACTCAATATATACTAAAATGTAAAATATTTTTTGAACTTCTCTTCTTATCTTTTTTTGGAAAATAAAATGCCAAGACTATTTTTGTATTTTTTCCAAAAATAAAGCTAACTAAACAAAATATCAACTAGCTAGAATAAGGGAAAATATTTTTGTAGTTTTTTTAGATAAAATAAAGTAAAGAGAGAGATACTAAACCTAAACTAAATATTTACGCTAAAATATAAAAAAATTTGGGGAGGGTCAAAAATTACATGTCTACATATGGGATACGAGAAAAAGGTTACGGCGTTATATACGCACCACCACCTGATCAGCTGGTATATGATGATGTTGCCCATATTGGCTGAAATATGACTCAGACGACATTATATACGCGTATATATGTACGTATATGTATATGGAATATGGAAAGAGGTTATGACGTTATATACGCATCACCACCTGATCAGCTGGTATATGTTGATGATGTGCCTATAGTGGCCGAGACGATATGATGGGATGTCCTCAGTGGCTTGATGATATTATGTACACCCATACCTACGCATGACATGACATTTATACGCATGTGCATGACGTTATAAATGTTTTAGAATTTACAAAGTTATTCAGATTTAAAGGTGTGTTTCTATATTCCATGTTTCATCTATGTCTTTTACGTACAAATTTTCATGCCTTATACGCTCAGTACATTTTTCGTACTAACGCCCTATTTCACGGGGCCCCGCGTTTCATGGCCGCAGCTGCAGGTAGGCAAGCTGACGATCCCCCTTCTTAGGATCCCTAATCAGCGAGAGTTGGCGTGCTCCATTTGGTCCGAAGCTGCTTTTGATGTTGGTACGATATATATATATATATATATATATATATATATATATATATATATATATATATATATATATATATATATATATATATATATATATATATATGGTATGACGTGGCTCAGTCCCTTCTTTGTACAGTTATGTTTCTGTTAGAGGTTTGTAGACAGTATGTCTAGTTGGGATATATGTGGCCTTGTCGGATTTCAGCTATTCGATGTATAATTGTCTATAGCAGCCTTGCCGGCTCGCCCTGCAAATATACATACATATGCCTTGTTGGCAGGTTTCCTTCATGTATGTTATCTTCGTAAATCAGAAGATATTATACAGGTTCATATCATAGACGTATGCTTATGGGTGTTTGCCATGTAGGACTCAGGCACCCGTCGCGGCCCATTGGTTTGGGTCGTGACAAAAGTGGTATCAGAGCAGTTCTGTCCTAGGGTTGTCTACAGACTGTGTTTAGTAAAGTCTTGTTTATGGGTGTGTCTTATAGACATGAGGCTACAGGATATATAGGATGCTATCCTCTCTTTTTATCTTAGATCGTACAATATAAGCATTCGTGCTCCTAACAATGTGTTACGTTTTTAGTGATGCCTCCGAAGACTACAACCGCTAGCACGGGTCAGAAGGCTACAAAAGTGTTAGAAAGAGAGATAAGTTATACTATGGATTCGGACCCATCAGAGATCATGGGTTCTATTGAGGAGGATCCATTCGATGATCCATATGAGTCATCCGTTTGAGTTGTTTTGACCACTCCGGCAGTAGATAGGGTGAGAGGAGTTCCAACCTCACCAAGGCCCTTATTTTCACAGCCCGTTGATCAGGGTATGAGGGGAGTAGTGCATGTATTGGCACAGCCGAGATTCCCTTAGGCTCAAAACTATGTCAAGGTATTTGAGGACACCAGCTCTTCTGAGGTTCCGGATAGTCCACAGTCTTGGGAGTCCATCAATCAAGGTTCATCAGTGTATGTTATAGGATACGCAGAGGAAGAAGATAGTAGTCGGGCCAAGAAGAGGAAGGTAACTAATAGGGACATGAAGATTCCACTTCGGAGTGTGTTATCGAGGCTCTTATAGAGGACGAGGCAAGGACCCTCTACTATAGACTTCCTCCAAATGTCACTTTTTGGTTGATGAGTTCCACCTCTTCTCGGAATATTACCAAGTCAGGATTCTAAATGTGTTAGGTTGTTTTATGAGGATGTAGGGAGCCTCGTCCCGACTTGTATATATTATGGTTATGCCTACTTAGAGGTTTTGTAGACATTATCCTGTATATAGTTTTGGATATGACATGTCTATGGCCTAGTCGACCCCTATGTATATAAACCTTTTTGTAAATTAGTTATGCAAGTTATGCTTTAATATTGATACTTATATATATGGATGTGACCCGGAATGGCCCGTAATAGATTTGATAATGAACAAGGATAAGATACGTGGTGTTCGGTTGGGAAGGACTTGATATTATAATAGGTGTGGATTGATTGGCTTGCTATGTTAACATCAAGTGTAGATCAAAGATGGTTTGATTTCAGCTTCCAAGAGAGCCTGTTTTAATGGAAAGGTAATACTGCATCGCCAAGAGGTAAATTTATCTCTTATCTCAAGGCAAAGAAGATGATCATAAATGACTATATTTATCACTTAGTTCGGGTTTGGGGTGTGGAATTAGAATTACCAACCATTCAGTCCTTTCCTGTAGATAATGAGTTTCCCGATGCTTTTCCGGATGAGCTTTCAGGTCTTCTGCCAGAGCAAGAAATTGAGTTTGTCATTGTCCTACTACCAGATACTCATCCAATATATATATTCCCCTATAGAATGGCCCATGCAGGGCTGTAAGAATTAAAGGAACAACTAAGGGACTTGCTTGAAAAAGGTTTTATCAGACCTAGTACATCACTGTGGGGAGCACCTATTTTGTTTGTAAGAAAGAAAGATGGTTCCTTACGAATGTGTATTGATTATAGGAAACTGAATAAGGTGATGATCAAGAATAAGTATTCGCTCCCGAGAATTGATGATTTATTTGATCAGTTGCAAGGTGCCAAGTATTTCTCAAAAATAGACTTGAGGTCCCGGTACCATCAGGTAAGGGTTAAGGATGAAGATATTCCGAAGACAGCATTCAGGACTAGATATGGGCACTTTGAGTTTTGGGTTAGGTCGTTCGGTCTGACCAATGCCCCAACAATATTCATGGATTTAATGAACCGTGTGTTCAGGCCTTTTTTTAGATCTGTTCGTAATTATATTTATTGATGATATATTGGTATATTCTAGTTCAGAGGCTGAGCATGCAGATCATCTGCGTACTGTGCTCAGAGTTCTACAAGAAGGGAAGTTGTATGCAAAATTTTCTAAATATGAATTCTCTATAGCTTTCCTTGGGCATATTATTTCAGGTAAAGACATCCGAGTGGATACACAAGAGACTAAGGCAGTGAAGACTTTTCCTAGACCCACAATATCGATAAAGGTTTGTAGCTTCTCCGTTTGGTAGGTTATTACAAGAAACTTGTAACGAAATTTTCTTCTCTTCTAAGCACCTTTGACCAAAGTGGTATATGGTGTCTTGCTTGATATTCCGGAATAACATAAGAAAATCTATGGTGCAAGCAGGTTGAAGAAATATTGCGAATAAGTATAAATAAATATGTGTAGGTCGCAAGCTACAATATGGTCGAGCGACAAGGTTCTAGGAAGACAGGAGGAAGGATAAGAAAAGATGAGTAAAAAGATAACAAGAATGGATGAGTCCTTGGGAATAAATTCATAAGAGAGCTGATGGTTTCCCTATGTTATAGGAGGCTCAGTATAGCCCGAATTAACTCAAAGGAGTCTAAGACTGGTAACGTTTAGAATAGATGAAATGTTGCCCTAATAGTGGGATAAGGGCGCAATTGTGAGAGATAAAAGATGAAGTTTGGGTCTCCGAAGAGAGGGATTTCCTGAATTGTACAAGATTAGGATAACCATGTAAGTTAACTCAAAAGGGAACTAGGTTTCAATGGATCGACGCTTGTGAATGGAGTTTTTAGGCCTTAAAGGACAGATTAACTTCAGCACCGGTTCTACCGCTCCCAGAAGAGACCGATGGTTATGTTATCTATTGTGACGCTTCAGGCATTGGATTGGGTTGTGTACTGATGCAGCATGTTAAGGTTGTAACTTATACTTCTAGACAACTAAGAAAGTACGAGAGGAACTACCCAACCCACGATTTAGAGATAGCCTTGGTGATTCATGCACTAAAGATATGGAGGCACTACTTGTATGACATTCATGTTGACATCTATGCGGATCATAAGAGCCTCCAGTATATCTTCAAGAAAAAAAGAATTGAATTTACGTCAAAAAAGATGATTGGAGTTACTTAAAGATTATGACATTGATATTTCATGCTATCCGTGGAAAGCAAACGTAGTATCCGATGACCTCAGATGTAGATCTACGGGTAGCCTATCATATTTACAGCCAAAAAATAAAAAAGAGAATATCCCATGAAGTTCACCAGCTAGCTAGTCTTGGAGTTCGATTACTTGACTCAGGTGATATTGGAATTACTCTTCAGGGTACGACAACATCCTCTTTAGTAACTGAGGTAAAGGAACGCTAGTACGAGGATCATGTGTTAGTTCATTATAGGGATACCGCCCTTTAGAAGGAGAAGACGTCGTTTGAAATTACAGAAGATGGAGTCCTCAGATATCGAGGACAATTATGTGTCCCTAATGTTATAGGGCTACGTCGGCAGGTTATGGAAGCAACTCACTATTCTCATTATTCTATCCATCCAGGAATGACAAAGATGTATCATGACATCAGGGAAGTATATTGGTGGGACGGAATGAAAAAGGGTATAGCATAATTTGTTGCTCAGTGTCCTAACTGTTAGTAGGTTAAGATTGAGCATTAAAAACCCGGTAGATTATTGCAGGGTATAGATTCCGTCTTGGAAATGGGAAATAATCAATATGGATTTCATCATAGGCTTACCTCGTACCCAGCGTAAGTTCGTTTCGATATGGGTGATTGTTTATAAGCTTACAAAGTCAGCCCATTTTTGCCCGTTAGGACTACATATTCTATAGAGGATTATGCAAGGCTTTATATTTAAGGAGATAGTATGACAGCATGGTGTCCCTGTTTCTATTATCACAGATAGAGGAGCTCAATTTATAGCTAATTTCTAGAGGTCCTTCCAAAAAAAGGATTGGGAACTCAGGCAAGTCTTAGTACAACATTTCATCCCCAAACTAATGGACAGGCCGAGCACACAATTCAGGCACTTGAGGATATGTTACGAGCATGTGTGTTGGATTTTAAAAGAAGTAGGGATGAACATCTACCTCTTATCGAGTTTACATATAATAATAGTTACTATTCCAGTATTCAGATGGCTACATATAAAGCTCTTTATGGACGAAAGTGTAGGTAGCCTATTGGGTGGTTCGATATTAGGGAAACTACGTTAGTAGGACCAGAATTGGTATAGCAGGCAATCGAGAGAATTAAGCTTATACAGGAAAGGCTATTGGCAGCTCAAAGCCGTCAGACAGATTATGCGAATAATCAATGACGAGACTCAGAATTTCAGGTGGACGATTGGGTATTCCAAAAAGGTATCACCGATGAAAGTTGTCATGAGGTTCAGAAAGAAAGGAAAACTTAGCCCTCGGTACATGGGACCATAGAGGATCATACACAAAGTAAGCCAGGTAGTATATAAGTTAGACTTGTCTTCGGACTTGGAGTCTGTATGTCTAGTCTTTCATGTGTCTATGCTCCATAAATGTATCGGAGATCCTTCCAGAATTGTGTTAGTTGATGACATTCAGGTCACAGAGTAGCCATCATGTGAAGAAACTCCCATTGCTATATTAGACGGGCAGATTCGGAGATCGAAAACTAAAGACGTAGCTTCGGTGAAAGTACTTTGAAGAAACAATAATGTGGAAGATGTGACTTAGGAGGCCGAGGAAGACATGAGGTCTAGATATTCCTACTTATTTCCTCCTCAAGAGAGAGATCCGACTGAGGCGTCATAATCATAAGGTACGAGTATAAATTCTTGTATTGGTTATTGTCGTTGGTCATGTGAGGCCATTGTTGTTATTCATAATTATGGTCATGTGTGTCATTGGGTTATTAAGCTTCTACGGGGAGAGTTGGTAGTGGTGTTGTTACAGAGATGACCCTGCCAAATTTATATAGATCACGGGGAATTGAATATTCGAGGACGAATGTTTCTAAGAGGGGAAGGATGTTACATCTCGCGTTTTCGTACGTTAAAAGTTTCGTCTTCAATTAATTGACGTAGACTCGGGTATGAGATCATTTTAACGTTAACCTACTTACGTTATTTATAACAAGCGATAAATAAGTGTTATGAAGGATAAAGGGATACACGGATTAAAGAAAATGAGTTTCTTTGAAAGTGGCCAATTTGGAATAAAATACGGGTCGAGGGGTAATACCCGATAATTACAAACTAGTACCATGGAAGGTACCATATGATCACGGTAGAATAATATATAAAGTATATATGAAGTATATTAAAAAAATAGAATTTTAAGTAATTTATGGTAACTTTTAAATTATGCGGGTAATTGGTTAATTACCGGGTAACGAGACATTACCAAGTTAACTAATAAGTGGGTAAAGATTACTAATCTTCACCTACTCTCCACGTGGCATAAGGTCACCAAATTAAAAGATGACTCATAATAAATTATACATAGGTGTCTACACCTAAGGAGTAAATAAAGTAACTCTATCAAAATAAGACTTCTTAGTCTTATCTCCTTGTTAGCTGACGTTGGTGGAATTCATTTTACACAATAAAATTTCTAAAACTAAGTTAATAACAAAAGTCATGCATATACAGAAAGTAAAGTTAAAGCTCACCAAAAGAGTAGTAGAATGAAGGCAAGTATTGAGAACCTAGGACATTAGAAAATAGAATCATTTCGTTTAAATATTCAATCCATAGCAAGGTTTCGATCAAATTCAGAAGCTGAAGCTTCATCCTTTCGTTCCAACGTATTTCACGGAAGCAGAAGCTCCACTTCGATCAAATAATTCAAGGAACAGGTATGTTAAGGCCCTCCCTTCTTTCTTTTGGCATGGTCCAAATTATACTGAAGAAACGAGCAAACACACAGTTTCCATAAATTACTCTATTCATAGAAATAGTAGGGGTGTCTATATTCTTGATTCCCCATGAAAAATATTATTATCTTCTGTTCATGAGTCTTAGAATAATACGCAGTTGTAAAAGTTTATCCGGAAGGAATATTGAGATTATTACGTATTTTTCATGCATTTCATTCATTTATACATATGCATTGACCCATGATCAGATGGCGTTATATATGCATATATATGTATATTATATTTATATGGGATACGAAAAAAAGGTTACGGTGTTATATACACACCACTACCTAATCAGCTGGTATATGATGATGTTGCCCACAATGGTTGAAATATGACTCAGACGGTGTTATATACGCGTATATATGTATGTATATGTATATGGGATATGGGAAGAGGTTATGGCATTATATACGCACCACCACTTGATCAACTGGTATATGTTGATGATGTGCCCAAAGTGGCCGAGATTATATGATGGGATGCCCTCAGTGGCTTGATGATATTATGTACACTCATACCTATGCATAACACGACATTTATATGTATGTGCATGACATTATAAACGTTTTAGAATTTACAAAGTTATTCAGATTTAAAGGTGTTTCTATATTCTATGTTTCATCTATGTCTTTTACGTACAAATTTTCATGCCTTATATACTTAGTAAATTTTTCATACTGACGCCCTATTACACGGGTTCTACGTTTCATGCCCGCAGGTGCAGGTAGGCAAGCTGACGGTCCCCCTTCTTAGGATCCCTGATCAGCGAGAGTTGGCGTGCTCCATTTAGTTCGGAGCTACTTTTGATGTTGGTATGATACGTTTGTATATATATATATATATATATATATATGTATGTATATGGGTATGACGTGGCTCAGTCCCATCTTTGTATAGTTATGTTTCTGTTAGAGGTCTATAGACAGTATGTCTAGTTGGGATATATGTGGCCTTGTCGACTTTCAGTTATTGGATGTATAGTTGTCTATAGCAGCCTTGCCGGCTCGCCCCCTATATTCTGCAGATATACGTACATATGCCTTGTTGGCAGGTTTCCTTCATGTATGTTATCTTCATAAATCAGAAGATATTATACAAGTTCATATCATAGACGTATGCTTAGGGGTGTTTGACAGGTAGGACTCAGTCACCCGTCGCGACCCATCAGTTTGGGTCGTGACATAAACTTACTGTTAAGAACTAGATAAGGAACCTGACCTACTTGGACTATACTGCAAGCTTTAACGGATTCCAGCTAAAGGTGAACTACTACAGCTTCAAGAGCTAGAAATCCACACAAGGACCTAATACTCTTGTGGTTTCCTCATAGCAGTACAAAGTCAATTGGACACAGCTAGAAATGAAGTGACTGACGGCACTATTTCTGCCACATTGCACTGTCTCCAGCGCCCGCTCATTCTCTAACCAAATAAAGTGCTCATATTATTTCAAGTGATGTGATCAAGATGTACTTACAATGAGTTTTATACAAAACATAACTTGTAGGTTTCAGTTTCTCATTCAAGCTTCTTGCCAAAATAGAGAAATCAATCCTCTCAAGCTTGAAGAACAAAGTTGAACGCAACTACAGACCAGTTCCTAAAAGATAGCTTGTTGTTGTCCTAGTTGAATTGTAACTTTGTTATTGTACTTGTTATATCTCCTAAACTGCTTAGCTAGAAGTGTTTGATTAGGAATCCTCTTGTAAATCCGTAAACTCCTTGAGTTTATGTTGTGACCAGATTTAGTCATAAGCAAAAGTCTTTGTAATTGTAGAATTACAAAGTGGCTTGTTGTGAAAGCATCACAAGTTAGAAAAAGTCTTTGTAACTAGAAAGTCACAAAGTGGCTTGTGGTAAGAATTTCACAAGTTAGTTGAGTAAATCCTTTGCAATAGGAGTCATTGTAAAGTGGCTTGTAATAAGTCATTTACAAGTTAGTGAAGTTAAAAGCCTACTGGTGTAGGTCGTGGCTTTTTGATCCCCTTGTGTGGGATTTTTCCACGTAAAAATCCTCTGCCTTATTTACATACTATTTTATTAGCATTCTCAGCAGAATCTTGTGGAGGACCAGGTAATCTACTATTTGGTGGACTCATACAAACTAACAATAATGCTTGTAATCAGTCTTGGCACTTAGAAAGCATGCCTATAGGGTCTGAAGATAAAATCTGTAACTATTTACCATTTAGATACCATGCTAATAGGTTTCTGCCCGGCTATCACTTAGGCAAACCTATAAGACAGTTAAAACCTGAGGTTACAATTGTGATTTTCTTGCTGCTTGAAACGTGTTCAGATTCGGTAAGTGATAAAATCAGTAGGCAATCTGATAAGTATTCACTGCCTCGCTTAAATAAAACTGTTGTATATTCTATTTATACTCATTTAGATATCCTGCCTATAAGACTCCTAAACTTATAAAACTGTTTGTGTAAATGACGTGCACTTGCTTTGTGTCTGTTTGTGGAGGTAAATATGAGCCCTTAAGTGATCTTTTATGTGACAGTCCTACCTGTTTTGTTTGTCGCCTAGTTTTCTCCTTTTAACCAGCATAAGTGAGTCTAGAACCACCTTAATTAGAGGTCATAAACACCTCCAAGGTCACAGGTAAGGGACGGGTAATGCACGCATAAGGCACATACTGGGTGCTATTAGAACGCTTATGTAACAATAATAAAAGGGAGGGTAATCGAATAGTAAAGGATATGATGACATGTGCGCTAATGTTATATGTAGCACCCCAATTTGGGGATGATTACCAAGTATTGCATAGAAATGATCCTATAGGCTAAAAAACCTAGGACCCCTTTACTCCTTGTTTTTAAAGTAATATCTGTTTGTTTATCTGCTTATAAGACTAATTCTCTTAAATTGAGTTTGACCGGGACCCACCGTTGTGAAACTCGAAGGGTGCCTAACACTTTCCCCTCAAAGTAATTTCGAGCCCTTACCCAATCTCTGGTAATGTAAACTAGTTCATGAGTTATTTTTTCTAAGTGCCCTAACACACCTTAATCCGTTAGGTGGCGACTCTTCAAATCTCACACCCAATTCCCAAAAGGAAAGGAGTTATCCCCAAAATGTCGAAATCCGATCTCCGCGAGAAAAAAAGGGGGCACAACATATACTTCCTAGTTTCACCCTGTCTCATTGCCGGATGTAAATAACAATTTACATCTTTTGACATATCCTTAATTTTTAAATACCCATTGGAGTGCTTAACTACAACATCACATGTATAGAAAAGTATTACTCCAATCAAGCCCGAAGTGAATAAAAGTAAGGAAAAAAATGACAATTTAAGTTATAATCATTTGTTTGCACATAAACACATATGAACAACAGTAAAAATATTAAATTCTATGATTTTGTAGCAATGTCTAAAACCATCTTTATTTCGAATTAACCAAATCAATTAACAAAGAAAAAAAGCAGCGAACATGAGAATGGAGGAAGAAAAGAGATAAATTTTGAGACACTAAAATTTCTTTTTATTCCATTAAAAAGGAATATGAAAAGTTGGCACTGTAATACATGGATTTAAGTTTTTTCTTACAAGGAATGAGAAAGATTTGAGTAGAAACAGTTCTTAATTTTTATTATTTCATTTGTTATAGTTTTCATTCTTGTTGATGCATGAATTTTAAACTATTTTGCAGATTCAAATGATAGTATTATCTGAAAAATATCAATGTGTTAAAGTAATACATATAGAAAGCAAAGAACGCAAGTGTTAAAGCAATATATAGAGATTTGAGAGGCCTAAAATATTTTCTGAGAAGTGCAAGGAAACATCAAGGAAGCAGAGGCACGAAAAATTCAAAAATTTTAAAATACTAACTCCTTTATGTCAGTCCCAAAGTTCTTTTTGAACAATTATGAAATTCTAAATTTTAAAATAGAAGTACTTCAAGGATGTAAAACATGTAGTGTATTTACTTGTCCCCAAAAAAGGATAGAATTCTCATATACCTTAGCATAGATCTTTTTCGCTCCATTGACTTTGATATAGAGATGGCCCAAACCATGGTAAGCAGAACAAATTTGTTGCAAGAAAAGCTATTTCAATGCCTTGTTAAAGTGCATTCCCACTCTAGCTCCTCTTGCATATGTATATTTCTCCAAAAATGTTTTGTAACTCTCCAAAATATAACTCCTTGGACATTAAATGAAACGTTTTTTGCCTTTACTAATGTTTAATACACATTAATCACATGCATTATGGCAGAAGGGGAAATAAATGCTTTGAATTTTTGATTTTTTGAATTTTTTAAATAAGATAAAGGTAAATATGAGGGGAAAAGGCAAAAAATGGAGAAAAAAAAGATAATTAAGTTTCTTGGCCAAAGAGAGGTGCCACGTCATCTTATATATATATATATATATATATATATATATATATATATATATATATATATTTCTTAGAAACAATATGCACATAAGTGGATATAATAAATTTAAATTAGTCCACTGTGAGATTAGTGGTTATAATAAATTTATATTAGTTCATTGTGAAATTAACTCATGATTCAAAGAAAAGTCAAAACATGAGAAAATTATTCTTTTCAAGACAACATAGGCTTAAAATATAATTTTTTTTTCCCCTTGAAGACTATAATTTATGATGCCGAATTAACTGTTGACAGAGCTCAGCGAGGACAAAAGAAATACCATCCATAAAACTCTATGAGTCATTTTATTGAACAAAATACGAGGACCAAATCACAAAATACTATGCAGAACACTAAAAATAAATAAGAAATTATATAAATATTGATGTAATACCGGAATACAATATATATCTCATAGTATTGCATAAGGGTGTTCACGGTTCGGTTTGGTCGGTTTTTGATTAAAACCAAAACCAAACCAATTTAATGGGTTTTTAAAATTTTAAAACCAAAACCAAACCAAATTAAATACAAACCATCAGTTTGATTGTTGTTAGTTTGGTTCGGTTTTTCGGTTCTTAGTAACCTAATGATAAGTCGATAATAGTAAAACAACGCTAGACAAGAATCTGAAAATAATTTGCTAAATTTATATTTTTTTATATATATTTTTCAGAACTGAAAGTTTATTTACCTGTTTATATGAAAAGAATGAACAAAAAACAAACTAAAAGTTTGCTTTCTCAAGCTTTAGCCATTGTTGTCTTGCAATTTGAATTTGCTTTCTTTACTCTTGTGGTGGGTTTTTTTCCGAACTATTCTGTTAGGCAAAAGTATGTGCGGAGGGTTAGAGAATTAGAGTCTCTTAATGAAAAGAAAATTGGTCAAGTCCTATTGTTTTGGGCTTAGGCAGTCTTTTAAGATATAAAAGGATAAACCAAAATTCAAAATAACAATTAAAATGCATAACAAATTTAAAATTATTTACAAAAAGATATTATATTGTATATAAATAATTATTAAATTTTGTATATAATTAGTCGGTTTGGTTCGGTTTATTTTTTGATTTTTTAAAATAGAACCAAAACCAAACCAAATATTATCGGTTTTTAAAATTTATAACCAAAACCAATCCAAATCAAGAAAAATATCGATTTACTTAATCGATTTGGTTCGATTTTCGGTTTGAATCGGTTTTCCGTCAAACCGTGAACACCCCTAGGTAACACTCACTATCCCTGCACCAAAAAGAAAAAACCACTCACTATACCTAAAGAGAAACTAGACTTTCCATGAAAGCTCTGGTTTCTTCAGAAACATAAGCTGATTCATCAACCATCAGATTTCTCCATTAGTCCTCTTTTATATTATAGACAATCAACTTTTCTTGTCCAATCACTTGCAATAAATATCATTATTATTTGCAAGTATAGCTCGTAACTATCTATCTTTCGTGATATACAACGATTCCTTCACGACCTAAGGTGTTAATTTACCTACTTAATTATCATCCGTCTCTACTCAATATCTCAACATTACAATTCAATTTAGATAAATGGACTTCTAAATACAATATTTTATTGATTACTTTTGCAGAGTCTTGGCTTGTCACGAGTTTGAATTTTATATTTTCATATGTGAAAAAGGTATAAATATATATCCTCATATACTACGAGTTTGAAAATTATACTTTGTATATCTAGTCCTTTAAATGTAATTTTGGTCAAAGACTCCTTAATCTCTAAGTATCTCATCATTCAAACATCCCTCACATTTAACACACAAAGATAATCTCTAAGAGCCACAAGCTTTCACAAAATATAATCGGGACACTACTAGAAAACGACTGGACTTCGATCGGAATTTCCAACTGAAAATAGTCGTCGGAAGTTTTTGTCGAATTCCGTCGGAAATTTGGAAAAAGAATTTTTTTTAAAAATTTAATTTTTTGTAACGACCCGATTGGTCGTTTTGAGCAATTGCGTCAAGTTCGGTAGTTTGAGGTCACAAATAGCTTCATATTATCTATATCGACTTGCGTGCATGGTTAAATTCAGTTAATAGATGATTCAGAGTCTAATTGGAAGAAGGAAACTAGTTTTGGAAGTTTAAACAGTGAGAATTTAATCGGAATTGGACTTTTGAGTAAACGGCCCCGGAATGGGTTGCGGGTGATCTCAACAGCTTCGTATGGTAATTTTGAACTTAGACGCGTGTCCGGATTCAGATTTAGAGGTCCGTAGGATAAGTTGAGGTGTTTCGGTGAAAGTTGGAAAAGTTGAAGTTTGGAAAATGGAGAAGTTTGACCCATAGCTAACTTTTGTGATATCGAGGTCGGAATGCGATTCCGATAGTTGGAACAGCTCTGTTATATCTTTTTGGACTTGTCAGCAAAATTTGTCGTCATTCCGGGTTGATTTGATAGGTTTCGACACGCGTTTTGGAAGTTGGAAGGTTTGAAAGTTCCTAAGTTCGATTCATGGTGTGATTCGTCGTTTCGGCGTTGTTTGATGTGATTTGAGACCTCAAGCGAGTCCGTGTTAGGTTATATGACTTGTTTTTGTGTTTGGACGGGGTCCCAGGGGCCTCGGGTGTGTTCCGGGTGGCCTACGTGTCATTTTCTCTTGTTTTTGAACTGCTGTTTCTGGTATATGATATCCTCCTTCGCGTTCGCGAAGTGTCTCTGCTGGTTGCTTCATTTTCCTTCTTCGCGTTTGCGTTTAAGACCTCGCGTTCGCGAAGCTTTGTCTTATCCTTCACCGCGTTCGCGTTCCTCTCACGCGTTTGCGTAGTTATGCCGTTCCACTCTTCGCGTTCGTGTACTAGTTCACGCGTTCGCGAAGAGCAATCTCTGGGCCATAATATTTACCTCCTTCACGTTCGCGTGCGTGCTGTCGCGTTCACGAAGCACAAATGGGGCAACCTTCATTTTTCTTCTTCATGAACGCGATACTTCCTCCGCGTTCGTGATACTTTAAGACCTGGGCAGAATACATAGTACTCTATTCCGAGGGTTTGCCATTTTCACCATTTTTCGAGTTCTAGAGCTCGGTTTTGGGCGATTCTTTGTGGGGTTTTCAAGAAAAATAATTGGGTAAGTGTTCTTCACCTAGAATCGATTATATTCCATGAATTTATCTTCCTTTTTATCATTTAATTTGTGATTTGGGTTGAGGAAAATGTTGGTTTTTGAAGAAAATTCCTAAAATAAAAAATCATGATTTGAGGGGCCAAATAGTATCGGAATTTAATAAATTGTGTATGGTTGGACTCGTATCGGAATAGGTATTCGGTTTTTGTAAAATTTATCGGGTTCCGAGGTGCGGGCCCGAGGGACGACTTTTGGACCGATTTTTGGATTTTGTTAAAGATTGAGACTTTTTTATCCGGAATAGTTTCTTATGTGTTTTATTTGTGATTTGAAGTTAATTTGGTTAGATTTGAGCCGTCCGGAGGTCTTTCCACCCGAGAAGTGCATTTTAGAGTATCGGTGTAACGACTCGATCGGTCATTTTGAGCTCTAGCGCGTCGTTCAGTAGTTTGAGGCCATGAGCAGCTTCACTTTAGGTATTATGTCTTGTACGCATGGTCGGAATTGAATTTCGGGAAGTTCGAAGTTGATTTGGAAAGAGAATTCTCATTTCAGAAGCTTTAAGTTGAAAGAATTAGCTAAGATTGGATTTTTGAGTAAACGACCTCAGAATCGAGATTCGAAGGTTCCAGCAGGTTCGTATGATGATTTCGGACTTGGGCATATGTCCGGATCGATTTTTGGAAGACCCGGGAACGTTTTGGCGCCTATTGTGGAAGTTAGCATTTTGAAGGAATTTCATAAGTTTGGGTTGAAGTGCATTTCAGTGTTATCAATGTTCGTTTGGGATTCCGAGTCTGAGAATAGATCCATATGGTGATTCTGGTGTTGGGAGCGCGATCAGAAGTGAATTCGGAGGCCCGTGAGCCATTTTGGAGTCATTTGGCTAAAGATAGAAACTTGAAGGTTTTTGAGAAGTATGACCGGAAGTGGACTTTTTGATATCGGGGTCGGATTCCGATTCCGGAAGTTGCAGTAGGTCCGTAATGGCAAATATGACTTGTGTGCAAAATCGGACGTGATTTGATAGGTTTAAACATCGAAAGTAGAAGTTTGAAATTCTAAAGTTCATAAAGCTTGGATTGGTGGTCGATTCGTGGTCTTAGCATTGTTTGATATGATTTGAGGCCTCGAGCAAGTCCGTAATGTGTTTTGGGACTGGTTGGTATGATTGGTTAGGGTTTCGGGAGACTCGGGTGGATTCCGGGTGGTTAACGGATCGAAAATGGAATTTTGGAAAAGGCTGAAGTTGCTGGTTGTTGGTGTAACCACACCTGCGAGACTAGGGCCGCAGATGCGGTGGTGAAGGGTGAAAGCTGGGACCGCAGATGCAGATAGGTCACCGCAGAAGCTAGACCGCACCTGCGGAAGAAGGAGCGCAAAAGCGGAAATGGGCTGGGAGCCCCGGATCGCAGAAGTGGCAATTGGTCCACACCTACGGGACCGCAGTAGCGGTCAAGAGACCGCAGGTGCGAAAGGACTAGAGGCAATGAGCTCTCTTTAAAAATCGAGTTTTGGTTCATTTCCACCCATTTTCACTTCGGGTTGGACGATTTTGGAGCTTTCGAAAGAGAGATTTTCTTCATCTATGTCAAGGTAAGTTGTTTCCACTAATTAGACGTTAAATGCATGGGTTTGTTACGGATTTGAGCATGAAAATTTGTAAAAACTTGGGGTTTGAGGGAAAACCTAGAAAATTGATATTCTTGGAATTTGACCACTATTTTGGGCATGAAATTGAGAATAAATTATATATTTGGGTTCTTTAGGTTATGGGTAAACTTTATCTTCGAAAAATTTCGGAAACCGGGCACGTGGCCCCGAAGGCAATTTTGTCAACTTTTCGATCGGGGGTTAGGAATTGCTCTAAATTGGATTGTAATGAGTAATTGAGCATATATTAATGGATTTGCATAATTATTGGCTAGCTTTGGAGCATTTAGCATCGATTTGGGTCTTCAGAAAGGCGTGGAAATGCCGGTTATGGATCTTCGGAGCGAGGTGAGTCTCCTTCTAACCTTGTAAGAGGGAATTGTCCCCATAGGTGAAATAATTAGTTATGTGCTCCTATTTGTGGGGGCTACGTACGCACAAGGTGATGAGAGTCCGTGTATAGATACTATTATGCTATTGTCCGGGTAGTCTAGGACCCAAAAGCATGCTATACTTGAAATATCTATAACCTTATTGACAGTTGATTGCTTAAATCCTATCGAATTGGTAAATGGATTTCTAAAAAGAATTAAACTTCATTTTTTCAAAATTGTTAAAAGAGAATTGTTTTTCTTTGGATAATTGTTTCCTGATGACTTCTTGATTGATTGTCTGTGCGTGTTTAAATTCTGGAACGGGTCGAACGCCTCGGCAGATTAAATAAATGCATCTATGGTTCGCGCCATTCGACTCTCTGGCAGTGCACAGTTTAAATATTGTTGGATCGGGCCGTACGATCTCGGCATGATTTGCGCATGCTTGTATTGCTTGCCTTGAGAGTTATTGATATTGATATTTGCTCTCCCCGACTTGAGATAATTGTTAATTAATGGATTATGAATCCGGAGACGTTTAATAGAAAGGAACTCTTACCTGTTTAGTAACTTATTTGAAATTACTATTGTTCTTAATAAATCCATGATTTCTCGCATTAATAATATATTACTATTGGACCACTAGTAAAGGTCGAAGTCGACCTCTCGTCTCTACTTCTTTGAGATTAGACGGGATACTCACTGGGTACATATTTTTTTCGTACTCATACTACACTTGCTGTGCATTTTTGTTGCACAGGTTTATGTGTGGCTAGTGGCATAGCGGCATGGTTGATATGGAGACTCAGGTGAGTTGCATTTATCGAGACGACCGTAGCCAACATAGTCTCCTTCAGAGTATTGTATTGCATTTTCATTTCTGTCCACTTGTATCCCCGACAGTCACTGTATTTTATTTCATTCACTTGTAGATACTTATGCACTTGTGACACCGGGTTCTGGGATGATCACAGGATCTTTTAGTAGTTAAATTTGGTAAAGACATCCTCATTTATCCAGCGGATTTTATTATTTATTTGTTTAAAGGAAATGATTTCAAAATAATTAAAATGAGAAATTGCTAGTAAATTGTGGTTGGCTTGCCTGACAGTGGTGTCTGGCTCCATCACGACCCTTAGTGGATTTTGGGTCGTGACGACATGGTATCAGAACACTAGGTTCCCTTAGGTCTCGCTAGTCATGAGCAAGTCTAGTAGAGTCTCGCGGATCGGTATGGAGACGTCTGTACTTATCTTTGGGAGGCTACAGGGCTGTTAGGAGTACTTCCCTTCTTGATTCCTCATCGTGCGACTTGATTTCCTTGAGGCTTATGCCCTTGTTTCCTTCCTACTCAACCTTACGCGACGCGAATCGCTAGTTATAAATCGAGAATTGAGGAATTGTAATGGTACTACGAACGTGGTGTGGGATGTTTCTCCCGGTATAGTTGATTAGGCTATTGTCGTCTCCTTGCGGAAGGATTTTTCTATCGTTTCTGCTCGGTAGTTGTGCTTTTTAGAGCATAGAGGCTATGCACAGGTTGTTGTGATGCTCACGATTGGTTATCGCACTGTAATGACTTGATAGTAGTATACTTGCCTATGTGTTGGGGCAGTGAATGATTTGAAAGGAAGCCTACTCAGTGCACGATTCAAAGATCTGATATTTCACTTCCGGTAGAGGAAAAACAATTGGCCTAGGGACGTCCAGATTTGGAGTGATGCAGTAACAAGACTTGGTGATTTCAAGCATGATGGAATTTTCATCTGTGATGTGGTGTCATCGTCCGCGATTGAATATGTTAAGTTCGCTAGTGTTATGGTCTTCTGCAATTCGCCTTTGGGGTAAGATATTGTGAAATAATATTGGAGAAAAGGCTATCAGAGATCGCGAGATGCGGTGATTCAGGATTGAATTGGTGATTCTAATATTGACGGCTCGAGAAAGATGATCTTCGGAAGGGTTTAAAGTTAGTAGCGATTTGTGGGTTCAAGCGCTAGGAAGATAGATTTTACTTAAGGCAACAACTGAGCAGCAAAGGATGGGGAAGGACATGTGAGGAGTGTGAGGCGATGCTTAAAATTTCTAGAAGGCCAAGTATAAGAAGCAAAGGTCGAGTAGTCGATTAAAGGGGTGAGTTCCGCCAAAGTGGGAGAGTGGCGGAGTTGCATATGGGCTTTGCGATAGGATGACTACGCACCTTAAGGAGAGTTTGGAATGATTTGGGAACTTTAGTGATTGTTGATTGGGGTCGACGGATTTAATTAGAAGTATTGACTATTATGCGGCGGGAGATTGGATACGTCGGAAGAGAGTTGCTTGATACGAAGAAAGGTACAACATAATTTTGAATTGGAAGGATATTGTCGCACATTTAATTGATGTCCACAAGGGATGAATGGACTTATGCAGCTAAGGAGTGAGCTCGGACGCAGGATGGGTTATTAATGTCGTAGTGATTGTACCCCATGCAGCAGTGTTGGAAGATGTCGGGAAGTGATTTCCACAGGTGAGTTATTCCCTGTGAGCAGGTTCGCGGTCGCATGGTTGGCGAGGCTTCTGCGAAGAATTCTATTGGTTGTACAGCAAAGAGATCGGTTATGCGAATGTGGTTAATGATTCAGAGTATAAAAGGGATTTTACAGGAAGATTCCAAGAATTTTGGCGGTTGATTGCGCAAGGTTATGTCAATAAGAGATAAAGAATCCTAGTGAATTCCAGAGTTGTGTAATAGTGGCTTCGAGCTAAGTGGGAGAGTCCCACCGCCTATGATTGGGTTGAATGGTTAACTACTTGCGAAGTTTCTGGTTATTAACATATTGATGGGTTATTTCAGCTACAGGAAAAGGATATAAGTGGTAATTTGAGCAAAGGAATTGTTAAAGGTGTGCTATGATTGTCCTTATTGGCTCATGTTCAGACATGGGGAAGGATTTAGAATTTATGCCTTGTATAGATGCGAGTTTCAAGGGAAGTGATTCTGTCGGGTGCTTCGTCGAGAAGGTATTCATGTGCTAGAAGATTCATGGAGTTGATTATGTTCGGGGCCAAGTCAGAGCGGGTGCCTCTCAATAACGATCCTAGTGGATTAAAAGGGGTTAAGTGTGGTGCCTATCGAGTCTATAGGTACAGTTATGAATCAAGCTTTGTAGAAGCTTATGAGGAGGTGCCCAGAATGTTCTATGATGTTTTGACCTGCAGTATAGCAATTGGGAGGTATGAAATGGTTCGTGGGATTTGAGACAACATGGTCTCGTGATTCAGGTCACTCGGGATGAGTGCAGATGAAGTGTGTTATGTGTTGAATGGAGTTGTTATTTCTAAGGCAATCAAGGATAAATTGGAAGAAGGTAGACTGGTTAACCATAGTTGAATTGGCATATTGGTGGTAGTAATCAGTTCCTTCAGCGTGATCAAGTTATGCAAGTGATTTGTGGCGGTACATGTGAGGCTTGTCGGCCATCGTAATTGATATTATTCAGAAGTATTCCACCATTATGGCCTGTTATGTGTAGGCAGATCCCGAAAGGGATAGGGTGGCTTAGACCACTACTTGAAGATTTGCATATTCCATGGTTATGGGAATTCACCTGTGTGTTGCTATGGTTCTCCTGAAGTGAGTTAAGTGAAAAGTTTTATATGATGAAGTGTTAACATATTAGTGGTTTCGGAGTTATGATGAAAATCATGTTCTATCGCATATTGGCATGATGGGTGCAGTAAGTGGTATGAAAATTGAAGTAAGGATCAAGGTTGCAGTTCGGTATTGACAAGGATATCATGGGCTCAGATGAGCAGGAATGGAGTTTTGATGCTTAAAGTAAGTTAGTATTGTCCTCAGCGTCACCTGAGATTGGTGCGTTATGAAAAAGGCTTTGCATCCTGGTTAAGGATTCTTGATCACTTTTCAGCGTTAGTGTGGCCGGTGGTTTGGATGTACAAACCTGTTATCTGATACGGAAGGGTTGTGGTAGCATGCCCCACGGAAGGTTGTATAAGTGTGGCATGTAGTCACTTGATTGATTGAAGAGTAACCAAGTATGAAGATTGTGGTGATGACGTTAAATTGAGATTTGATGCTTGGAGGGCACTCGGTCTATTGGGGTTGTGGACTGTGGAGGATTACTCAGGTTAAGATGGTTGTTCTTGTGTGTTATGAGAAAAAGGGGAGTTATTATGGACCTTTGATAGGTTATTAGCCTAGTTCAGTGCGATCAGAATCAACTTGAGGTCTGTGGATGGTATTTAAATGTGAATATGGGCCTTATATCAGGCCGAATGTGTTCATTTCAGCATAGCGCTCCTTATAGAGGAGTATTCAGACGTGGGGTGTTATTTCGTCGTCGGCTATTTCATATAATGCTATATTGTGCCGTGTGAGTTGTGAAAGGCTCGATAATTTTCTTTTGTATTGAGGTTCCATGTAGCGATGGTGATATGTGAGCAGGATGGCTCTTTAGCTTCAGAATATATATCGCACCTCAGTTGTGCTTGAGTTCGTTAGCTTATGGCTCTATATGTCCCCTTAGGGATGGTATTATGCACTTAGCGTGATTGGGATCGATATTCGGTATTTTGTTGTAATGAGCAATTTAGCTCGGTGTGTATCTCCTTATGTGAATTTTATGTGTGGATCAGGTGGCACGCCGCCATGGGTGTGTTGTTTGGATCAGGTTGCACACCATAACAATATGATGTTGAGTACAGTTTTCTGTATTCTAATTTTTTTGTGTCTTATTTTCCATTTTCTGAGGAAAGTCCATATTAGCGTGAGTTGAGTAGTCCCTTCCAGAGTTTGGTTTCCTTATGTATCACATTCGAGTTGGTAGCCTATTGGCACATTGTGTCATCATACGAGACTTTTGGTCATGTCTGGGGTGGTTTGTTACCTGAGCAGTTCGTACTGGGTGAGACAAGGTTATTGGATCTAGGATCAGTGCAATCGGATTGTATGAAGTATATTAAAGAGCAAAGGACATTATTTGGTTCAGAATGAAGTAATGTTCTTGTCAGGAGTTTAGCCTCAATGATTTGTTGACTTGGCAGTTGATTATGAATTTCTACACATCTCTTCTGTCGTGGCGATATTGCGAGACTTGGAACAAGGCTTATATATATCTTGAGGTGCATTGTGAGCATCAAATTCGGGGAATGCTGGTTATTATGATTACAGAATGTTATTATGGTCCTGTGAATAATATGATGCATGGTGAGAATTCAGCAAAGGCATGCAGTCATGTTCTTGTACCTCGTGTAGTGAATGATATGGTGTTCATATATTGGAAGCAGGCCTGACAGAGAATTTTGGATGTTAGAATTGGGCTCTAAGCTTATTTGCTTGAATAAAAGGGAATATCTTCAGAATTGATCGAACTAATGTGCTTAACTGAGTTGTGGTAGCACAGATAGGTGCACAAGGTGTTAAACAGTGATTTTGGGAAACCCCAGTGCAATTCTTAGCACGTTCGAGGACGAATGTATGTTTAAGTGGGAGAGAATGTAACGACTCGATCGGTCGTTTTGAGCTCTAGCACGTCGTTCAGTAGTTTGAGGCCATGGGCAGCTTCACTTCAGGTATTATGACTTATACGCATGGTCGGAATTGAATTTCGAGAAGTTCGGAGTTGATTTGGAAAGAGAATTAGCTAAGATTGGATTTTCGAGTAAACGACCTCGGAATAAGGATTCGAAGGTTCCAGCAGGTTCGTATGATGATTTCGGACTTGGGCGTATGTCCGGATCGGTTTTTGGAAGACCCGAGAACGTTTTGGCGCCTATTGTGGAAGTTAGCATTTTGAAGGAATTTCATAAGTTTGGGTTGAAGTGCATTTCAGTGTTATCAATGTCCGTTTGGGATTCCGAGTCTGAGAATAGCTCCGTATGGTAATTCTGGTGTTGGGAGCACGATCGGAAGTGAATTCGGAGGTCCGTGGGCCATTTTAGAGTCATTTGGCTAAAGATAGAAATTTGAAGGGTTTTGAGAAGTTTGACCGGAAGTGGACTTTTTGATATCGGGGTCGGATTCCGATTCCGGAAGTTTGAGTAGGTCCGTAATGGCAAATATGACTTGTGTGCAAAATCGGACGTGATTTGATAGGTTTAAACATCGAAAGTAGAAGTTTGAAATTCTTAAGTTCATAAAGCTTAGATTGGTGGTCGATTCGTGTTTTATCATTGTTTGATATGATTTGAGGCCTCGAGCAAGCCTGTAATGTATTTTGGGACTGGTTGGTATGATTGGTTAGGGTCTTGGGGGCCTAGGGTGGATTCCGGGTGGTTAACGGATCGAAAATGAAATTTTGGAAAAGGCTGAAGTTGCTGGTTGCTGGTGTAACCGCACTGCAAGACTAGGGCCGCAGGTGCGGAGCCGCAGAATCAGCCAAAGGGGCGCAGATGCGGTGGTGAAGGGTGAAAGTTGGGATCGCAGATGCGGTCAGGTCGCCGCAGAAGCGGGACCGCACCTGCGGAAGAAGGAGCACAAAAGCGAAAATGGGCTGGGAGCCCCGGATCGCAGAAGTTTTGGTTCATTTTCACTTCGGGTTGGACGATTTTGGAGCTTTCGGAAGAGAGATTTTCTTCATCTATGTCATGGTAAGTTGTTCCCACTCATTAGACGTTAAATGCATGAGTTTGTTACGGATTTGAGCATGAAAATTTGTAGAAATTTGGGGTTTGAGGGAAAACCTAGAAAATTGATATTCTTGGAATTTGACCACGATTTTGGGCATGAAATTGAGAATAAATTATATATTTGGGCTCGTGAGGTTATGGGTAAACTTTATCTTCGAAATTTTTTGGAATCCGGGCACGTGGGCCCGAGGGCAATTTTGTTAACTTTTCGATCGGGGGTTAGGAATTGCTATAAATTGGATTGTAATAAGTAATTGAGCATATATTAATGGATTTGCATAATTATTGGCTAGCTTTGGAGCATTTAGCATCGATTCGGGTTTTCGGAAGGGCGTGGAAATGCCGGTTATGGATCTTCGGAGCGAGGTGAGTCTCCTTTCTAACCTTATAAGAGGGAATTGTCCCCATATGTGAAATAATTGGTTATGTGCTCCTATTTGTGGGGGCGACATGCGCACGAGGTGACGAGGGTCCGTGCATAGCTACTATTATGCTATTGTCCGGGTAGTCTAGGACCCAAAAGCATGTTATACTTGGACTATCTGTAACCTTATTGACAGTTGATTGCTTAAATCCTATCGAATTGGTAAATGGATTTCTAAAAAGAATTAAACTTCATTTTTTCTAAATTGTTAAAAGAGAATTGGTTTTCTTTGGATAATTATTTCCTGATGACTTCTTGATTGATTGTCTGTGCGTGCTTAAATTCCGGAACGGGCCGAACGCCTCGGCAAATTAAATAGATGCATCTATGGTTCGCGCCATTCGACCCTCTAGCAGTGCACAATTTAAATATTGTTGGATCGGGCCGTACGACCTCAGCATGATTTGCGCATGCTTGTATTGCTTGCCTTGAGTGTTATTGATATTGATATTTGCTCTCCCTAACTTGAGATAATTGTTAATTAATGGATTATGAATCCGGAGACTTTTAATAAAAAGGAACTCTTGCCTGTTTCGTGACTTATTTGAAATTATTGTTGTTCTTAACAAATCCATGATTTCTCGCATTAATAATATATTACTATTAGACAACTAGTAAATATCAAAGTCGACCTCTCGTCTCTACTTCTTCGAGATTAGACGGGATACTCATTGGGTACACATTGTTTTCGTACTCATACTACACTTACTGTGCATTTATTTTGCACAGGTTTATGTGTGGCTCGTGGCATAGTGGCATGGTTGATACGGAGACTCAGGTGAGTTGCATTTATCGAGATGACCATTGCCAGCAGAGTCTCTTTTAGAGTATTGCATTGCATTTTTATTTCTGTCCACTTGTATTCCGGACAGTCACTATATTTTATTTCATTCACTAGTAGATGCTTATGCACTTGTGACACCGGGTTCTGGGATGATCACGGGATCTTTCAGTAGTTAAATTTGATAAAGACATCCTCATTTATCTAGCGGAGTTTATTATTTATTATTTATTTGTGTAAAGGAAATGATTTCAAAATAATTAAAATGAGAAATTGCTAGTAAATTGTGGTTGGCTTGCCTGACAGTGGTGTCCGGCGCAATCACGACCCTTAGTGGATTTTGGGTCGTGACAATCGGTTTGTCGTCTTTGAGGTAAGTATCTTTCTTAACCTTGTGGGGGGGGGGGACTTTCCCTTAGGATTTGAGTCTTCTATGCTAATTGTAGTCCGTGTACACGAGGTGACGAGTGTGTGCTCGAACTTATTTTTGGAAAATTTGCCTCTAGGCTTCTTAGGTCGTTATGTTCATCATGTGCAAAGTATTCCGTTATGGTTGGGTTTCCAAATTGCTTAAATTACCTCTATATGCTCTATATGATGTTGCTAGCTTTCCTCTAATTCTTACGTGTCACTTGACCCCTGATTGCCTTAACTGAAGTGATTGCCTTCCTTATTATTTTGATACTTCTTAATTGTGAGATCCTCTATGACTTCATGCAAATATGTTACATGTCCAATTGTTGTGATTACCGGTGTAGCTATTACGTGTTTATTATATCTTGTTGTTTTGGTAAGGTTAGTGTGCTTCTTGGTTTTTTCGTGATCCTTATAATGTACTATTCATATTTGATTTGATGAGTATTCATGTTGAACGAGGCTTATGGTATTTCCTTGGTATTTGACCATTGTTGAGTATTGACTTAAGTTGGGATTTATTTGGTGAAGTTAATTATTGGAACGAGATTTAGTTATTGTTGATTCCCTTGCTGGGATGTATTTGTTTCTATTTTGATTCCTTTGCCGGGACGTTGTTGTTCTACTGTTTGGGTGAGGAAAGAGTGATAAAGCACGAATGGTGATGCCGTGCACATTTATACAATCCATATGGTGAGGAATAGTGATCAAGCACGAAGGGTGATGTCGTGCACATTTACATTTATATTGATGCATATGGTGAGGATTGAGAGTTAAAGCACGAAGGGTGATGCCGTGCACTTTCTGTTTGATGTGTTTATTTGTTGTTATCAATTCAAGTGTTTTAACTATTTAAATTCGTTTACTTCTGTGATCCTTTATGTTGGAACCTACAATGTTTTCCATACCTCGCCGTATTTGTTGATACCCAATTTTTCCTTATATATTTTCAACATGCAAAATATCTTCAAAATAACATATGTATGCATATATAAGCATGTCCAAGGGTTTTATTATTTTTTTCATAATTTTAAAGATTTTTAAATGATTTATTTCCCCTTTTTATTCATAAAATCCCAATAATTGTTTCCAAAATTATTATTTTTGATAATTCATCTATTGAATTTTTATATTTATGCCAAAATATGGCTAAGGTAATTTTTACAATTTTATTTAGTATTTTTAAAGCTAAAATTACACATAATTGCAATATTAGCCCTTTTAAGGTTTATTTAGGTTTATATATTGGATCATGTATTTTTAAATTGTTAATTATGTATTATAGATCATTTTAGTACGTTAATTTATTTTTCAGAAACTATTTACAATTTTTATAAATTAAAAAGGGAAAAAATGACTATTTAAAATGTAGCCAAATTGGCTTTCAAATCTAGCCCAAATCAAAACCCAATTCCCCGGCCCAATTTCTAATTAAACCCAACCCTAACACTTTTAAACCCTACTCAAACCCGGATCCCTACCTACCCCATCTAATCTGGGTCGTTGATCATTCAGATCAACAACCACCATTCCACCTACCTAAAATAAACCCAAACGACCCCCTTAACCTAATTCATTTCCACCAACCCGCCGCCCTTGAATCCCCTTCCTCTCCAAATTCTCTCTGCAACCTCACCCAAACCCTAGCCGCCACCACCCAAATTAACCCTAATCCCCTTCGATTCTCACTCAATCCATGGACTGTCATGGCTGTTTGAGACGTGTACCGGTCTCCTATGTCTATTGGTTGCCTGTTTTCGTGATTTCATGGAAAGATCTCGAAGAGATCTAGTCCAGACTTTGCTCAACTTCTATCCATGGTCTTTTCCCGGCCATCCATGGCCGTTCAAGTTGTCACACCTCCTTTTTGCGCGCCCGCCCCGAAGGGTGAATGCGCGAGGGAGTTTTTCCAATTTAAGTGACAATATTCGAAATGAGATTATTTATTTAATTCAGTGTCGCCACTTGGGAAAGGTTTGGCTTTTGGTGTCCCAAGTCACCGGTTTATCTTGAATCCCAAATCGAGGAAAATATTCGACTTTCCAAATGAAGTCTGCGAACCAGAAATTCTAAGTAAGGAATTCTATTGACCCGAGGGAAGGTGTTAGGCACCCTCGAATCCCGTGGTTCTAGCACGGTCGCTTAAATTGTTATAATGGCTAGATATCTGATTTAATACATGTTATTACTTATGTGCTTTCATTAAGTTTAAACCGCTTTTATTATTATCATTTTTATAGAATTGCAACGTCGTGAAAATGCGTCTCGAACCACGTCACAGTCAATGCACCCATGGTTGTTAATACATTCCGACTCCGTTGAGATTTGAATTTGGGTCACATAAATGCGCACCCGAGTTTAAGAATGTAGTTTAATTAAGTCGTGCCTAAAAAGTCTAACGCGTTTATTGTCTTTGGGGAAGGCAGTGAAATTCACTAAACAGTCCATCCCAAATTCTAAGTATTTTATTGTGACCAGTTATTGAGGGCCCCGCAATTTGCATTGTTTTATTTGGTGAGGCTCGTCTCATTTTATGAAAGGATAAACCTACAATGACTACATTTTTCTATTATGTCTCTATAAAATGAAAGAGAAAAGGTCTTAATTTATTTACATGCTTGAGTTGTTATAGTTGGGTTTCGAATATGATTCATAAATTCTGAAAATGATGCAAGCAGGGCAGTCCGTTGCCAATGCGGGCCCAGGCCCAACGTGTATGACATAAAACTAGACCTGGGCCGTTTTATTCACATGTTACTACCTAGTTACATTATACTAGGCATGTTCTCAATTTGTCAAATTAAAAAAAAAACTTAGCAATCTAATTTTAATCCTAAACCAATTACATGCTGAAGTTAACCAATATTATTTAACTAAACAATATTCCTACAAGTTCCGAAATGGTCTATTCGTTTGATTTTTAACTAGACGGAGTTACTACACCATTCATTTATTTTCAGGCAATATATATAGATAGTTCATCCGTTAAGCTATCGTCAGATGTTCCACTAGATATATTAAATAGCTACATGATTCTGATTTTTGTAAGCTAAATAATTTATATATACAAATAAAATTCAGAATATAATTAAAATAAATTTAGAACTTCAACTCTTCATTTTTCGTATTCATGCTTCCTGTTTCAGTTTACAATAATCAGCGTGTTAGTTGTGTACCTAATATTGGAAGCAAAAGAAAAGGGAGATCAACAGAAATTCAGTAGTATACAACAACAGCAACCCCAGCAACCAATAACAAACAGCAACGAGAAACTTAGTGACAGATTTTAAAATCAAGACAAAATCCAGAAACACCAACAACAATGAACGGACAGAAGCAAAGGGAATCTTTTCAAATTTTTGAAAGACCAGTTAGTGTTTAACCCTTAATTTCTGAATCCGTATATCAGAATATTTGGATTGTATATCAGGTGTATACTATTCTTCTTTTGAATTTCCAGAATGTTTTTCTTTTTATTTTCTAAAGTCTTAGTATTTTTCGGAATTTCCTCTCTCTTAAACTTTTCTTCTGTATTCTGTCTTCTTCCTAAATCTGATTCAAGTCTCTCTATTTATTTCCCATCCCACCCTTTTCAATTAATAAAACAACCACTTTCTCCTTACCAAACCCACTACTAGTTAAAAAATACAATTATTATTTATTTAAATAAACTTTTCTTGAGCCCCGCAATCCCACTATGTCTTGTTCCCCGCTTTTGATTAAACAAATACATTATTCTCCACCATTATGTCCTGTCTCCCATGCTTACATTAAACAAATACATTATCCCCCCCCATTATGTCTTGTCCCACATGCCTACATTATTTTAATATTAAAATAATTACCAAACTAACCCCGTCAGCTATAACCAATTCACCTAATCAATTTCAACCAAAATACAACAAATATGACCAATTTCTAAACAATTTTCAACAACAAATTCAAACTAAATGATGAACAACAAAGAACAACTAAAATTATTTTGATTGAACAATATTTTTTAACAACAAACAAACCTACTTTCAGATTCAAAAAACAACAACAACAAACAAGTATATTCAGATTTCTAAATTCAATAATCATTTGAACTTAAAATTAAATCTAACAACATTACAACTAACAATTTCTATATTAAAACTAAACAAGATCATGAAATAACTGAAGAAATAATCAAAATGATGATCAACAAATAAGAAGATCAAACTTATACTAATTTCGGATTCAAGAACAATCAAACAAAGTATGGACATAAATGAAAAGATTCAACCACAATAACAAGCAAGTTTTATTCAAATTCGAATTAAACTTGAATTAAGTTTAAACAAAACAAATAAACATATTCAAATCATTAAACTTCAAATAATCAATTGATTTTTTTAAATTAAATCCAACAAAATACAACAAAGATACATGATTCAAACTAAATCAAAAAATTAAAAACCAAAACATAACTTCACATTAAATCACTGAATTAAATGAATTTCAAATAAAATGAACACGAATTAAATCTATATTAAACAACAAAGAACGTATTCAAGTGATTTAAACTAACACTCTTCTATATTAAAATTAAATTCTCTTAAATTAATAAAACAAACTGAAAAATAATTAATTGAACTTCAATTTAAATCTAACAATATTATAATTAAACTAACAATTTCTACAAAAATAAACAAGAAAAATAAAACAACTGGATAAAAATCAAGAACAAGAATCAAACATTTAATGATTTTATATCCGAAAAATATCAAACAAATTACGGACGGGAACGAAACTTAAACCAACTAACCGGATCGGAACGATGATGAACACGAACGAAAACAAATCTGCCCGGAAACAAATATCGCACCAAAACCATTTGACGCCGAAGACGATCACGAACGGACAAACGAAGAACTTGAAGGAGAAGTAGCGAACATTAGCAATCAACGAGCTGGATCTTGCGTCGCAGAAGCAGTACGAGCTACCATGGACGACGCAGCAGAAGGAGCAGAAGAAGCCAGACGACGCAGCAAGGGACAGAGCTCGGCGTGACTGGTGGCGTGGGGGTTGTTTAGCGACACTGCTCAACTGGTGGCAGCGATGGAGCGACGACGAGCTGTGGTCGTTCATGGCGGAGTGACAGTGGGGAGGGCTGCCATGGTGGTTTGGACGTGACGATGACGGGGCTGTTTGACTGGAGAGGGCAGCTGGTCGTTTGGTGGAGATGCTAGGCGTCGGAGTGTAGGTTGTTGTTGTTTAGGCGTCGGACTGGTTCGTCTGTGGGCTGGTGATCGACGGAGCTGTTCGTCGTCGATGGATGGAGCTCGACGGACGGTGGTATAATGAAGACGACGCGGCATGGGTGGTGGGGCAACCATGACAGCTGGGAATATATTGGTCGATGAGGGTTGTGAAGGGGTAGTTATGGTGGTCGTCGATGGTCCCTGTTCACGTCGTTACTGGGGGAGATGAGGAGGTGGGTGGCGGGCAGACATGGGAGGGCAGCCATTGGAGGGGAGTTCAGAGGTTGTTGGGGTGAGTCGAGGAAGAAGAAGAAAAGAAGGGAAGGGGGCGGGTAGTTTTCAACAGTTAGTTTTATGGTTTTTTGTTTTGAAATGAAAGATAGGGAAGTAGGGGTGTTGGATATTTGGAGTTATGGACTGGGTCGGGTTGACCCGGTGAGGTTTTGGGTTGGGTAGAGGTGTTTTAGGGCTAAATTTAAAATTGAAGAGGAGGCCCAATTCCGATTTTCTTCCATTTTTTGCCCTCTTTTCTTCTTTTATTTTTCTTACACTAAATTCTAAAAATCCCTAAATTATCATATAGAACTAAATTAATTTATAAAAATAAATTAAACTCCCAATAATAATTAACACACAATTAAATAGCAATTAACGATTGAATCACACAATTTGGACGTTAAACGCTAAAAATGCAAAAATACATATTTTTATGATTTTTCATGTTGTAAAACAAACTTAATTACTCCTAACTGTAGAATTAAATATTAAATGCAAATGCGACATATTTTTATATTTTTTATTAATATAACAAATAAACATGCACGAACAAAATACAAATAATTATCCAAAAATGCCACGAAGAACACAAAAATTGCACACAAAGGAAAAATTATTTTGTTTTGAAATTTTGGAGTAATTCTCATATAGGGCAAAAATCTCGTGCTTACAGCTGCCCCTCTTTGCCTGAAGACACGAAGGGTTTTCGTGCAAAGATAAAGTGAGCGATTTTTGCCCATCCGAGTACTCCGTGTGAAGCATTTTTGAAAAAGATTTGACCGAACCTTTGCTTCAGAGGTTTCCTACATATCCTGGGCTAAACAGGAATCAGGTCAATGTAGTTCGGGAAACTTTGGTAGCTGGGACTACCCTGGGATTGCGATGCTTGTTGTTACTGCTGTTGCTACTGCTGCTTTACTGAACGCCTTATTACAACCAAAGGAAAATTGAAACTGAACTAACTACTTATGCCTGTCAAACGCTAGTTACAAGATTCCTATCTATAATTCTTTTGCAACTTGATCTTGAGTCTTAGCTGATTCTGCTTGTAGACTTCGATCCGAATCTTGATGCTTGCAAGTTGTAGACGCTTGTTTATTTCTGCAGTTTTGAGTGAAACGGGATAGGCGGAACTCGGGAATGCGTTAGACAAATTTTAAGCGACTTGCCCTTTGTTTGTTCCGATATTTGGGAACAATCTTCTTTTTGTTCTTTTTTTTTTATTCTGGATTGAGACTCAAACTGTAGGTCATCTCGATCCATGCGCCTCGAGGTCAGACCTGCTGAGACAACAAAACAAACGAACGAAATTTTCTGCCCTAGTTTCACTAGGAAAATTTTGTGAGTTAATTGTCATGAAAATTTACAGCACTGATGAGGGGATTGGAAAAAACTCTAGTCTACAAAGCGCAACTCAGGGGTTGGAGCCCTAATGTCACAAAAGGAAATAAAATAAAAATGCACAACTTAGGGATTGGAGCCCTAATGCTGGCTAAATGGAAAAAACGCGCAACTCAGGGATTGGAGCCCTAATGCTGGCTAACAGGAAAAACGCTCAACTCAGGGATTGAAGCCCTAATGCTGGCTAAATGGAAAAGCGCTCAACTCAGGGATTGGAGCCCTAATGTCGGCTAACAGGAAAAACACTCAACTCAGGGATTGGAGCCCTAATGCTGGCTAAATGAAAAAGCGCTCAACTCAGGGATTGGAGCCCTAATGCTGGCTAACAAAAAATGCTCAACTCAGGGATTGGAACCTAATGCTGGCTAAATGGAAAAGCGCTCAACTCAGGGATTGGAGCCCTAATGCTGGCTGACAGGAAAAATGCTCAACTCAGGGATTGGAGCCCTAATGCTGGCTAAATGAAAAAACGCTCAACTCAGGGATTGGAGCCCTAATGTCGGCTAACAGGAAAACGCTCAACTCAGGGATTGGAGCCCTAATGTTGGCTAAATGAAAAACGCTCAACTCAGGGATTGGAGTCCTAATGCTGGCTAAATGGAAAAATGCTCAACTCAGGGATTGGAGCCCTAATGCTGGCTAAAACAAAACGCTCAACTCAGGGATTGGAGCCCCAATGCTGGCTAAAGGAAAAACGCTCAACTCAGGGATTTGAGCCCTAATGTTGGCTAAATGAAAAAATGCTCAACTCAGGGATTGGAGCCCTAATGCTGGCTAAAACAAAACGCTCAACTCAGGGATTGGAGCCCTAATGCTGGCTAAAGGAAAAACGCTCAACTCAGGGATTGGAGCCCTAATGTTGGCTAAAGGAAAGACACTCAACTCAGTGATTGGAGCCCTAATGCTGGCTTACAGAAAATTGGGGATTCTAACTAACCCTCTTTTTGAGTTTTCTTCTTGCTTCTTCTTTTTTCATTTTTTTTATTATTTTTTGTTTAGTAAAATGCAGGAGAGAGTTTTGGGGAAACTTCCCTTTTGGGTTGATTCCTTATTGCAAAGTTGTTTCTTGCATTCAAGTATTTCTTTTCTTTTTGGGCGACCCCTACTTCTTGCACGGTTGCTTTGGATCATACCTGTTTCAATTTTCCAAACAAAGAACAATTGTTAGTTTGAAAATGGTGGTTGGTTCGATGGCCTTGATTGTTCCAATTGCTTTGTCCCGTCCTTATTCCTGTTGAGAAACTCTGCCATTGATTGGATTCACAGGCGAAACCCTTTTAAACTGCTCAGACTCGCATTCCCGGATTTTGTGATGATTTGCCCGTGTAAGGCTTTGGTTCTTCCATCCCATTCTGCTTGGGGATTTTTACCGAGGCAGACTCAGTGGGGATTTTTATTGGGGAGACTATGTGGGGATTTGTACAAGGCAGACTCATTGGGGATTAGTTGGGGCAGACTCTTTGGGGGATTTTTACAAGGGAGACTGAGATTTTTACAAAGGGAGACCCTGTTGGGATTTGTACAAAGGGAGACCATGTGGGGATTTGTCGGTTTTTTTTTGTGTGGGTGTGTGAGGCTTTACTTCAAAGGCAACCAACATCATGATCAATCGAGACTGGACATACGTACCACTGAAGCGGGGTATTCACTTCTTACTAAACGGAGCTCCGTGAAACCGGTTCCGCCACCTATTCTTTCCAGTATATTTGGAACTTGGGGTAAAAAATGAAAGGGATTCAAAGAAAAGTAAGACAAAGAACGGAGGAAACAAATTTAAAAGAGAAGTGTCCCTTTCGGGACAAGAAAAACTTATCTGAGGAAAATAATGTTGACTTTAAATTGACACGACATGCTTTTTGGACTGGATGCCCCACCTTCACGAACTTGCATTTCCTCATGAACCAGAAACGGATCTATGTTTCCAAACCGGTGGAACCTTGCCAAGACTTTTTGCGGTGGAATTACCTTTTCGGCCGACAGCGCCTTTTGCGGGTTTTCGCTAGTCGACATCTCTCATTTCTCTTCTTATTGTCGCTTGATAGCACTCTTTGCGAGTTTTTACTAAACAAGCTCTCTCATTTTCGATTTCTCTGCTCCCGTCGCCTTACGGTGCCCGAAGGTTTTCACCGATAAGACTCTCTCGTTTTATTTCTCTCAATTTGAATGTACCAGCCTCCAATCATGATATCTCTCGGCTTCCCCTGCATTTGGAAATTGATCTGAAGGACTTGTGCTTGGAATGGTAGATGAACTACAACTTCTAAGCCATTTTGTGTGTCCGGTTTCAATTTCAGGGTAAATTGGGTTTTATTTTTGGTGTGACTGAACCTCAGAGAGAGGCTGCCTACGTATCCTTTCGGAATCAAGTTAAACGTAGTTCAGGCTCAATCAATTGTTTTTTTTGATAGGTAACCAAAGAAATGTAACCGGTTCAAAGGGCTTGTAGAGAGAGTTGATAGTGTTCGGGGTAGTGGGAATAAACCCTTCATCATCTCAAATGTGTCAGGACCACTGAAGTAAAACTCAGACATAGTACCTTTTGACTGCATCCGCATTCACTGCTGTTTCAGGATCATTTCCTTCAATATCCCCCAGATACAATGCTCCTCTCGACAATATCTTCCTGATGATGTATGGGCCTTTCCAATTAGGAGCAAATTTTCCTTTCGCCTCCTGGTGGTGCGGCAAAATGCGCCTCAATACCAGTTGACCCACTTCAAAATTCCTGGGTCGGACTTTCTTGTTGTAAGAACGGGCCATTCTTTGTTGGTACAACTGCCCGTGACAAACTACAACCATTCGTTTCTCGTCAATCAAAGTCAACTGCTCCAATCGAGTCTTAACCCACTCGCTATCATCAATTTCTGCTTCGACAATGGTTCGGAGCGAAGGAATTTCTACCTCTGCTGGTATCACAGCCTCGGTCCCATAAACCAACAGATAAGGGGTTACCCCTACTGACGTGCGTACTGTGGTGCGATATCCCAGCAATGCAAAGGGTAACTGTTCATGCCATTGTCGGGAACTCTGGATCGTCTTCCTCAAAATCTTCTTGATGTTCTTGTTTGCTGCTTCAACAGCGCCATTGGCCTTGGGCCGATAAGGAGTGGAGTTCCTATGCGTTATTTTGAACTGTTCGCATACATCCCCTATCAAGTGACTATTCAGGTTCGCCGCGTTATCTGTGATGATAGTTGCAGGAATACCGAAACGACAAATAAGATTTGAATGTACAAAATCCACCACAGCCTTCTTAGTGACCGACTTGAGAGTGACCGCTTCTACCCATTTCGTGAAGTAGTCGACAACAACTAATATGAATCTGTGTCCATTTGAGGCCTTCGGCTCGATAGGACCAATGACGTCCATGCCCCAAGCAACAAATGGCCAAAGTGCAGACATGGGATGCAGTTCTGTGGGAGGCGCATGAATCAAATCACCGTGCACCTGACACTGATGACACTTTCGAACGAAGCTAAAACAGTCCTTTTCCATGGTCATCCAGTAATAACCTGCTCGAAGGATTTTCTTTGCCAAAACATACCCGTTCATGTGGGGCCCGCACACTCCTGCGTGTACTTCATGCATGATCCTTCCCACCTCCTCGGCGTCAACACATCTTAACAGATTGAGGTCCGGGGTCCTTTTATACAATACCTCCCCGCTCAAAAAGAAACCACCTGCATGCCGCCTAATGGTTCTCTTTTGATCTCCAGTAGCATGTTCGGGGTATTCTTGTGTCTTCAAGAACCTCTTGATATCATGGTACCATGGCTGTGTACGCGATCCTACCTCGATTATATTACAGTAACCGTGTCTTTCCCTGATTTGGATTTCCAGTGGATCGACGTGGGCGTTGCCTGGGTAGGGTAACATTGAAGCTAAGGTAGCAAGTGCATCCGCTAATTCATTATGATATTGCGGGATATACCTGAACTCTATTGATTTGAAACGCTTGCAGAGGTCCTCCACGTGCTGTCGGTAAGGAATAAGCTTGACATCCCGAGTTTCCCATTCACCTTGAGCTTGCCGGATAATCAGGTCAGAATCCCCCATAATCAATAAATCTTCAACATCCTGATCAATCGCCATATGCATGCCCATGATGCAGGCTTCATATTCAGCTATATTGTTCGTGCAAAAGAAGCGCAGTCTAGCTGTAGCAGGATAGTGCTGACCAGAGGGTGAGATCAAAATTGCCCCAATTCCTACACCTTTGGCGTTTACGGCCCCATCAAAGAACATCTTCCAAACATGAGCGTTTTCCGAGACTACTTCTATGGTTTTTATTTCTTCATCCAGAAAATAAGTACTCAATGGTTGGTATTCTTTATCAACCGGGTTTTCAGCCAAATGATCTGCTAACGCCTGGGCTTTCATTGCCGTACGGGTGACATAGACTATGTCAAATTCAGTAAGCAAGATTTGCCACTTGGCCAGTCTTCCAGTAGGCATTGGTTTCTGAAATATGTACTTCAAAGGATCCAACCTACTTATGAGGTAAGTAGTGTGAGCTTGGAGATAATGTCTCAATTTTTGAGCAACCCACGTCAAAGCACAACACGTTCTTTCCAGCAAAGTGTACTTGGCCTCTTAGCTGGTGAATTTCTTGCTCAAGTAATAGATCACCTGCTCCTTCTTTCCGGTTATGCCATGTTGCCTGAGGGCGCAACCGAAAGAATTTTCCAAGACTGTCAGATACAAGAACAGGGGTCTCTCTGGCTCTGGCGGGACCAAAACTGGGGGATTTAAAAGATATTCTTTGATCTTGTCAAAAGCTTCTTGACACTCAGCCGTCCATTTGATCGCTGCATCCTTCCTCAATAGCTTGAATATGGGCTCACATGTGCTAGTCAGCTGGGCAATGAATCGACTGATATAGTTTAACCTGCCCAATAGACTCATCACGTCTTTCTTTGTTCTTGGGGGAGGTAGATCTCTGATAGATTTTATCTTTGTTGGATCTAACTCGATACCTCTCCTACTTACTATGAAACCTAAACGCTTGCCTAATGGGACTCCGAAGGCGCATTTGGCCGGGTTCAGCTTCAAGTCGTACTTTCTCAGTCTCTCGAAGAATTTCCTCAAATCTTGGATATGATTGTCCTGAGTCCTGGACTTGACTATCACGTCGTCCACATACACCTCTATCTCTTGATGCATTATGTTATGAAAAATGGCAGTCATGGCTCTCATGTAAGTTGCCCCAGTGTTCTTCAGCCCGAATGGCATAACCCGATAATAGTAAGTGCCCCAAGGGGTAGTGAAGGCAGTCTTCTCGGCGTCTTCTTCATCCATCAACACCTGATGATACCCAGCGTAACAATCTACGAAAGATTGTATCTCATGTTTGGCACAATTATCAACAAGGATGTGGATGTTGGGCAATGGGAAATTGTCTTTGGGACTCGCCCTGTTCAAATCTTGATAATCCACACATACCCGAGTCTTCCCATCGTTTTTCGGCACTGGAACTACATTCGCCAACCACGTGGTGTATTGGACTACCCGAATTACTCCCGTTTTCAATTGCTTGGTGATTTCTTCTTTAATCTTGTCACTGACATTAGTTTTGAACTTTCTCTGCTTTTGTTGAACTGGGGGACAATCAGGGTGAATTGGAAATTTATGCACCACTAGATCAACACCTAATCCTGGCATGTCATCATATGACCAAGCGAACACATCTTTAAATTCAAAAAGGAGTTGAATTATCGCGTCTCGTGTTTTTTCGTCCGTGTGAATGCTTATTTTGGTCTCTCGGATTTCTTCAGGAGTTCCCAAATTAACTGGTTCGGTGTTATTCAGATTCGGCTTAGGTTTATTCTCAAAGTGTTCCAATTCTCGATTTATTTCCCTAAAAGCCTCTTCTTCGTCATATTCCGGTTCTTGGTTCATTATTTCACAATTAAACAGCTCATTGTGATCTGGGCGTGAAGTCCGCAAGCATGTTATATTATTTAAAGCTGCATTATTATAACTGAAAGAAAAGATAAAGGAAAAATAACAAAAAATCAGAACAAAGGAAAAATGAGAAAACACTGATTTTTATTTCTTGGAATTTGGAAGATAAAAAGGTTTATATTTCAGGAATTCAAAACAAAAAACTGAAGGAAAAACATTCGAGTTACACCCTGGGGATAACTCATGATGCAAAGGTGGTGGGACAGGTCTACCCGGACACCCGTCTAGTTGGGAACGGCGTGGCCTCCTAGTTTCGAAGCTTGGCGTTAGGCCCCACATATAGCATCTTAGCGGTGCTTGTGCCTTCTCCCGGTTGAACCATGTGAGCTTTGTAGAGCATTCCTCTCATTGCCTCACAAATCTCCTCGATCTCTTCGGCTGTGAAAACCTCATCGTCTTCTTCTTCGATGTATTTCGGTCCGACGAAAGTCTCGTATAAATCTGGAAATGGCCGAGGCAGTTTCCAACCCTCATTTTTCCTCTTCCTTGCCCACTCTTCATCTTTTGGAATGGGTTGAAAACCTATCCCAAAAAGTTTCTTAGTGGAAGGCAAGGTGATGGGTTCCATTATTCCTTGCAGCGTTCGTCCAAGCCCTTTCCCTAGCCTGAATCCATGTCGGATCATCTCTTTAGCCACTATGATTGAGGCGTTGGACAAGAAAGGTTGGGGGCAAGGTCTTCCTTCTTCATACTGCTCCGCTAGCACAACTTCGAAAGCCTGATAAACCGCGTGCTCGCTCCCTTCCCTTGCTTCAAGATACGGGATGGATGGGTCCCGATAAATAGACTGTTCGTCTTCTCCGTGGACCACAATTTCCCGATCTTCATATTCAAACTTCACCATTTGGTAGAGAGTGTAAGACACAGCCCCTGCCGCATGAATCCAAGGTCTGTCGAGGAGAAAATTGTAAGACGTATCCATGTCAAGCACCTGGAAAGTTATTTCAAACTCCACTGGTCCTATAGTTAACATCAAGTCTATTTCCCTGAGGGTGTCCATCTTGACGCCATCAACAGCTCTTACGCAAACATTATTGGGGCGGATTCTTCCAATCCCAATTTCCATTCTCTGCAGCATGGAGAGCGGAGAAATGTCAACACCTGAACCTCCATCCAACATTACCCACTTGATGTAGTAGTCTTCGCATTTAACTGTCAAATGTAAGGCTTTGTTGTGAGCTGCTCCCTCTGGAGGTAAGTCGTTCTTGCTAAAAGAAATCTGGTTAACTGCGAAGAACCTCTCTGTCATTCGTTCCAGTTGTTCGACTGAGGTTTCAACTAGTATGTATGCTTCGTTCAGGGTCTTGAGCAAGATCTTTTGGTGTTCCGCCGACCTCATCAGTAGAGATAGCATGGACACTTGCTCGGGGCACTTGCGTAGCTGATCCACCACTTCGTAGTCTGGCATTTTCATCTTTTGGAAGAAAGCTTCCGCTTCCTCAATGCTTACAAGCTCCTTGGGTGGGAAGCGTTTCCGTGTGGCGTTGTTTAACTCTTGAGTGTTCGAATACCTTCCAATGAAAGTATTCTCCGGAAGTTCTCCCGTGACTTCTCTGCGTTTGTACGTAACCAATGTTCTTTGATAGTTCCATGGTACTGCGGACGGGTCTGTCATTGGCTTCTGTGGCACGCGTCCGATAACCACTGGCTCATTCAGCCGATGTGGTTGAATCGTCCCCCGGACCACATAGGCCCCTTTCGGTACGTACATTGGTTTTGCTCTTTTGACTTCGAATCTCTACGGCTTCTCTGCTCGTCCTCGTGGAACGTAAAGAACTTCATTCCTCACAGGCACTGTCGTTACTGTCTTTGTCTCGACCTTCTCTTCGGGCTCAACCTTGACAGCGCTAGCCTTCTTTTCCTCTTTCTCTAGCTTCGGGGTGGTTTTAGGCTTTTTCACTGCATCAACGATGGCGATTATAGCTTTTAAGGCAGGATCAAATTCTTTGTCCTCACAAATCATTTCAATCAACTGCCCGTTATTGTGAGCGGGCAACGGATTGTTAGTCACATTTGGGACCTCCTCGTCCCTCAGTACTATCTTCCCCTGCTCTATCAAGTTCTCGACCGCCCTTCTCAAAGTCCAACAATCATTTGTATCGTGCCCTTCTGCTCCTGAATGATAAGCGCACCTAACACCGGCTTTGTAAGCAGGTGATGCCGGATTGTGCCTTGTCTGAGGGACTGGCTGCAGGAAACCCATCTGGACTAGCTTTGGGAACAAGGTAGAATATGGTTCACCGATGGGTGTGAAAGTCCGTCTTCTAGGTGGTTCCTGAGGGCGGAAGTTATTTTGAGAGGGCTGTGGATTATAGTGGTTCCAGTAGGGAGGCTGATTTCTAGGAGGTGGAGCTTGGCCTCGATTGGCTTGCTGTAGTGGATGGACATAGGGTTGGGTATTCATGACCATGTAGGGTTGAGGAGCATAAGTCACATTTTGGTGGGGGTAGTAATGTTGTGGGGTTCTTTCTGAAAAATGGGGCTTGGGATTACGATATTCCCTCGCTTATGATGCTGCCATAGACGTTTCTTCCTTTTTCTTTCCTCTTGTCATTCCTCCGGACCCGCTTTGGACGGCTTGGGAGGTTTCCCTTATGGCTGCTTGACTTAAGATTCTACCCGTTTTCAAACCATTCTCTATCATCTCCCCGATATTGATTGCTTCCGCGAAAGGCTTTCCCATGGCTGACATCATATTCTGGAAATAGTCTGATTCTTGAGCCTGGAGGAAAGTAGTGACCATTTCTATCTCGTCCATAGGAGGTTTTACCCTTGATGCCTGCTCGCGCCATTTAATAGCATATTCTCTGAAACTTTCCGAGGGTTTTTTCTTCAAGTTTGACAGAGAATTTCTGTCTGGTGCAATGTCAATATTATACTGAAATTGCCTCACAAAATCTCTGGCGAGATCATCCTATATATGCCATCGAGATATGTCTTGGTCCATATACCACTCTGAGGCTATTCCTACCAGACTTTCCCCGAAGTATGCCATCAACAATTCTTCTTTGCCGCCGGCTCCCCGCAATTGGTTGCAATACTTCTTGAGATGAGCAATGGGGTCGCCGTGCCCGTCATACTTTTCAAACTTTGGTGTTTTGAAACCCACGGGTAAGTGCACGTGAGGGAACATGCATAAATTGGTATAGGAAACACTCTTTTGCCCGCTTAAACCCTGCATGTTTTTCAAACTCTGCTCGAGGCTCCTCATTCTTTTTGCTATCTCATCTTGTTCAACAGCTTTGGGGTTTTAATCCTGCCCAGGTGCAAACTCGTATTGAGGTTGTTGAGGATGAGTGCTGGTGGTGAACTGAGTTAGTTCTAGTGAGAAGGATGGTGCTTGAAATGTAAATGAGGATGAGTCAAAATTCGGCCTGTGTGTAGCGGGTTGTGCCACGATTGGACAGGGAGGTGCAGTGAATATGTTCGTAGGTACATCTATTGTTGACATCCGGGGATAAGAATCAGAGGGTGATCCAGCAGAGTGGGGTGAAATGGCCGGGTACCCGAATGGGGTAGTTGGATAGCTTATGGGGACGTTGGAAGTCCCACTTGTCCTGGAGAACAACTCAGGGAACCCAGGGATTATACTTGGTGGCTCTTTTCCGTTATTCCAGTCATCCAACATTTCCAACATGCGGAGCCGCAGGATTCTGTTTTCCTCAGCAGTTGCTGACTCGGGCGTCAGGACGGCCGAGATTGAACTCTCCTCAGAGACAGGAATTGTCGGCAAAGGGATTTCTGAAGACATCTCTATGCTTCCCTTTGATCTTGTGAAGTAAGTGTGAATACTCCCTCTCGACTTAACAACGGGTAACTGAACACTCCCTTTCGACCTCGTGAAGTATGAATGTGAGGCCAGACCTCCACCAAACCAACCACATTTTCTAAAAACCTAAAGTGACTCAGCAGCAAGCAAGCGGTTAGTGTGAAACAAATAACAGATAGGTAATCGCACGTTGGGGCGTGATGCACCTATACAGTTAAGTGAATTTCTACATGTTTTGCAGCGAAGACATGCGTCATTACGGCTTCTCTTTAGGCTTTCCTTTTATTTATCATCATTTTTTTATTATTTCCTATTATTATTGTTTTCATTATTTGCAGTTAAAAAATGTGACCAGATCCGATGAGGATTGCCTACGTATCACGATGTCGCGTGAATCAGATCATTACGTAGTTCAAAACAGATGAGTGTAAAAGAAGCACACATTTTATTACTGAAACAATCTATTACAACTAATATTTTTGAAAAGGGGAAAATAACAAACCTTGAAATAAGCATAGACTTCAAACGGACTAATACACCCTGATGCAAAAAGACGGACATAAGACGCTAAGATACAGACTCGACCTACGAATACATTAAGGTTTCGAGAATTGGTGCCCGCGGGGCATCGTTCGGCCTCGCCGCGGTCCTAGGTGTGAGATCCCTTTCAAGTTGTTCCAGCTCATGCACGGTCTGCTTGACATAAACCATCACTGCCGAGAGAACGGTAATGCTGGTCATGTTTTCACACCGTAGACACCTTCTGATGATGGCATGGGCAATGGTCCTAATCTTATCCCTGATTTGCCTCTTTTCTATAAGCAGGTGTTTTATCTGATCACTGCATATTTTTAACGCCTGAGAATCCTGCATATGCTGATTCTTCAGTTGCCGCACTTCTACCTCCATTTGGGCCAACAAGTCGTAACAGTGTCCGCTTTTAATTTGGAAATCCTCAGCCTGCCTAACTGCTTTAATCTCAAGTGTAGCCACCTTTCTCTTCATGTTGGCAACAGTTTTCTCGTGGTCGCATTTCAACTGATTCAAGTATCGGCGATGCTTATCTGCTCTTGTACCCCACTGTACTTTGAGCTCTGCCATGACGTTTTCAGACTCTTCTAAACCATCTCGCCATTCCCTGACTTCATTTTCAGCCCTTTTATCAACTGCTCATCTGATCGACTCCTTGGTTGTTTATCAGGAGCCATTCTCAATTTCTGGATTTGGGCCCTAAGTTCTTCATTTTCTTGGGCCAATCTATTCTTTTCGCCTCGATCCGCAGCAACTTGCATACTGTTATTGAATTTCAGACTTTCAACCTGTTGCTTCAACTCACCGATCTCCGCCCGATAACCCTTTTCCTTTGCTAACCAGTTCCATTGCTCCTGGGATGACTCAGCGAAATCTTTGAGATGAGGTCTTTTAGCTGGTCTCCCGCAGGACATGTCACCTCTAAACCAAGCGTGATACCCCGGGGAAACTTCTCTTTTAGCCGTATCCAACACACAAGTATTTGCCGTCAGATGTTGACACTCACTCCAGATCTGGCGAACTTCTTCTTCGGGGGACCGACCATCCGGACTGATTTCAACCACTTGGGTACTCAAGTCTTCATCTTTCGGCACTACTTGATACCTCCCAAGTTGCCTCAAAACCTGATACGGTGCATAGGGTTGGATGCTTTTAAGCCCCATCAACAGAAAGTGGGGCCTGGTTGCCGGCATGTATATGATTTCCTCAACAGGCAACCATCCGAGCGTCCACTGGATTTGGTTGGAAGTGAGAGTTCGGAAGAATGACGTCCAAGCTGTGACTCCCTCGGGTAGACTAACCCCTTTGATTCTTGTGTAAAATTCTCCAATACAAGTCTTCTCGGGCGAACCGTAACCCAAGAGCTGGGGAGCGGTGGCATAAATGATCGGTCATCCACATTTGCAACAGTAGGTTACATCCTTCGAAAAAGTCTCCCCCGGCTCGGCAAGCAGTGAGAGCCCGGAAGATGTCAGCCATAATCATAGGCGCCAGAGTACTTTTATCCTGGGTGAGCAAGGTACTGACGACCCCAACTACTTTCAAATCAATGTTTCCGTCTTTCCTTGGGAACACTATAAGACCCAAAAAAGCTATCATAAAAGCTACCAGCCTGTGTTCATCCCACTTTTGTCGGTTATCTCTACTGCATAGTTTGAAGTCTGGCTTATTGAACCCGCCCACGTGGCCGTATCTAGCATATATGAGGCGGAGACTGCAGAAACCTTTTGCAAAATCTGGATGGTGAAATGTTCGGGGTAGTTTTAGGAAATCCAAAAACCGGTGTACAGTGACGGCCCTAGGTGCAATCAAGTACTTGAACCTTAACGGAGCTTCATCACTTCCAATGTACCCCGCTATTTCTTCCAATGTCGGGGTGAGCTCAAAGTCCGAGAAATGAAATACATTGTGTGCTGACTCCCAGCAAGTGACCAATGATCTGATAACATCACCCCGAGGCTGGATGTCTAGTAAATCCCAGAGATCTTTCAGATACTTCTTTACTTTGTCTTGCCCTTCCTTGCCTAGGTCATTCCACCATAATCGCAACTCAAAAGGGATCTTGGTCATTATTGAAAAGGGTTTGTTTTGTATTGTGCTCATCCTGCACATTTATTAAGGTGATTATGCCAACGAAAAACTTTTATTAGACTCAAAATAAAACTATCTATGTTCTTTTCCAAGATTTTTTTCAAAACGATGGACTCGGTTTTCAAATGCGGCCTTTTAGCACTTCGGGAACGAAGATTTTAAGGCTGCGAGGATCAACCGGTCAAAAATCAAAAAATGATGACCAAAGATGGCCGTTTATGCAATGTCAGCCTTCCGGCGTCCCGCTTAGGAACATTCGGCTATTTTTACAAAAATGGCATCACCCGACTCTTTTATAAAAGTGGCAACCTTTTGTCATTTTTTCTTTTCTGGTCGTTTTTGCAAAATGGGAGGTTGGACCCGATGAGGGTTGCCTACGTATCTCACACCCTGTGAGAATCAAACCGGCGTAGTTCGGTCTTGATCAAGCGTAGAGTAAATAAACTAAACCCCTTCTGAATACAATCTTTTAAAGAAAAGGAAAAATATTTTTCTGGATTTTTATATTTTATTATTTTTATTTTTGAAAAGAGATAAATACTAAAGAAAAATCTTTTTAAGGAAGTATTTGGACTATTAGTCTGAATTTATAAAAGAGATACTACAAAAGAAACAACATTTCTTTTTTGAATTTTTCCCTTTTTTTTTTTTACTTTTAAATAAATACTTTCTTTTTTAATTTTGAAAGTGATTAAAAGGAATTTTTTTTTATATATGTTTTTTTTAATAAATCAAACTAAAAGACAAATTTTGTTTTCATTTCTTTTTTTTTTTCAGAAAATTCCGACGAGGTTTTGACACTACTTGGACATTGGTTTTATTTTCCAAAAATAAGTAATTATCTCCCTACGCAGCTATTTTTTTTTCTTTTAGAAACTGGTCGGCATGCAGAACTGAAGCAAATAAATGCGTAAAACAAACGGGATGAAGCAGGATGGTCTTTTCATTTCAGGTTGCCTGTCCTAGACGGACCCAACCCCTGTGTTGAGTCCCCTATGTCAAATGCAACAGGATGCAAATAAGCGTTCCTACTAGGGATCCGGTCATGAGGTCATTTTATTTTATGTTCAAAACCTGAGTCGGTGTTCTAGACTGTGTACCCGAGCGGACAACTCAAGTCGAGGAGGGGGCAACTTACCGGGAACCAAAAGGCCATCCGGCTTCGTAACTTGTCCGAGCCTCTTTTTTATTTCAGGGTATGACACTAACAGAATAGGGAGTCTCAACCAGTAAGCACATCCCCGGAGGTGAAGAGAGAAGGGTTCGACACAGTTTATATATACAGTCAAATAATATCAAAGCGGTAAAAGCAGCATTTAGCACATTAGGCTCAAACATGTAAAAATCAGATAAAGCCAAATATAACAATTTATCTAAGCTCGAATTTCTAACCCTGAACCAGTGGTTCTGGGTTACTAGTCCCCAGCAGAGTCGCCAGAGCTGTCACACCTCCTTTTTGCGTGCCCGCCCCGAAGGGTGAATGCGCGAGGGAGTTTTTCCAATTTAAGTGACAATATTCGAAATGGGATTATTTATTTAATTCAGAGTCGCCACTTGGGAAAGGTTTGGCTTTTGGTGTCCCAAGTCACCGGTTTATCTTGAATCCCAAATCGAGGAAATTTTCGACTTTCCAAATGAAGTCTGCGAACCAGAAATTCTAAGTAAGGAATTCTGTTGACCCGAGGGAAGGTGTTAGGCACCCTCGAATCCCGTGGTTCTAGCACGGTCGCTTAAATTGTTATAATGGCTAAATATCTGATTTAAATACATGTTATGACTTATGTGCTTTTATTAAGTTTAAACCGCTATTATTATCATCATTTTTATAGAATTGCAACGTCGTGAAAATGCGTCTCGAACCACGTCACAGTCAATGCACCCATGGTTGTTAATACATTCCGACTTCGTTGAGATTTGAATTTGGGTCACATAAATGCGCACCCGAGTTTAAGAATGTAGTTTAATTAAGTCGCGCCTAAAGAGTCTAACGCGTTTATTGTCTTTGGGGAAGGCAGTGAAATTCACTAAACAGTCCATCCCAAATTCTAAGTATTTTATTGTGACCAGTTATTGAGGGCCCCGCAATTTGCATTGTTTTATTTGGTGAGGCTCGTCTCATTTTATGAAAGGATAAACCTACAATGACTACATTTTTCTATTATGTCTCTATAAAATGAAAGAGAAAAGGTCTTAATTTATTTACATGCTTGAGTTGTTATAGTTGGGTTTCGAATATGATTCATAAATTCTGAAAATGATGCAAGCAGGGCAGTCCGTTGCCAATGCGGGCCCAGGCCCAACGTGTATGACATAAAACTAGACCTGGGCCGTTTTATTCACATGTTACTACCTAGTTACATTATACTAGGCATGTTCTCAATTTGTCAAATTAAAAAAAAAACTTAGCAATCTAATTTTAATCCTAAACCAATTACATGCTGAAGTTAACCAATATTATTTAACTAAACAATATTCCTACAAGTTCCGAAATGGTCTATTCGTTTGATTTTTAACTAGACGGAGTTACTACACCATTCATTTATTTTCAGGCAATATATATAGATAGTTCATCTGTTAAGCTATCGTCAGATGTTCCACTAGATATATTAAATAGCTACATGATTCTGATTTTTGTAAGCTAAATAATTTATATATACAAATAAAATTCAGAATATAATTAAAATAAATTTAGAACTTCAACTCTTCATTTTTCGTATTCATGCTTCCTGTTTCAGTTTACAATAATCAGCGTGTCAGTTGTGTACCTGATATTGGAAGCAAAAGAAAAGAGAGATCAGCAGAAATTCAGTAGCATACAACAACAGCAACCCCAGCAACCAGTAACAAACAGCAACGAGAAACTTAGTGACAAATTTTAAAATCAAGACAAAATCCAGAAACACCAACAACAATCAACGGACAGAAGCAAAGGGAATCTTTTCAGATTTTTGAAAGACCAGTTAGTGTTTAACCCTTAATTTCTGAATCCGTATATCAGAATATTTGGATTGTATATCAGGTGTATACTATTCTTCTTTTGAATTTCCAGAATGTTTTTCTTTTTATTTTCTAAAGTCTTAGTATTTTTCGGAATTTCCTCTCTCTTAAAATTTTCTTCTGTCTTCTGTCTTCTTCCTAAATCTGATTCAAGTCTCTCTATTTATTTCCCATCCCAAACCCTTTTCAATTAATAAAACAACCACTTTCTCCTTACCAAACCCACTACTAGTTAAAAAATACAATTATTATTTATTTAAACAAATTTTTCTTGAGCCCCGCAATCCCACTATGTCTTGTTCCCCACTTTTGATTAAACAAATACATTATTCCCCACCATTATGTCTTGTCCCCCATGCTTACATTAAACAAATACATTATTCCCCCCCTATTATGTCTTGTCCCCCGTGCCTACATTATTTTAATATTAACAAATTATTTAATTTTAATGGACAGAACACTCAAAATAAACATTTGTTCAGAATTTTAATTCCAAAAATACCCCTCCGACCTTACTGAAATTACCATATTACCACTGAACGTACTGCAAATTACCAAACTACCCCCGTCAGCTATAACCAATTCACCTAATCAATTTCAACCAAAATACAGCAAATATGACCAATTTCTAAACAATTTTCAACAACAAATTCAAACTAAATGATGAACAACAAAGAACAACTAAAATTATTTTGATTGAACAATATTTTTTAACAACAAACAAACCTACTTTCAGATTCAAAAAACAACAATAACAAACAAGTATATTCAGATTTCTAAATTCAATAATCATTTGAACTTAAAATTAAATCTAACAACTTACAACTAACAATTTCTATATTAAAACTAAACAAGATCATGAAATAACTGAAGAAATAATCAAAATGATGATCAACAAATAAGAAGATCAAACTTATACTAATTTCGGATTCAAGAACAATCAAACAAAGTATGGACATAAATGAAAAGATTCAACCACAATAACAAGCAAGTTTTATTCAAATTCGAATTAAACTTGAATTAAGTTTAAACAAAACAAATAAACATATTCAAATCATTAAACTTCAAATAATCAATTGATTTTTTTAAATTAAATCCAGCAAAATACAACAAAGATACATGATTCAAACTAAATCAAAAAATTAAAAACCAAAACATAACTTCACATTAAATCACTGAATTAAACGAATTTCAAATAAAATGAACATGAATTAAATCTATATTAAACAACAAAGAACGTATTCAAGTGATTTAAACTAACACTCTTCTATATTAAAATTAAATCCTCTTAAATTAATAAAACAAACTGAAAAATAATTAATTGAACTTCAATTTAAATCTAACAATATTATAATTAAACTAACAATTTCTACAAAAATAAACAAGAAAAATAAAACAACTGAATAAAAATCAAGAACAAGAATCAAACATTTAATGATTTCATATCCGAAAAATATCAAACAAATTACGGACGGGAACGAAACTTAAACCAACTAACCGGATCGGAACGATGATGAACTCGAACGAAAACAAATCTGCTCGGAAACAAATATCGCACCAAAACCATTTGACGCCGAAGACGTTCACGAGCAGTCAAACAAAGAACTTGAAGGAGAAGTAGCAGACGGCAGCAATCAACAAGCTGGATCTTGTGTCGCAGCAGCAGTACGAGCTGCCATGGACGACACAGCAGAAGGAGCAGAAGAAGCCAGACGACGCAGCAAGGGACAGACCTCCGCGTGACTGGTGGCGTGGTGGTTGTTTAGCGACGCTGCTCAACTGGTGGCAGCGATGGAGCGACGACGAACTGTGGTCGTTCATGGCGGAGTGACAGTGGGGAGGGCTTCTATGGTGGTTTGGACGTGACGATGACGGGGCTATTTGACTGGAGGGGGCAGCTGGTCGTTTGGTGGAGATGCTAGGCGTCGGAGTGTAGGTTGTTGTTGTTTAGGCGTCGGACTGGTTCGTCTGTGGGCTGGTGATCGACGGAGCTGTTCGTCGTCGATGGATGGAGCTCGACGGATGGTGGTATAATGAAGATGACGCAGCATGGGTGGTGGGGCAGCCATGGCAGCTGGGAATATATTGGTCAATGAGGGTTGTGAAGGGGTAGTTATGGTGGTCGTCGATGGTCCCTGTTCACGTCGTTACTGGGGGAGATGAGGAGGTGGGTGGCGGGCAGACATGGGAGGGCAGTTCGGAGGTTGTTGGGGTGAGTCGAGGAAGAAGAAGAAAAGAAGGGGGCGGGTAGTTTTCAACAGTTAGTTTTATGGTTTTTTGTTTTGAAATGAAAGATAGGGAAGTAGGGGTGTTGGGTCTTTGGAGTTATGGACTGGGTCGGGTTGACCCGGTGAGGTTTTGGGTTGGGTAGAGGTGTTTTAGGCCTAAATTTAGAATTGAAGAGGAGGCCCAATTCCGATTTTCTTCCATTTTTTGCCCTCTTTTCTTATTTTATTTTTCTTACACTAAATTCTAAAAACCCCTAAATTATCATATAGAACTAAATTAATTTATAAAAACAAATTAAACTCCCAATAACAATTAACACACAATTAAATAGCAATTAACGGTTGAATCACACAATTTGGACGTTAAACGCTAAAAATGCAAAAATACATATTTTTATGATTTTTCATTTTGTAAAACAAACTTAATTACTCCTAACTGTAGAATTAAATATTAAATGCAAATGCGACATATTTTTATATTTTTTATTAATATAACAAATAAACATGTACAAACAAAATACAAATAATTATCCAAAAATGCCACGAAGAACACAAAAATTGCACACAAAGGAAAAATTATTTTGTTTTGAAATTTTGGGAGTAATTCTCATATAGGGCAAAAATCACGTGCTTACACAAGTCAGATCCATGGCTTTTCCGGCTAGATCGGTAACTTTTCGAAGTTTTTCTCACTTTCTCTGGGTTCTCTGAAACCCTAGTTTTAAGAGCTTTCCGATTTTCTTTCAGATCTTTCTTAGATCTGTGCATGTTATTATCGCGCCCCCTTTTTTCCCTCTTTGCATCGGGAGATCAGGTTTATGATATTTTTGGGTATAAGACAACTCATTCCTTTTGGGAACTGCGTTTTTGCATTTGAAGAGTCGCCACCGAATGATTTAAGGTGCATTAGGACATCTATAGGGTTCACTTCTAAGTTTGTTTGATAACCAGAGATTGGGTATGTGCTTGAAATTATTCTAAGGGGAAGGTGTTAGGCACCACTCAGGATCCACTAGTGTGGTTTTCGGCCAGACAGTTTTTTGTGAATTTATGCAATTTAGCAAACAAACAGGTATAGGCTCAAATAGTAGGGGATTTAAACACATAAGAGTTTGAAAATAGTTAGAAGGCGAATTTCGAAAAGAAAGAGTTACAATTCTACAAATAATTGAAAATATAAAAGAGGAAAAAGGGGGGTCCTAGGTTTATTTTATAATATGGATTACGTCAATGCGATACTCGATATGATACTCCTCAGAAGAGGGGATACGCAAGGTATTAGTATTAGCGCACCGGTCATCATATCCATATCTACCCTTCCCACCCTATGAAGGTATTAAAGCGCGGATTGGTCTCGACCTCTATTGCATGCTATTACCCGTCCCTTCCTATCAGTCCCGGAGGAATTTAGGACTACTATTCCTAAAGGGGAGGGATATTAGGTTGACTTTAGGTTTCAAAAGGTGAAAAATCTAAGGCGACATACAAAAACACATAGTACTGCACATTAGGGGAAACATGTAAACAAATAAAAGGCTCATATATACCTCCTCAAGCAAAACACATAAATAGCATGAATTAAACATACATTTAGGGTATGAATTTAAAAATACTAAAGGCTAGGGGAGTTTTAATTGTTGAAGCAGACTAGTTTATTACATAACTCAGACAAGAAGTCTGAATCAGGCCTTCCTGTTGGTTGTAGCAATTACCAATTAACAAAGGCGGATTCCGTTCTATTGTTGTTATCACCTAAGGCTTGCCTAAATGTTTAGGTGAGATCCTATAAACATGATATCTATTACTGATTCAAAATGTGGCAAAGCAGTAACCATTTTAAAACAAACGATTTGAGATCCTACAGGCATGCTTTCTAAACCGTATTAACAGAAGGTGAGAGAGTTGTTTAAAAAACTAGTTGAGAACAGTATGAATTAGGCTGATTTTAAACTAGACTGGTTTCAGATCATGTGGGCATGATATCTATTATTGCTGATTTAATTCCTATAGACATGATATCTAGTTGAACGTGTAATGAAGTAGGCAGGATGTACTCGCAATTCCTATAGGCATGATTTCTATAAAAGGGTACTGATTTTAAACTGCTGGACATGATGCCATATGATAACCAGTTAGATCCTAAGAACATGGTGTCTAAGTGTGGTAATGCAGAATCTAAGACAAGTCCTCTAGATAGGTTCTCTAAATGCATAGTTAAGCATGCAGAATTTAAACGGCTCCTATAGACAGGTTCTCTAAATGCAGAGTTAAGCATGCAGAATTTAAACGAGTCCTATAGACAGGTTCTCTGAATGCAGAGTTAAACATGCAGACTTTAGGTCTTATAGGTATATTCTCTAGATATAGAACATGCAGAATATTAGTGAAAACAGATCTTATAGTCATGATATCTAAATTGCAGAATTAAATATGTAGAATTTTAGGTCCTATAGGCATGATATCTTCCCTTAAGCATGCACAATTACCCAACCCTTTTCACTAGCCAAACCCCAACATTTATTACAAATTATTACAAACTGAATAACGAATTACATCAGAAAAGTGTAAAAGAAAAAAAAGTTACAACCAGAGGAAGCCTGATTCTTGACTTCCTCTCTAAGTTATGGAATAAACCACCTCAAATGCCATTTGTTTCAAAGCCTTTCTTAGACCTGGGAGTGTCAAAGTTCTCTAAGGGTCTCAAGGGACCCCGGACAGTGCTTACACCCAAGTTTGCATAACCAGACAAGAATGAGTGCAGTGTGGAAGGGCCAACCCTTATGTGTCCCAGTTCAGAGGGAGCTCATGGGTCCCAAGGCAAGGCTCACACAAGAGGGGCAGAACCTAAGTCTAAGAGTATAGTGGAAGTGCAAGAGCAGAGAGTTGTTTAAAACTGGGTTGAGAATAGTAAGGGGTAAGGGTAATTTGAAAATAGTAGTAATAAAGTTAACACTAAAAAATTAGCATTTTGATACAAAGGGGTCAGGGGTTTGGGAGTTCATTACAGGGAGCATATGACCCTAGGAGGGGGTCAGGTTTTGGACATGCACAACAATAGATGATGCTGACATGCCCATAAACCAGCCAGAGAATACAACACATAGAGGGGATGTGAAGGATATTACCCCAGGGAGGGTCAAGTTTGGGTCATGCACAGCAATGTCTAATGCTGACATGCCCTCAAACCAACCAAAGAATACAAACACATAGAGGGGATATGAAGGATATGATCCCAGGGAGGGTCAGGTTTGGGTCATGCACAACAATGTCTAATGTTGACATGCCCTCAAACCAACCAAAGAATACAAACATATAGGGGATATGGGGGTTTGGGATTCATAAGTCATAATAAATGACTGACAGAATTCATACATAAGGAAAAAACATTAATTCAGAAGGGAAAGGGGCAGATTACAACATGCTTAATAATGGAACTTGATTAAAAACAAGTAGGAAACATGCAAGAGTGAAAGAAATAGTAAAGAAACATGTTGTTGTTGATGCTGAAGATTAATTAGAACATACCAGTAAAGAAGCAAATACATAAAGAAAGTAAGCAAATTTCCCACAGCCTAGACTTGGCTTTCAGCCGGCTAGGTAAGGCAGCAACACAAGTAATAATAGAGAAAAGAGAATTTTGAGTGAAGTGTGTGTTCTGAACTCAAGTGTTCGTGTTTTTGAAAGAAGGGGGGTGTAAGGTATTTATAGTTTTGAAAACATGTGAGAAATAAGGTAATAAGTAAAGTTTCAATACAAATATGGAAACAACAACAGTCAGAATCAATTAACCAAGTGATTCCCTTTTAATCAAGAGATCACTTGTTTAACAGGGCTAACTGATTCAAAAAATAAGGAAAGACGAATCAATTTGTAGGCAAACTGATTATTGCCATAAAAGGGGTAGTAAAAGCATTAAGTAAGCAATCAAGTCTAAGTACAGAAATATGCTTATTTTGGGAAAGGATTCAGTAAGGCAAAATATCATAATAAAGGAAAAGAATCAATTAACTTTAAATAGGCGAGTGAAATTAGAGTTCATAAAAGAAAAGTTCTGAAATCAGTCACAAGATCGAGATCAATCAAGGAAGTAACATGCTTCTGAACTTTAGTATTTAAACATAGTGAGTAGAGACACCAGACATGGGAGGCCAAACCCATTGACAAAAGAAACAACATACAGAAATAGGCATAAGGTTCAGTAGTAAAGCAAACATTCGAAGCATAGTAATCAAGTAGGTCAAGTCACATTGAGTCAACAATAGAGAAAACAAAGTATCAGAAACATGCAAAGGTCTCATAGTAGCAGACGAGAAAACCTTTTAAAACGTTAGGGTTTCAAGCATAGTCGAGTTTTAAAGATAATAAAACCCAGAATCAGAGGAATCACATAAACAAAAAGAGATTCTGAAACAAGGAACTTCAAATCGAGTCAGGTATTCAAACGAACAATTTCAGACCCAAGACATAGGTTTTTTTCAACAATAGTCGAGCTTAAAAGATGATAAACAAATAAATCGAAAAAAAACATAACCAAACAAGCACTCATCTAACAAAGAACCAAAAGAAATTAGGGTTTTTTAAACATGCTAACTCAGATAGAAGAACAACATGAGCAAAACATAGCAAGACCAGAAACACGTTAAAATCAGAGAATAGATTTTGAAATAACTTAAAAGAAGAACATTAATCGGAAAAGATAAAGAGTCGTTTTGAGAGCAAAGTTAAAGAAACTTGGAGAAAATGCTTAAAAGTCTAAGGTAGATCTGAAAGAAATCGAAAAGATCTTAGAGATTAGGGTTTCAGAAAACCCAAAAAAGGTGAGAAAGGTCCTGAAATTTACCGATCTAACCAGGAGAGTCAAAGATCTGACTCGAGCAGCCATGGCTGACCGTAGAAAGGTTAAGGATGACCGGAGAAGGGCCATCAATTGAAATCGAACAAGGACTGGACCAGACTCCTTCAAAGTTTGGCCTTGAAACCATAAGAACAAATACATAAAAGCCATGAAAGGCTGGTATATGCCTCAAATGACCACGGAAGGCCATGGATTAGGTAGGTATTAGGGTGGGGTGAGAGGGCGGTGGCTAGGGTTCATGAGAGTTTCAGAGAGAGTTGAGAGAGGAGGGGGTTTTAAGGCGGCGGATTGTATCAAATGATAGAGTTTTGGGGGTCGTTTAGGATTAATTAAGGTAAGGGTGAATACTGGCCGTTGATCTGAATGATCAACGGCCCGAATTAAAGCGGGTAGGTAGAGGTCTGGGTTTGGGTTGGTTAAATGGATTAGGGGTCGGGTATGAATAGGAATTGGGCCGGGGTAAGTGGGTTTAAATTGGGGTAAAATTCAGGCTATAATTCAAATGCAATTGGGCTAGATTTCAAATAGCCAATTTTCCCTTTTCATTTTATAAAAAATAGTAAATTAATTTCTAGAAATAAATTAAAAGTACTAAAATGATTTATAACATATAATTATCAATTTAAAAAATACTGGACTTAATTTTATGAATATACACGCAATTAAATCCTAAAAGAGGCTAATATTGCAACTATATACAATTTATCTTTAAAAATACTAAATAAATTTGTAGAAATATGCAAAACTTACCTTAGATATATTTTAGAATAAATATGAGAATCCAATAAATGAATCACCAAAATGATAATTTTTTGGGAATTATTATTGGTTTTTTTATGAATAAAATAAGGAAATAAATTGGTTTAAAAATCTTTAAAAATTAAGAAAAGATATTTGAAGGTATTTTACATATTAGAAAATATATAGGGAAAAATTGGGTATCAACAGTTATGAATCTCTTGGTGTTTTTCTCAAAAAGTCTTTCAATTTCTTTCAAAGTGACTCTTCGTCTTCATCGATTAGGGTTTTCTTAACCTCTTTTTAAAAAAGACTTCTTCTCCGATTTTCAATGTTATCTTATGATTTTACTATGTTTAAACGGTTTGTTTATGTTCTTCTTCTACCTAGTTCATTGTGTTGAAAACCCTAAGTATCTTTGGTTTATCCGGAGTTCTGGAACAGTCTTTGTTTGTTTGTTTCGATTGAGTTCTTTGTATTTAGATCCTTTTCTTTGTTGACTGATTCTGAGTTCTTACCATTTTTTAGCTCGACTTTGTTAAACCCCTCATGTCTTAAAGGTTTTCCTCACTTGTTACTGAGAGTCTTTAAAAGATCTCTTTTACCTGTTACTATGTGTTAGACTGGTTTCTTCATTTTTGGTTCTATGTGGCTACTTGACTTGTTGATTACCATGCTTCGAGTAGTCCTTAGCCTTCTCATGTCACCTTTGTGTGATTGTGTTCATCCAGTTTGCTTCTTTTTGTTTGACCCTGCATGTTTGATACGCCTGTTCATTCTTTTCTATTTATATGTCGAAGTGCAGAATCATGACTCCTTCATGATCGATTTTGATTTCCTTAAGTTACGGTTTGATTGCAAGGTTTTCTTATAAACCTTTAATTTTACTCATTTGTTTAAATTGATTGATTCCCTTCCTTTATTTACTGTGATGTTTCACCCCTGCTGAATCCTTTCTTCAATTAAGCATACTCTGTACCTAGACTCAATTGTATACTCTATATTCTTACTATCCCTTATATGGTCAAAAATCAATCTTCCTCAAATTGATTTTCTTTCCTTAATTATCCCTGTTGGTATCCGTTAAGCAGTAATTCCTTGATTAAAGGGAAATATTTGTATTAATGGGATTCTGATTGTGATTATTTTCATATTTGTATTAAACCTTTACTTGTTACCTTATTTTTCTACTCGTTTTCAAAGCTATAAAAACCCTACCTTCTCTTCTTCAAACACACGAACAACTAAGTTCAGAACACACACTTACACACTAAAAACTCTCTCTTTCTCTACTTGTGCTACTGCTTTGTCTAGCCGGCTGAAAGTCAAGGCTAGACTGTGGAACTCTAATTGCTTTACTTTTTTCTACACTTTGCTTCTTCAACTGGTATGTTCTTAATTTAAATTCTGAGACTCAACTCTATGTGTTCTCTTGTTTGTCCATCTCTGTCTCTTTCTGCACTAGCTTAATGACTCATGTTGTTAAATTGTACTTCTTGTTTATTGCTTTACTCAGCATATTTAAAATTCTGTCCTCATCTATTCAAATGTAATCAACATGTTTACTTGTTCCTGTTTTCGTCCCTTAACTAGCATGTCTCCTAATGTTCTTGATTAACACTAATTCATGATTAATTATGTGTTGCTAATTTGGGTCCTCTATGTTCCCAACCCCTACTTCCCAGCCCGTAATTGCTGAAGCTGTACTACTCTCTGAACTGGTTCTGTGTGTGTTGTTGTTGCTCATATCCCCTTTCCCTTTCAAAAACTATTTTCATTAAGCAACTCTCCTGCTGTTTTACAAATTCATTTCAAACATGCAGTCTTTCAAAACTGTTTGAAGGAAACAAACTCCTTTTTCAAATATGTGTTCCTACATTTCCACTATACTCTTAGATCATTAGATTCTGCCCCTTTGGTGTGATCCTTGCTTTGGGACCCTTGAGCTCCCTCTGAACCTGGACACATAAGAGCTGGCCCTTCCACACTGCATTCACTCTCTTGGTTATGCAATTTGGGTGTGAGCACTGCCCGAGATCCTTTGAGGTCCTTAGGGAACTCTGACACACCCAGACATGAGAAAGGCTTTGGAACAATATTGGCATTTGAGGTGGTTTATTAAATAACTCAGAAAGGAAGTCAGAATCAGGCTTCCTATGGTTGTAACTTCTTATTTTGCCTTTCTTATGTAATTCAATCATATGGTCTGTAATAATTTGTAAACAAGTATGAGGTTGGCTAGTAAAAAGGGATGGGGAAATATGCATGCTATAGTTGTTAAAGGATAGAAAACATGTTTTTTGGTTTATATTCCTAATTATGCAATATAAATCATGTTTAGGATTCACACCTTCATTAGAAAATCATGTTCTTAGGATCTATGTTTTCTTGATTCATCACTTCATTCATTAGTCCATGCTTTATGTCTATCACTTAGAAAATCCTGCTCCTAGTGCAATAACAACACTGGTAAAAAAAGCTGTTATTTCAAAATTCTGCAACTCTTATGTACATTTAGAAATCATGCCTTAGGGATTCAGTTTTCAACAACCTTGTAATTTGCATGTGCATATTAGATACCATGTTCTAGGATCCTGTTTGCATTCTGTTTAAAACGCTTAGTTAACTACTAATTCATAAAAAGGGTAGTAAAGCAATAATTTTTCCACTGTGATGTTTTCTGAATAAAATTGGCAACAATCTCTACAACTAGAACAACATGTTTTGGGTAATCAAAATAATCTCCAAACTATCTTAGTGACTTAGAACAACTGTTGCATCTCGCTTTGCACGTAGGCAAGCCTTAGGTAATAACTTAAATAAAACGGGAATTGTCTTTGTTTAATTATCAATTGTTACAACCAGTAGGCAAGCCTGATTCAGACTTCTTATCTGAGTCATGTAATAAATCTGGTTCTGCTGCAACAACTTAAACGCCCTGCTTTAGGATTTTAAATTCAGACCGTAACTGTATATAAATCATGTTGTCTGTGTGCATTATTTGTGGAGGTATAACTGAGCCTTCTGCTTGTTTTCTGTGGTTTCCCCCTTAAATGCAGTCCTACTTGTTTTGTATGTCGCCTTAGTATTTTTCCTTTAAACCTGAGGGTCTACCTAGAATCTTCTTATAGGATAGAAGTCCTAAATTCCTCTGGGACTGATAGAAAGGGACGGGTAATAGCATGCAATAAGAGTCGAGACCAATCTACGTTTTAATTACCTTCACGGGGTGGAAAATGGTTGATATGGATATGATGACCGGTGCATTAATACCACGTGTAGCCCCTCTTTTGAGAAGTTTCATACTAGGTATTGCATTGACGTGATCCATATTATAAACAAACCTAGGACCCCCTCCCTTTTTACATTCTCAAGTATGTTTGAATTATAATTCTTTTCAAAATCTTGCCCCTTTTTATTAGCTGCTTTTCTACATATGTGTATTCAGCTTAAATCCCCTACTATTTGAGCCAATACTTGACTATTTGCTAATTGTGCAAATTCACAAAAACTTTCTGGCCGGGAACCACATTAGTGGATCCTGAGGGGTGCCTAACACATTCCCCTTAGGATAATTTCAAGCCATTACCCTATCTCTGGTTATCAAATGTAGTTGTAGACAAACCCTATAGGTGTCCTAATGCACCTTAAATCATTAGGTAACGACTCTTCAAAATTGTAAACCCCTTCCCAAAAGGAAAAGAGTTATCCCAACCAGAATGTCATAAACCTGATTTCTCGATATGATGAGGGAAAAAGGGGGTGAGACAGCATGGCAACTCTGTTGTGGATTTTTAGGCTTTTACCATTTGATATTATTCTTGTGAATTTGTACCTCTCTATGTGCAATTATTTGTTTAATTTATTTTAAGCATTTAATTTCTTCTTCAAAAGCAAAGCTAACGTATCTTTCTTGTTTCTTTCCTTTATAACTACTTTAAATTATAAAACTGTTGTATTTATCGCTTTCTTAATGTGCAAATACATGTCAACATGCTTTTAATTATTGCATAATCATGCTTAACATCATACTCCACTCGTGCCAAACAAATACTATAGCAACGCTTGATGAGTAGTTGCGCTCTTCCTATATCATTACCCCCTAAATTCGGAAAGGCATATTTACGGTAAAACTAGTCGATCAGTGGTGCAGTCAACGGTTCCGTGCCTTCCCCCTTGAGTTGTCCGCTCAAGGGTACTAGTCCCAAACCCTATAGAAACCTTACTCTGTTTAAATTGTGCATGTATCATGGTCGAACCTAGCCGGGTCAGTCATGTCGTCCACATGATGATCTTTTAAGATAGCCTTGTCCAAAAGTCCACTGGGTTTCCCTAAACCCAAACGGACATCATCACATTCTGTGCATTTATTTGGAGAACTAAATGCTTCATGCTAAATGTTGATGTTAAATAGTCGAGTCCGGTAGGGGTATGGTCTTAAACCTTTTGTTTTGCAGAAAATGAAGAACGAGGTCCCCAGCTTCGGTATGGTTAGCACACCCTCACTCTTACTAGACTGGTGGAGGAGTCTTCCATCAAATGACCAAATCAATGAGTGGAAAGAGAGGGCCGCCAAAGCTAGCAAAAAATTGGAATATCCGGAATACAGCTTGTTGGAATTGGAAGGAAAGGTGAGGAAGAGAGCCACCGATTGCCAGAACGCTGAGAGAAATGAAGGAGAACATTTGGCAAAGGCATTTTTATTGGTGAACCTACGCGAACTGGAGGATTTGATCAACAAGAACATTCAACTTGAGGAAGGTCCTTCTGGGACCAAATAGATAAGAATTTACCTTCTCGCTCTATGAATGTAATAAGGCCGATGGCCATTAGTGACTTTTATTTCTTGCTTATTTAGTGTCGTTTTGGGATTCCTCTATTTCTATCAATAAAATGAGGCATTTAACATTCTAAGTTCTCCAAATCAATTTGTCACTAGGCCTACCTCGGGCACAAAGAGGTTCCCAAATTAGGACACGCCTTACATTCTCGCACTATGTGTTTAAATATCGCAATACTTTTTATAATCCTCACTGACTCGATTACCTTTTGTTTTATTTTTGTTTTTATTATTCCCTCCCCAAAGGTTAGTTCCTGCACTCTAGCATCATCATCTTATTTCACAAGATCCAAGGGCCCTCCACCTACTCCTCCTCTTAGTCCTATCAAAGGCAAGAACAAAGGCAAAATGGAAGATTTGCAACATCAGGAAGGAGAACACGACCGAACGGGTAGAGGCCACTGATAGCCAGAGTATTCGGGTTCCAAATGAGAATATGTCGCAGCTTGAACAGAAACTGTTGAAGTTCCAGGAAGAGCTCGATCAGGTTCAGAATCTGGCAAGCCTATCATTTTCCCTCAACACCCCAGATGTCAACTTCCCCAACACTCAAAACCCTACACCTCCTCAAAATATCCCAAAACAGCATAATTATCCCACACCTCACCATCACACAGCTCTACCAAAGAACCAATGCACCACCTGCCATACCCCAAACAACACTCCACTACTCATCCCAGAACCTCAGAACTCCACAAACGACCATTTCCACACCCATACACCAGGCCACCATAACACTCCTATTTACGTGGAGACCATGACACACTCTACCCAACCTATCTTAGGCATACTTGAGTCTGATGAAAAGGATCTACTTATCAGGAACTTGGCCAAGGAACTTAAGAAACTAACAAGGCAGATTCAGGGCGTTGAGGGAAGCAAAGGAATCGAGGGGTTGAACTATGAGGATCTTTGCATACAGCCTGATGTCGAACTGCCCCAGAGGTACAAACCTCCTAAGTTCGAGATCTTTGATGGTATGGGTGATCCAAGGGTCCATCTGAGGACATATTGCGACAAGCTGGTTGGAGTAGGGAAAGATGAAAGGATCCGCATGAAGCTGTTTATGAGGAGTTTGAAGGGAGATGCATTATCTTGGTACATCAGCCAAGATCCCAAGAAGTGGTCAAGCTGGGTAAGCATGGCATCAGACTTTATGGACAGATTCAGGTTTAATATAGAAAATGCACCAGACTTATTCTATATACAGAACCTGAAGAAGAAGCCCACAGAGACGTTTCGCGAGTATGCTACTCGCTGGAGGTCCGAAGCTGCTAAGGTCAGACCTACCTTAGAAGAGGAACAAATGAACAAGTTCTTTGTCCGAGCTCAAGACCCATAATACTATGAACGGCTGATGATGATTGAGAACCACAAGTTCTCTGACATTATCAAATTGGGTGAAAGAATTGAAGAAGGTATCAAAAGCGGTATGGTTACAAACTTCGAGGCCTTGCAAGCTACAAATAAGGCTTTACAATCCGGTGGTGTGTCCAAGAAAAGGGACGTAGGGGTCGTGATGGTTGCACAAAGGACCAAATTTCCTCTCAAATACCAAACTTTCCCAACACCTCCACTTACATACCAGCCAACCCCAAATTACCAAGCACCCTCACCCTCATACCAAGCTCCGCCACCAACTTATCAGTCATCTCCACCCCCTACATATCAACCTACTTCACCCAGATACTCCCAACCCGCTCATGTCTACCAAACCTATAATGCTCAACCATCCCACTATCAATCACTCCCTGCACGCCAAAATTTACCTAGACCCTGACCTAATTTTGATCGCAGACCTCCGAAACAATATACAGCCATCGATGAACCCATCGACCAGCTATATGAGAGGCTCAAAGCTACTGGTTATGTCACCCTCATCCCTGTTGCAACCCCTAAAAATCCTTTTTAGTGGGTTAATCCAAACAAATCCTGTGCATACCACTCCGGCATGAAAGGGCACACCATCGATGAATGTCGTTCCTTGAAAGACAAGATACAGTCTTTGATTGATAACAAGATCATTGTGGCAAAAGAACCCACTCCAAGCGTCTACAACAACCCTCTGCGAGTCCATAAGGGTGGAGGTATCCACATGATTGAAGTAGAAGATGACTGATCCAGAGGGATCAATCGGGTTGATCAGAAGGTGATGACCCAAAGAAACCAACAATTACTCTCAATCCAATTGTAGTCCAGATCCAACCATCTAAGGATGTTGAGGTGAACATGTTTGTACCACTGTAGTTTGAAGCAGCGCCATCTGCAAAGACACCGGCACCATTTGAGGTTGAATTCATGTCTCCGGCAAATGCACCCGCACCATTTGAGGTTGCAGTCTTGCCACCCAAGGCATGTGTTCCGTTCTGAGTAAGGATAGCCACGCTGATCCCAGTGGCGATGTCAACCATGACACCATTCCATACAAATGATATACCCTGGGACTACAAAACTGAGGCAAGAAGGAAAGGCAAGGTCAGGTTCGAAGAAATTGTCGCTGTACAGGGTATGACAAGAACTAGTAGAGTCTATACCCCTGAACACCTAGATGAATCAAGCAAGCAGGCTTCCAATTGGCCACCCCTCATTTAGATAGGTCCGAACGGCCTTTGGAGGAAGATACAGGCCAAGGAATATTCAGTCATCAACCAGTTAAACAAAAGCCAGCACAAAAATCCATTCTCTCTTTGCTGCAAAATTCTGAGGCGCACAAGAATGCTCTGTTAAAAGTGCTAACTGAAGCATGCGTACCAAGTAACATCACTGGCGGGAAAATGTCTAACATGGTAGGGCAAGTTCTGGAGAGCCATAAGATCACCTTTCATGAGGACGAGCTTCCACCTGAAGGGTTGGGGCACAATAAAGCACTACACATCACCGTGCAATGCGAGGATTATTTCATCACCAGAATCCTGATCGATGGAGGTTCCAATATTAACATTTGTCCACTTGTAACACTCAAGAAGCTGGGTAAAGGGCTGCATGAGATAAAGGAAGGAACAATCAATGTGAAAGACTTCGATGGTTCTCAGAGGTCCACCATTGGTGAGATTAGTCTATGCCTGCAGATGGGACCAACCTGGTTCGAGGTCGATTTCCAGGTGATAGATGTACCAGCATCTTACAACTTGCTACTGGGATGACCATGGATTCATGCGGCTGGGGTCGTAGCATCAACGCTGCATCATGCAGTAAAGTTCGAATGGAATCACCAGGAAGTGATCATTCACGGCGACGAAAGCAGCCCTATATATAGTCGCTAGACTATTCCTGTGATCGAAGGAAGAAGGAAGCTGGGTGGAGAAACTTACCACCACATTGAGCGGGTCAATGTTGTTGACAAAGGCAAATGGTGGGATCACAAAATTGAAAATATACTAAGTTGGAGTGGGTACGAACCTGGAAAGGGGTTCGACAAGAACCTCTAGGGAATCTCTAAACCCATAAAACTCAAGAAATATGGCACCACCTTCGGTTTGGGATATGAATACACCTGGGAAGAATTCAATAACTGGTCGCCACCATGGCGCGGTCCTTACTATCCACTGGAGCAGCCAATACCACATCTGGAGCAAAACTTCCAACAAGACGATATTATTTATGGATCAGATGAAGAAGAATCACTTGCGGCAATGAAGAACTTGTTTCTAGAGGACAATGATATGGACTGTTATGTTATTCTCGAGGAGGAGGGGAGGAAGGCTCTTCCATACAGGCTGTGAGTAGAGGTGCACATCTCAATAATTGTACCATCAGGACAACCAAAGCCCGACGTGCCTCGGGGTAGCAAGGCAAAAACAAGCATTATTCATTGTTTTTACTCAATAATTTTCTTTTCGCATTTTCGATTCTCGCAATAAGATCTTCAATGTTCAAAACAGTTATTTAACTTATCAAAAGCATTTTGATTTTTTCTTATGAATTAATATTTATTGCTATCGTTTTCTCTCCTTACTTTACCTATACATCATTACTATTACTTATCTTGATGAACCAATGACTGTGACTTGCAACGAAACAACGCAACAAACAGACATTGATTCAGAGGAAGATGACATACCTGACGAGATTGTCAAAGAAGTTGAGAACTTTGAGAACAGACCTAAGTCCAACTTGGACGAGACCGAGATTGCCAACCTGGGAGATGCAGAAAACATCAAGGAGACACAGATCAGCATTCACCTATCGCCATCAGAGAAGAAAAAATACACAGAATTTCTAAAGGAGTATGAGGACATATTCGCCTGGTCATATGATGACATGACGGGTCTAAGTACGTCTATTGTAGCTCACAAACTGCCAACTGATCCAATGTGTCCACCGGTAAAGCAAAAGCTTAGAAAGTTCAAACCTGATATGAGTTTGAAAATCAAGGAAGAAGTCAACAAGCAGATTTAAGCTAAGGTTCTCAGGGTAGTAGAATACCCGACATGGTTAGCCAATATTGTGCTGGTACTAAAGAAGGATGGGAAGGTCAGAGTCTGTGTCGACTACCGGGATCTCAACCGGGCCAGTCTGAAAGACGACTTTCCTTTGCCAAATATACACATATTGATTGACAATTGCACCAAGCATGAGCTATAGTCATTCGTAGATTGCTTCGCTGGTTATCATCAGATCTGGATGGATGAGGAAGATGCTGAGAAAACGACTTTCATTACGCCGTGGGGAGTGTACTGTTACAAGATGATTCCATTCGGCCTGAAGAATGCAGGGGCCACCTACATGAGGGTCATGACTACCATTTTCTATGATATGATACACAAGGAGATAGAGCTATATGTGGACGATGTTATCATCAAATCCAAGAAGGTCACTAACCACATGGAAGATCTAAGGAAGTTCTTCAATAGACTGTGGAGGTACAACCTGAAACTAAACCCTGGAAAGTGCGCATTTGGGGTTCCTGTTGGGATATTGCTTGGGTTTATTATGAGCCGCCGAGGAATAGAACTAGATCCAGTAAAAGTCAAAGCTATTAGGAATTGCCACCGCCAAAGAACAAGAAGGATGTGATGAGTTTCTTGGGAAGACTTAACTATATCAACCGATTCATAGCATAATCTACAATTATCTGTGAGCCAATCTTTAAGATATTAAAGAAGGACGCCGCTACCAAATGGACCGATGACTGCCAAAAGGCCTTCGACAAAATCAAGGAGTACCTGTCAACACCACCAGTCTTAGTTCCGCCCGAGCCAGGTAGACCCTTATTACTCTACCTTGCAGTGTTGGATGGAGCTTTCGGCTACATTTTGGGGTAGTATGATGAAACGGGGAGGAAGGAACAAGCCATTTATTATCTCAGTAAGAAGTTCACCCCGTACGAGGTCCGGTATTCTCTATTGGAATGAACCTGTTGTGCTTTGACTTGGGTAGCTCAGAAGCTGAGATACTACTTCTGTGCCTATACTACATATCTCATATTGAGGATGGATCCTTTGAAGTACATCTTTCAGAAGCCCATTCCCACTGGCAAGCTAGCCAAGTGGCAAATCCTGTTGAGTGAGTTCGACATTGTTTATGTAACTCAGAAAGCAATCAAGGGATAGGCACTGGTAGACCACCTTGCTGAAAACCCCGTGGATGAAGGATATGAACCCCTGAAAACGTATTTTCCTGATGAAGAGGTATCATTCATAGGAGAAGACATTGCATAATCCTATTACGGTTGGAGAATGTTCTTTGATGGAGCAGCAAATTTCAAAGGAGTTGGCATAGGAGCAGTTCTAATATCAGAAACCGGTCAGCATTATCCGGTGTCTGCCAAACTCAGGTTCCCCTGACCAACAATATGGCCGAGTATGAAGCCTGCATCCTAGGACTCAAAATGGCCATTGACATGAACGTTCAAGAGCTGCTAGTAATTGGAGATTCAGACTTGCTCATACATCAGGTACGAGGAGAATAGACAACTAAGAACTCCAAGATACTCCCATATCTGCATCATGTACATGAATTGAGAAAGAGGTTCATGAAGATAGAATTCCAGCATGTTCCCAGAATCCAGAATGAGTTCGCCGATGAATTGGCTACCCTATCATCTATGATACAACATCCCGATAAAAATTTCATTGATCCTATTCCGGTGAAAATCCACAATCAGCTAGCTTACTGTGCCCCTGTTGAAGAAGAAGCAGACGAAAAGCCTTGGTTTTATGATATTAAGGAATATTTGGCGAAAGGAGAGTACCCAGAGCTTGCAAATCATACTCAGAAATGCACGCTTCATAGATTGTCCAACAACTTCTTTCACAGCGGAGGAATCCTGCATAGGAGGACTCCTAATTTGGGATTATTAAGATGTGTCGACACAAAGGAAGCATCCAGGCTACTAGAGGAAATTCATGCTGGGACATGTGGTCCACATATTTGTCTTAGCAAAGAAGATACTCCGAGCTGGTTAATTTTGGATGACTATGGAAACAAACTGCATCCAGTATGTCCGAAAATGTCACCGCTGTCAGATACATGCAGACATGATAAAGGTAACTCCAAGAAAGCTCAACACAACAAGCTCACCGTGGCCATTCGCCGCCTAGGGAATGGATGTTATTGGACCAATCGAGCCTGCTGCTTCCAACGGACCCAGGTTTATCCTAGTAGCCATAGACTATTTCACCAAATAGGTCAAAGCAGCATCTTACAAAGCAGTGACTAAGAAAGGCGTGGCAGACTTTGTCCGCGACCGTATTGTTTGTCGATTCGAAATTCCACGAGTCAATCATTACTGATAATGGCTCCAACCTCAACAACGACTTGATGAAAGCTATGTGTGAAACTTTCAAGATCAAACACAAGAATTCCACAGCCTATAGGCCTCAGATGAATGGTGTTGTAGAAGCCGCCAACAAGAATATCAAGAAGATATTGAGGAAAATGATAGATAAGCATAAATAGTGGCACGAGAAGTTATCATTTGCTCTTTTGGGGTATCGCACCACAGTCCGCACATCAACCGGAGCAACCCCCTATATGCTTGTTTACGGTACGAAGGCTGTCATTCCCGTTGAGGTAGAAATTCCTTCCCTAAGGATCATACAAGAAGCTGAGCTCGACGACGCAGAGTGGGTAAAAAGTCGTTACGAGCAACTAGACCTTATAGACGGGAAGAGAATGAATGCAGTTTGCCATGGTTAACTCTATCAGAACAGAATGTCCAGTGCCTTTAATAAAAGAGTCAAGCCAAGACAGTTCACACCGGGGCAGCTGGTGTTGAAGAAAATTTTTCCGCATCAAGATGAAGCCAAAGGGAAGTTCTCTCCCAATTGGCAGGGTCCATACATGGTTCACTGGGTTCTGATAGGAGGAGCCCTCATACTTGCAAAAATGGATGTAGAAGTCTGGCCAAAGCCGATCCACTCAGATGCAGTCAAGCGCTACTATGTGAAATCCTTATGCTTTTCTTATATGATTTAACTTGAATTACGCCTGACCTAATTCCCATTTAAGAGGGGATACGTAGGCAGTCCTATGGGTTCGGTCAAAATTCAATAAATTTTTTATTTCCCCCCACAATTGGAAACTGGGGCAGAGTTTTGAGGAGGACCCTCAAAATTCCGAAGTAACTTCAGCCAATCGCCGCCCGAGCAATAGTCAGAAATGCCAACCCATCAAACTGGGGTAGAATTTTGAGGAAGACCCTCAAAATTCCGTAGCAAGAGAAGTTGCAATGTCCCGAACCACGTCACAGTCGTCGGTTCATCTAAAAGCTATTTTTAACTATACATTTATGTCATACTTTTACAAAATCATGCATGTTTATTATTGAAACTGCTTTGTTTAGCAATGCTACCCCAGTGATACAGATAGTATTACCAGATCAAAGCCGAACGAGTCAAGTATAGCCAGCAGGGATACGAACTAACTCTCCCCTTCACAAAACTTATGATTTTCTTTGGATACAGGCGCTAGGGTTGCGAAATCATTAAACATTCTATACGCCCATGGAACAAACATTGTTCAAGAATACGACTCTCCGAACCGTTACACTTGCCAACATTTGCTATCAGCACACACCAATGATGTTCTGTTTGTCACAAAGCTCCCAGTAATCACAACGCCATAATCTGCTATCAGCTAAGAAAACTCTACTGTTAGTTGTTATCTTATTTCTTGCATAAGGCTACCATTCTACCTTCCGAGACTAAACGTTGTCTCCATCTGCATTCTTGCATTACATAAGGCTACTATTCTGCCTTCCAATCTGCATAAGGCTACTATTCTGCCTTCCGAGACTAAACGTTGTCTCCATCTGCATTCGCATTGCATAAGGCTACTGTTCTGCCTTCCAATTTGCATAAGGCTACCATTCTGCCTTCCGAGACTAAATCCTATCTCAATCTGCATCTGCATTGCGTAAGGCTACCATTCTGCCTTCCAAGACTAAACGCTGTCTCCATCTGCATCTGCATTGCATAAGGCTACCATTCTGCTTTCCAATTTGCATAAGGCTACCATTCTGCCTTCCAATTTGCATAAGGCTACCATTCTACCTTCCGAGACTAAACGCTGTCTCCATCTGCATTTCTGCATAAGGCTACCATTCTTTCGTGGTTAAGTTCTACCTCCATCTGCATTCTCATCTTTGCATAAGGCTATCATTCTGCTTTCTGAGGCTAAGCTCTACCTCCAATTTTCTTTGAAACTAAGCACTATCTCAAGCATTAGTTATCTCGCTTTTCTTACGGGCTAAGCTCTGCCCTTCAATTTGCAAGACTAAGCATCTTTCATGGGCTGAAATATTGCCAACTCATCCAAAAGCATCATCGTTCGGAGGCACCATCTTCATAGCCCAAGAACACCATGTCATGGCCTGAGGATCTCTTTCAATCTTTTGCATATCATTATTCAAAGGCGTCATGGTTCGGAGACACCATCCTCATAGCCCGAGAACATCATTTCATGGCTTGCGAATCCTTTATCATATGCTTCATAGCCCAGGATATCATTGTCTAAGGACGTCATCCTCATCGCCCGAGGACAACATTCATGGTCTGACGGGAATTTGCATCATGTTTAAAATTTACGCACGATATATGCTTGTATTGCTTATTTGCAGGTAAGACGACGAGAAACGGCCATTCCGGTAGGAGTGATCCCGCTCCAGTTCCCACAGCCTTATCAAACCTAGCCATTCCCGTAAACCTATCACTCACCCAGTCCTAGATAATGCATTCGTTCTTGAAATATCTTCATCGGCATACTCCGCCGTTGGATCCCGAATTACATACGGCCCGATTCCTGTGAAACCAAGGATATGTAGGCAACTCAGAAGCTAGGGTGCAGCCTAAACCTCTTCAAACCATTTTGCTCGGTCAAAATTTGCCATCATTTCTTTACCCGGAAATTCTTTCATTCTTCCCAGGTAAAGAGGGGCAGCTGTTGATACCCAATTTTTCCTTATATATTTTCAATATGCAAAATTCTTCAAAATAGCATATGTATGCATATATAAGCATGTCCAAGGGTTTTATTATTTTTCCATAATTTTAAAAATTTTTAATTGATTTATTTCCCCTTTTTATCCATAAAATCCCAATAATTATTTCCAAAATTATTATTTTTGATAATTCATCTATTGGATTTTTATATTTATGCCAAAATATGGCTAAAGTAATTTTTACAATTTTATTTAGTATTTTTAAAGCTAAAATTGCACATAATTGCAATATTAGCCCTTTTAAGGTTTATTTAGGTTTTATATTTATAAAATTGGATACTATATTTTTAAATTGTTAATTATGTATTATCATTTTAGTACTTTAATTTATTTTTTAGAAACTATTTACTATTTTTATAAATTAAAAAGGGGGAAATGGCTATTTAAAATGTAGCCAAATTGGCTTTCAAATCTAACCCAAATCAAAACCCAATTCCCTAACCCAATTTCTAATAAAACCCGACCCTAACCCTTTTAAATCCTACCCAAACCCAGATCCCCACCTACCCCATCTAATCTAGGTCGTTGATCTGAATCAATGGCCATCATTCCACCTGCCTAAAATAAACCCAAACGACCCCCTTAACCTAATTTATTTCCACCAACCCGCCACCCTTGAATCCCCTTCCTCTCCAATTCTCTCTGCAACCTCACCCAAAACCTAGCCGCCGCCACCCAAATTAACCCTAATCACCTTTGATTCTCACTCAATCCATGGACTCTCATGGTTGTTTGAGACGTGTACCGGTCTCCTATGTCTCTTGGTTGCCTGTTTTCGTGATTTCATGGAAAGATCTCGAAGAGATCTAGTCTAGACTTTGCTCAACTTCTATCCATGGTCTTTTCCCGGCCATCCATGGTCGTTCAAGTCAAATCCATGGCTTTTCCGGCTAGATCGGTAACTTTTCGAAGTTTTTCTCACTTTCTCTAGGTTCTCTGAAACCCTAGTTTTAAGAGCTTTCCGCATTTCTGTCAGATCTGTCTTAGATCTGTGCATGTTATGAATCTCTTGGTGTTTTTCTCAAAAAGTCTTTCGATTTCTTTCAAAGTGACTCTTCGTCTTCAATGATCAGGGTTTTCTTAACCTCTTTTTAAAAAAGACTTCTTCTCCGATTTTCAATGTTGTCTTATGATTTTACTATGTTTAAACGGTTTGTTTATGTTATTTTTCTACCTGGTTCATTGTGTTGAAAACCCTAAGTATCTTTGATTTATCCGGGGTTCTGGAACTGTCTTTGTTTGTTTGTTTCGATTGAGTTCTTAGTGTTTAGATCCTTTTCTTTGTTGACTGATTCTGAGTTCTTACCATTTTTTAGCTCGACTTTGTTAAACCCCTTATGTCTTAAAGGTTTTCCACACTTGTTAATGAGAGTCTTTAAAAGATCTCCTTTACCTGTTACTATGTGTTACACTGGTTTCTTCATTTTTGGTTCTATGTGACTACTTAACTTGTTGATTACCATGCTTCGAGTAGTCCTTAGCCTGCTCATGTCACCTTTGTGTGATTGTGTTCATCCAGTTTACTTATTTTTGTTTGACCATGCATGTCTGATACGCCTGTTCATTCTTTTCTATTTATATATTGAAGTGCAGAATCATGACTCCTTCGTGATTGATCTTGATTTCCTTAAGTTACGGTTTGATTGCAAGGTTTTCTTATAAACCTTTAATTTTACTCATTTGTTTAAATTGATTGATTCCCTTCCTTTATTTGTTGTGATGTTTCACCCTGCTGAATTCTTTCCCCAATTAAGCATATTCTGTAACTAGACTCAATTGTATACTCTATATTCTTACTATCCCTTATACGGTCAAAATCAATCTTCCTCAATTGATTTTCTTTCCTTAATTATCCCTGTTGGTATCCGTTAAGAACTAATTCCTTGATTAAAGGGAAGTATTTGTATTAATGGGATTCTGATTGTGATTATTTCCATATTTGTGTTAAACCTTTACTTGTTACCTTATTTTTCTACTCGCTTTCAAAGTTATAAATACCCTACCCTCTCTTCTTCAAACACACGAACAACTAAGTTCAGAACACACACTTACACACTAAACACTCTGTCTTTCTCTACTTGTGCTACTGCTTTGTCTAGCCGGCTGAAAGTCAAGGCTAGACTGTGGAACTCTGATTGCTTTACTTTTTTTTTACACTTTGCTTCTTCAACTGGTATGTTCTTAATTTAAATTCTGAGACTCAACTCTATGTGTTCTCTTATTTGTCCATCTCTGTCTCTTTCTGCACTAGCTTAATGGCTCATGTTGTTAAATTGTACTTCTTGTTTACTACTTTACTCAGCATATTTTAAATTCCGCCCTCATCTATTCAAATGTAATCAACATGTTTACTTGTTCCTGTTTTTGTCCCTCAACTAGCATGTCTCCTAATGTACTTGATTAACACTAATTCATGACTAATTATGTGTTGCTGATTTGGGTCCTCTATGTCCCAACCCCTACTCCCCTGCCTATAATTGCTGAAGCTGTACTACTCTCTGAACTGGTTCTGTGTGTGTTGCTATTGCTCATATCCCCTTTCCCTTTCAAAAACTGTTTTCATTAAGCAACTCTCTTGCTGTTTTACAAATTCATTTCAAACATGCAGTCTTTCAAAACTGTTTTCTAAAACAAACTCCTTTTTCAAATATGTGTTCCTACACTTCCACCATACTCGTAGATCATTAGGTTCTGCCCCTTTTGTGTGATCCTTGATTTGGGACCCCTGACCTCCCTCTGAATCTGGACACATAAGAGCTGGCCCTTCCACACTGCACTCACTTTCTTGGTTATGCAATTTGGGTATGAGCACTGCCCGGGATCCCTTGAGGTCCTTAGAGAACTCTGACACACCCAGACATGAGAAAGACTTTGGAACAATATTGGCATTTGAGGTGGTTTATTAAATAACTCAGAAAGGAAGTCAGAATCAGGCTTCCTATGGTTGTAACTTCTTATTTTGCCTTTCTTATGTAATTCAATCATATGGTCTGTAATAATTTGTAAACAAGTATGAGGTTGGCTAGTGAAAAGGGATGGGGAAATATGCATGCTATAGTTGTTAAAGGGTAGAAAACATGTAATTTGGTTTATATTCCTAATTATGCAATAGAAACCATGTTTAGGATTCACACCTGCATTAGAAAAATCATGTTCTTAGGATCTATGTTTTCATGCTTCATCACTTCATTCATTAGTCCATGCTTTATGTCTATCACTTAGAAAATCCTGCTCCTAGGGCAATAACAACACTGGTATAAAAAAGATGTTATTTCAAAATTCTGCAACTCGTGTGTACATTTAGAAATCATGCCTTAGGGATTCAGTTTTCAACAACCTTGTAATTTGCATGTGCATATTAGATACCATGTTCTAGGATCCTATTTGCATTCTGTTTAAAACGCTTAGTTAACTACTGATTCATAAAAAGGATAGTAAAGCAATAATTTTTCCACTGTGATGTTTTCTGAATAAAATTGGCAACAGTCTCTACAACTAGAACAACATGTTTTGGGTAATCAAAATAATCTCCAAACAACTGTTGCATCTCGCTTTGCACGTAGGCAAGCCTTAGGTAATAACTTAAATAAAACGGGAATTGTCTTTGTTTAATTATCAATTATTACAACCAACAGGCAAGCCTGATTCAGACTTCTTATCTGAGTCATGTAATAAATCTGGTTCTGCTGCAACAACTTAAACGCCCTGCTTTAGTATTTTAAATTCAGACCGTAACTCTATATAAGTCATGATGTCTGTGTGCATTATTTGTAGAGGTATAACTGAGCCATCTGCTTGTTTTCTGTGTTTTCCCCCTTAAATGTAGTCCTACTTGTTTTGTATGTCGCCTTAGTATTTTTCCTTTAAACTTGAGGGTCTGCCTAGAACCTCCTTATAGGATAGAAGTCCTAAATTCCTCCGAGACTGATAGAAAGGGACGGGTAACAGCATGCAATAAGAGTCGAGACCAATCTACGCTTTAATTACCTCCACGGGGTGGGAAAGGGCAGATATGGATATGATGACCGGTGCATTAATACCACGTGTAGCCCCTCTTTTGAGAAGTGTCATACCGGGTATTGCATTGACGTGATCCATATTATAAACAAACCTAGAACCCCCTCCCTTTTTACATTCTCAAGTATGTTTGAATTATAATTCTTTTCAAAATCTTGCCCCTTTTTATTAGCTGCTTTTCTACATATGTGTATTCAGCTTAAATCCCCTACTATTTGAGCCAATACTTGCCTATTTGCTAATTGTGCAAATTCACAAAAACTGTCTGGCCGGGAACCACATTAGTGGATCCTGAGGGGTGCCTAACACCTTCCCCTTAGGATAATTTCAAGCCCTTACGCTATCTCTAGTTATCAAACGTAGTTGTAGATAAACCCTATAGGTGTCCTAATGCACCTTAAATTATTAGGTGGCGACTCTTCAAAATTGCAAACCCCTTCTCAAAAGGAAAAGAGTTATCCCAACCAGAATGTCATAAACCCGATTTCCCGATATGAGGGGGAAAAAGGGGGCACGACAGTATTTATATATATACATTTCAATAATTCAAACTTCAATAATTGTTACATCTTTAATTCAATTAGTTTCTCAATTATATTCTCTTAAACCGTCTGAGGTTGTATTTTACTTAAAAAGGAATTTCTACAAAGTTTTAAGTTATTAACTCTCATGTTAAAGGTAATAATTCATTCGATGATGTATTTTATTTGAAAGGGGTACTTTCTTTACTCAAATAATTTTTTTAAAAAATAACTTCATCTTTTCTCGCTGATTTTCCCAATTAGTTTAGAAATTATAAGTTACTTTATATTATGTAAATGAGACTTCTTGAATATCTTGAGTGCATTTGTACGGACATTATGTATTGTATAGCATGTGGATTTTGTTGTTAAAAGTGAAATGAAAAATATGTGGGCACAAGGTGCCATGTGTGCTGAAGGTTCGAAAGTTGAGATTATGATATGAGAAACCGAGGATTGAGATGGTCGGGATTGTGTATTAGACATGCTGTGATTGATTGAGTTGGCATTGCCTTCTTTGTTTGAATACATTCTTACTTGTCTATGTCCCTGCTATGTCGGTGTTGATTTACTTAGTTATCTGATTTACTTGGTTATCGTTCGTTACTATCCGTGTTCTCCCTTTATTGTCCCTACTGTTTGTATTTTGATTTCTCTCCACTGTTGATATTACCTCGTTATTTTTATCTTGATATTTTATTATCATATCCTGTTCATTTCATTTGATCAGTAGGTGTCTTGACTGTTCCTCGTCACTACCCCACCGAGGTTAGTCTTGATATTTACTGGGCACCATCGTGATGTACGCATACTACACTTCTGTACATTTTTTGTCTACAGATCCAGGTATTGATCGATAGTAGCTGTGCGGGTCGTCGCAGTGGAGACTCACGGTAACCTGCTGCTGCGTTTGCAGGCCTCGAAGTCACCTTCATTTGTATTTATGTTCCATTGATTCCTTCTCGTTCTGGAACAATGTTGTATTTATTTTGTATAACTACTCTTAGAAGGGCTTATGATTTCTACCATCGGTTTGGGAATTGTGATTTATTCAGAGTTATTTAATTTTAAATTAGTAAATGTCAATGTTAATTTAGTTAATGTTGGGCTTATCTAGTTTAGAGACTAGGTGCCATCACGACTCCTTCGGAGGAATTTTGGGTCGTGACAAGTTTGTATCAGAGCTCTAGATTCATAGGTACTACGAGTCATAATCAGGTTTAGTAGAGTCTTGCAGATCGGTACGGAGACGTTTGTACTTATCTTCGAGAGGCTATAGAACTGTTAGGAAATTCCACTTCTTTCATTCCTTATCGTGCGATATTGATTCAGCTCCAAGTGTATAATTTATGTTCCTTTACATCCACTCGTGTATAATATTACGCTCTCAGTGTCCGCTATGCACCAATGGTTCATGATGCTACAAACGAACTACGAGGGAATCAGGGATGCTCAGACATTGTCTCAACGTATTGTCTAGACTGAAGATACAGAGGTATTGAGAGACTATTTAGTTATTCGTATGGAGGCAAGGCGGTTTCCGGCATCTAGTTGATGAGTGCGAGCTTGGAAAGGTTTAATTGGTTGACTAGTCGTCTCGATTGTGTCAAGGCCACGAGGTGGGTGTTGATTAGGGATAGTTAGTGGTATTGGAATAATCTTGTGATTTGTGTTGTACGAGCTGTGAAGGTTAGTTCTGCGGATCATCAAACGTTGTTTTCTATGGCTTTGCGCCAAGTGGAGAAGTCCAATAGCGGCATTCAGATTGTAGATCAAATTTATATTAGTTTTGGCCTGAGGTATGTGTATATGTGGTATTGGTAGGTTCCCGGATATTGGGTATGACCAAGGTCTGAGATCTTGCACAGGATGATGTTGGGGCTTACAGTATTTCTACGTCATTAATGGATCTTTATTTCAGCATTAAGGGGAGTCGTAGGAACAACTTTAGATTCACAGTAGGTCTATTCAGCGTAGGTATCATGATTGCAGCAAAACGGGGTGCTTCAAAGGAAATGTGGGGGTTTATGAGCTTCTGGCTGCGTAGTTCGTGTTACGATCATCTGTATTTGGGACTTTGACTGGGATTATTGCATATCGACTATCTGAATAAATGGGTCATCTCTGTGGTGTTGGGTCAGCATAGCGATGAAGTAAATGGTCCTTTTGAATGGGAATTCTCTACTGGCATTTGTGGCAGCACTCTTGGATTGGACGGTTTGTGTGGCTCGGTTAAGTTGGGGAGGTGCAGTCCTAATGGCTTAGCTATGTGCGGATCTCGAGGAGTTCTCAATGGTTTGGGCAATGACTTGAGTCAGCTAGCTGCTATGAGCATAAGGGATATGTTGTACATTGTGAATTTATTCTGAATAGGTATCAGCAACTAATAGGGTGTTGGCATTGTTGGCTATTATATGTGAAGAGTGTGCATTTTGGAAAAGACCTTGAGGTTTGATTTGGGGGTGCGTGGCTAGTAGCATGGTGATTACTGGGTTTTGAGGCTTTCGAGGTTCATGTTTTGTTTACGCGACCAGAAATCCTATATGGGTGTTTTAGCAGAATGATAGGGTGTGAGTGATATATCAGCCATTTGATTTGCGTAATTGAGTTTGGGTGTGGAAATTTTGGTATTCCCGAGGTCTTTGTGGCTAGATGCCCTCATGTGTGGACTATTTCCTGATTGCGGATTGTGAAGAAATGTTGAGAATGGAATGATTGATAACATGCATTATTGATAGGTTGCTGTGGATTTTTGGAAGATTATTTACCTATTTGGAAATGATTAGGATTTGGGTTGGGGGCTATTTGAAAGCTCAATGAGAATATGTGTTTTGTATTAGGTCAAGTTCGGGTGCTCTTGTGAGATTGTCATCATGGTTATGTTACCGGGCAGAATGAATATTATTTGTTCCCCTGGCCTATGTTATGTGCTACTCTTTTATGCTGTGTTAGGCGGTAAGGTTGTATGATTATTCCACATGCATGTTGTAATTTTGTTCAGACCTTAATGAGATAGCACTCGTGATGTTGATTTGCACATTGCACCTTAGTTGTGCTTGCTTTTTTCATGTTTATTTACTTCCATTCATCTTTCCCACAATTATAATTGTGCACCCTGTTGTAATTGATCGGTATTCATATGATCAGTGAACCAGAGCATTTTGGCTCGATGAGCATTTGGGAGCGGGCTGCACGCCGCAGCGGATGTTATGTGGGATACCCCTTTCCTCGTGTTTATTTGGTGTTGTATTTTCCCTCATTGGGACGATTTGATGAAAACTATACTTTTATTGTTACACATGTTGTACTCGTTAGATAATTCTTATACTTTGCTTTTCTTTATTTGTGATGCATAATTGAGTTATTATTGGTTTGGTGTACGAAATGCGTTATGTGATAATCTGTGTGGTTCCGTGATGAGGTGTTAGTTGGGTTGCTTGAATTGGCTGAGATAAGGTTCTTAGACTAGAGATTAGTACTATGGTATTGGGGGCGATGATCGTTTGGAAGTATGAGGGTAGTTCTACTAAGATTTGGGTAATGGCCCTTGGCGGGCGAGAGAGCTTCTTGACTTGTTGTCTTCATGGGCGACTATGAGTTCCCGCATGTTTCTTTATCATGGGCAACGATGTGAAGGTCGGGAATAAGTTATATTCCATGTGAAGGGTATTTTCGACATCTAGGATGTTATTTGAGTAGCTATGGTGGTCAGAGGTTATTGCTTCGGGCATTTGAGTTGTGTGGAGCAGCATGTGATTGAATTCTGGATTGGAATTTGGCTCGATTCAGCTTGTTAAGGTTCATGCAGTGTGGTGACGTGGAATTTGGATCCTATGATGAATTTCAGATGTTGAGGTTTGGGTTTTGTTTTAAGGCTATAGGCTAAGGAGGAGATGAGACCTTCAGTTAAGTTGCATTGTCAATCCTACATAGGTTTGGGTAAAGGGGAATCACCCTCGGGTGTATGTATGGTGAGCTCATGCAGTTGTTCGATGGCTTTGGAACGACTCCGGGCACGTTTGAGGACGAACGTATGTTTAAGTGGATGAGGATGTAACGACCCGACTGGTCATTTTGAGCAATTGCGTCTGGTTCGGTAGTTTGAGGTCACGAGCAGTTTCATATTATCTGTATCGACTTACATGTATGGTTGAATTCAGTTAACGGATGACTCGGAGTCAAATTGGAAGAAGGAAACTAGTTTTGGAACTTTAAACAGTGAGAATTTGACCAGAATTGGACTTTTGAGTAAACGCCCCCGAAATGGATTGTGGGTGATATCAATAGCTTTGTATGGTGATTTTGGACTTAGGCGCACATCCGGATTCAATTTTGGAGGTCCGTAGGATAAGTTGAGGTGTTTCGGCGAAAGTTGGAAAAGTTGAAGTTTGGAAAGTGGGGAAGTTTGACCCATAGTTGACTTTTGTGATATCGGGGTCGGAATGCAATTCCAAGAGTTGGAACAGCTCCGTTATGTCATTTTGTACTTGTCAGCAAAATTTGGCATCATTCTGGATTGATTGATAGGTTTCGGCACGAGCTTTGGAAGTTGGAAAGTTTGAAAGTTCCTAAGTTTGATTCATGGTGTGATTCGTCGTTTTGGCATTGTTTGATGTGATTTGAGACCTCGAGCGAGTCTGTGTTAGGTTATATGACTTGTTTGTGTGTTTGGACAGGGTCCCGGGGGCCTCGAGTGTGTTCTAGGTGGCCTACAGGTCATTTCCTCTTGTTTTTGAACTGTTGTTTCTGCTATCTGATATCCTCCTTCGCGTTCGCGAAGTGTCTCTGCTGGTCGCTTCATTTTCCTTCTTCGCATTCGCGTTTAACACCTCACGTTTGCGAAGCTTTGTCTTATCCTTCAACGCGTTCGCGTTCCTCTCACGCATTTGCGTAGTTGTGCCATTCCACTCTTCGCGTTCGCGTACTAGTACACGCGTTCGCGAAGAGCAATCTCTAGGCCATAATATTTTCCTCCTTTGTGTTCGCGTGCGTGCTGTCGCATTCGCGAAGCACAAATTGGGCAGCCTTAATTTTTCTTCTTCGCGAATGCGATACTTCCTCCGCGTTCACGATGCTTTAAGACCTGGGCAGAATAAATAGTACTTTATTCAGAGGTTTTTCCATTTTCACCATTTTTAGAGTTCTAGAGCTCGGTTTTGGGCGATTCTTTGTGGGTTTTTCAAGCAAAACGATTGAGTAAGTGTTCTTCACCTTGAATCGATTATATTCCATGAATTTGTCTCTATTTTTATCATTTAATTTGTGATTTGGGTTGAGGAAAATGTTGGTTTTTGAAGAAAGTTTCTAAAATGAGAAACCATGATTTGAGGGGCTAAATGGTATCGAAATTTAATAAATTTTTTATGGATGGACTCGTATCGGAATGGGTATTCAATTTTTGTAAAATTTGTTGGGTTCCGAGTTGCGGGCCCGGGGTCGACTTTTGAACCGATTTTTGGGTTTTGTTAAAAATTGAGACTTTATTATCCAGAATAGTTTCTTGTGTATTTTATTTATGCTTTGAAGTTAATTTGGTTAGATTTGAGCCGTCCGGAGGTCTTTCCACCCGAGAAGTGCATTTTAGAGTATCGGTTTATCGTCTTTGAGGTAAGTATCTTGCCTAACCTTGTGTGGGGGGACTTCTCCTTAGGATTTGAGTCTTCTATGCTAATTGTAGTAGTGTACTCGAGGTGACGAGTGTGTGCTCGAACTTATTTGTGGAAAATTTGCCTCTAGGGTTCTTAGGTCCTTATGTTCATCATGTGCAAAGTATTCCGTTAGGATTGAGTTTCCTAATTTCTCAAATTACCTTTATATGCTCCATGTGATGTTGCTAGCTTTCCTCTAATTCTTACGTGTCACTTGACCCCTAATTGCCTTAACTAAAGTGATTACCTTCCTTATTGTTTTGATACTTATTAATTGTGAGATCCTCTATGACTTCATGCAAATATGTTACATGTCCAATTGTTGTGGTTACCGGTGTAGCTATCACGTGCTTATTATGTCTTGTTATTTTGTTAAGGTTAGTGTGCTTCTTGGTTTTTCCGTAATCCTTATAATGTACTATTTATGCTTGATTTGATAAGTATTCATGTTGGACCAGGCTTATGGTATTTCCTTGGTATTTGACCGTTGTTGAGTATTGACTCAAGTTGGGATTTATTTTGTGAAGTTAATTGTTGGAACGAGATTTGGTTATTGTTGATTCCCTTGCTGGGATGTATTTATTTCTATTGTTGATTCCCTTGCTGGGACGTTGTTGCTTCTACTGTTTGGGTGAGGAAATAATGATAAAGCATGAAGGGTGATGTTGTGCACATTTATACAATTCATATGGTGAGGAAGAGTGATAAAGCATGAAGGGTGATGCCGTGCACATTTACATTTATATTGATGCATATGGTGAGGAAGAGAGATAAAGCACGAAGGGTGATGCCGTGCACATTTATACTATTCATATGGTGAGGAAGAGTGATAAAGCACGAAGGGTGATGCCATGCACATTTACATTTATATTGATGCATATGGTGAGGAAGAGAGATAAAGAACGAAGGGTGATGTCATGCACATTTATATGATTCATATGGTGATGAAGAGTGATAAAGCACGAAGGGTTATGCCGTGTATATTTCTATTATTGATTGCATGGTGAGGATTGAGAGTTAAAGCACGAAGGGTGATGCCGTGCACTTTCTGTTTGCTGTGTTTATTTGTTGTTATCAATTCAAGTGTTTTAACTGTTTAAATTCCTTTATTGTTGTGATCCTTTGTGTTGGAACCTACAGTGTTTTCCATACCTCTCCGTATTTATATATATACATTTCAATACTTCAAACTTCAATAATTGTTACATCTTTAATTCAATTAGTTTCTCAATTATATTCCCTTAAACAATCTAAGGTTGTATTTTACTTAAAAAGGAATTTCTACTAAGTTTTAAGTTATTAACTCCCATGTTAAAGGTAATAATTCATTCGATGTTGTATTTTAATTGAAAGGGGTACTTTCTTTACTCAAATAATTAAAAAAACAACTTCATCTTTTCTCGCTGATTTTCCCAATTAGTTTGGAAATTGTAAGTTACTTTATATTATGTAAATGAGACTTCTTGAACTTCTTGAGTGCATTTGTACGAACATTATATATTGTATAGCATGTGAATTTTATTGTTAAAATTGAGATGGAAAATATGTGGGCACAAGGTGCCATGTATACTGAAGGTTCGGAAGTTGAGATTATGATATGAGAAACCGAGGATTGAGATGGTCGAGATTGTGTATTAGACATGATATGATTGATTGAGTTGACATTGCCTTCTTTATTTGAATACATTCTTACTTGTTTCTATCCCTGTTATGTCGGTGTTGATTTACTTGGTTATCGTTTGCTACTATCCGTGTTCTCCCTTTATTGTCCCTAATGTTTGTATTTTGATTTCTCTCCGCTGTTGATATTATTTTGTTATCTTTATCTTGATATTTTATTATCATATCCTGTTCATTTCATTTGACCAGTAGGTGTCTTGACTGTTTCTCGTCACTACCCCACTGAGGTTAGTCTTGATATTTACTGGACACCACTGTGGTGTGCTAATACTACACTTTTATACATTTTTTTGTGTACAAATCTAGGTATTGATCAATAGTAGGTGTGCGGGTCGTCGCGGTGGAGACTCACGATAACCTGCTGCTGCGTTCGCAGGCCTCGGAGTCACCTTCATTTGTATTTACGTTCCATTGATTCCTTCTCATTTTGAAACAGTGTTGTATTGATTTTGTATAACTACTCTTAGAAGGACTTATGACTTATACCACCGATTTTGAGAATTGTGATTTATTCAGAGTTATTTAATTTGAAGTTAATAAATGTCAATGTTAATTCAGTTAATGTTAGGCTTACCTAGTTTAGAGACTAGGTGCCACCACGACTCCTTCGGAGGGATTTTGGGTCATGACATTTTTAGTTAGTCAGATATTTTTGTGCAAAATTCCGCAAAACAGCATTCCGATTGAATTTGTTGGACTAAAAGTCAATTTTCTTTGTTGACTGTGTACAAACTGAGTCAGTCGCAAAAAAATGTTTAAATTAAAACTAGAGACCGATTTGATCGCAAACGTGGCGCACAAATATAATTTTAAGTTTCCGCCGAATCGGTCTCAAATCCTTTTATTATTTCCCCCCAAACGCGATTTTGTTCTCATTTTTCATTCCCCCCAAACCTTCTCTCCCTTCTCTAACATACTTTTCTTCCTTCACTCCGGCGATTCCAACCGTTAAGTGTCACTCTCCATCACTCTTCTTCCATCCCTCTCACTCACCATCAACTCCATCCATCTCATTCCAAGGTTTTTTCTTATAGGCGGCAGCTTTCGGACGTTGACAGCGGGATATTCCGGTAGCGGCGGCGATAGTAATATTGAGGTTAGTAATTTTGTTTTTATTTTTTAGTACCTAATTCGCTCTCCTAATTGGGTTCTTTAATTTGTGCATCCCAAAAATTGAATTCATTATTTTGGTTTAAATATTCATTTTCTCTATTTAGATTTACTCTAATTTGATTCTCCGTGCATCCCTAAAATTTAATCATAACCTTATTAATAATACTGTGCATTAGTTATAATATTGGAGAGTAATATGAAAGTTTATTTGATGATGATGTATCTTATTAACAATGTGCATTAATTAGTGAATCTAAGATTTACATTTATTATATAGCTTGCTTTAAAATAGTTGAAACCTCTATATCATTTTATTTTAATAGTTTAATGTAACTAACAAACTATAATTTAAGTTAAATTAAGGGTCATAAGATCATGAGACTTGCGTAATTTATACAAAATTTAGTAGTTATCAAAAAAATTAAGTCCTGAGAGTTAAACTTATTCATCAAATGAATAAGCTTAGATAGTCAAGTGATATATTTTTTTAAAGTGTTTGGCATATATATAACTTATATTATTGAAATTATCCAAGTATTACACTTAAAAATATAATAAGTGATTGGATAAGTAACTTTGATAAGAATATGACTTATTAATTAGTTTGTTTGATTAGTTAGTATTGATAGGTTAATTTTTGGGAGAATGAAGCTTGTCCTTTGTTGGAAAAATTAATAGAAGAAGAAAGAAGTGTTTTTAATCACTTCATGTCTTATATAGTTTGAATAATTTGAGAGATATTTTGGAGAGAAATCAAAGCATAACTATATAGTTAGTAAGCAAGATTAAGCCTATCCAAAGTCTTCATTCATTCAAAAGAGTGTCTGAATCACACTTACACACTTCATATTACTTTCAAACTTTGCACACACATTCAATTCAATTATATAGACCTATCCAAAGTCTCGGAATACCAATTGGAGTTCAATAGCATCAAAGTCAACTCTTGGTCAAACTTATGAACTCTTAAGTTATTCAAAATGCCAACTTTCGAAAAATAGAGTTGAATTCTTCTAGGAAAAATTGGTGTTAATCGGCACCCTGGACAATCTCTATTCCATTCATGTAAACTTGCACCACAGATTGAGTCGTTGTTTTTTTTATTTGCCATAAGTGTTAAAAGAACTGACAAGAAGAGTATGATTGTGTGAGAGTCACAGAATGCCTGATTTTACGGGAAGAACTATGATTCTAAGAGACTGATTTGACGGGAAGAATTATGATTCTGAGAATCTGCAGATAAAAAGTGATTAGAGTGAGAAGAGTTGCAGAGACTGATTTGACATGAAAGAGAAGTAAAAATAGGTCATCTTGACCCGATATTAACCATGATCAAACTCCAAATTCTTAACTTAGCTAACCTCTTAATCAATGATCCAAAACACACCCGAACCTATCAAGACTCTATTCAATCATATCAACAAGTAAAATTCATTTTTCAAACTCGGTAATAGGTACCGACATATCCAAGAATGTCTCATAAGTAATGAACTATCAGAAGCTTTGTGAGCAACCCAGTATTGAGCCCCATTTATCAAAATCCCACTATCGCCGCGATAACATGAATGATGAAGAGGTAACAAAACAGTATTCTGACCTGGATAACGGTCGTTAGTCCAGACATGTGTGGCATATGCTGGGCATGCGCTATATGTAATACTGTTCCTTTTTTCTTATATACTATTTTTGTTTCTTTTAAAATTTTTCAAGTTACTTTGGTTCTGGAATCTTATTTATATTATTAACGATATTCAAGTTAATAAACTGTGAGGCGTGTATTTCAATACACTTCCTCGATTTTGTTACCAAAAAACTTATTGACATATTTGAAGATTTGACTAGTTTAATTTAAAGTCCTACAAATATTAGACAAAGTTTTACTATTTTTTATTATTAAAACTTAAAAATGTGAAAAAGATGCTTACTGCATTCCTGACGTCGCAATATATAAATAATGAAACTTTTTTATTAACAAAAACATAACAAAATAATTAAGTTTTTTAGGAGTTTTATAGTTTTACACACAAAAACTAAACTAATTACTCTTGCCTACCCATTATTTTTCTACCCACCAAAATAATTACCCTTCCTAACCATTACAGTTTTTGTGGGTAATTATTTTTTTTTCTCATTTTCTTTTTTATTTCTATGCTTTTCTTTTCTTTTCTTTTCTTTTCACCTTTATTTTTTTCCTGTTCATATATTTTGTTCCATAATCATATTATTATTTATAATCTTTATCCACTATAATCTGATTTTATACTCAATTTGGCTAGTTTTTTATTTTTTTATTTTTATTTTTCTTTCCTTTTGTTTATTTTTTTAATTTCGCATTCTTTTCTAATTTCCCGCCTCTAGTTGGCTGGGCGGTCTGTGGAACACCTGGTGCCTGAACCATAGTACGGGAACCCTGCTTCTGCGACTGAGTACCAACAAATCTCGGACAAGCCCTCCTGATATGACCATACTCACCACACTCAAAACATCCACCTGAGTGCTGCGGTTGAGGAACCTGAAGTGCCGACTGAAAGGGCCTAGGAGGATGGCCTCTACCATACGAATCCTTGCCTCCAGACGAGGCACCACTGAATCTGCCTGAACGACGGGGCCTCTTGTCTGACCCATGACCACCTCCCTGCGACAGAACCATCTCCACTCTCCTGGCCATATTGGCCGGCTCTTGGAAAGTAATCTCACTCCCAGCCTCCCTAGCCATCTGAAGACGAATCGGCTGAATAAGTCCATTAATGAACCTCATCACCCTCTCTCTCTTTCTCGGTGGGAAGTATGACAAGAGCATGACGAGCCAAGTCGATGAATCTAGTCTCATACTGGATAACAGTCATGGAACCCTGCTGGAGACGCTCAAACTACCTCTAATAGGCCTCTCTCTGAGTGATGGGGAGAAACTTCTCTAGAAATAGCTGAGTAAACTACTCCCAAGTCAAAGCTGGCGATCCAACTAGTCTAGCCAAACAGAAATCCCTCCACCAAATCTTGGCGGATCTAGACAAGCGAAAAGTGGCAAAATCGACCCCATTGGTCTCAACTATCCCCATGTTCCTAAGAACCTCATAACAGCTGTCTAGATAATCTTAGGGATCCTCAGTAGATGCACCGCTGAAAGTAATAGTAAAGAGCTTGGTGAACCTGTCCAACCTCCATAAGGCTTCGGCAGACATAGTTTCTCCATCACCGATCTGAGCTACCATAGCCAGCTGGATTGCTCCAACTGGTTGAACTGCTGGAGTCTGAAACTAGGGAGTTGCCTGCTCCGGGGTGCGAGTAGCAAGAGTCTGGGCTCCTCCTCCAACCTAAGAGACAGCTGGCGCTACAGGAAGCAAACCTGCCCGGGTGACACTCTACATAAGGCCCACTAGATGGACCAGAGCATCCTGAAGTACTGGGGTAGCAATAAACCCCTCTGGGACCTAATTTAGGCCCACCGGAACTACTGGGGTCGGGACCTCATCATCAAAGTCAACCTGACGCTCCGCTGCGGGTGCTGCTGCCCTGGGCTGAGCTTTGCCCCTACCTCGGCCTCTAGCACGGCCTCGGTCTCGGCCTCTACCCCTCGTAGGAGCTGCTACTGGGGGTTCAGGCTGCTGGTCAGTGCTGGTCAGTGGATGAGGAAGTGTGTGTTCTCTCCATCTACGAAAGAACAGAGTAGAATTTTAATTAGCATTGAGAAACCAATCCGCACAACACGAAAGAATAAATGTGGAATGTTTCCTAACTCTGTAGCCTCTAGGGGATAAATACATATATCTCTGTACCGATCCCTCAAGCTCTACTAAGCTTGTCCGTGAATTGTGAGACCTATGTAACCTAGAGCTCTGATACCAACTTGTCGCTGTGAGCACGTGATTTTTGCCCTATATGTATTACTCTAACAAATTTAAAACAAAATAATTTCTTTCAGTGTTTGCAAATTTGTTGGATTTCGTGGAATTTTCTGTTAATTATTTGCATTTGTCTATGCACGTTTATTTTATTTAATTCATGAAAAATACAAAAATATGTTGCATCTGCACATAGGATTAAATTTTATATTTTTAGATTAATTAGTAAATTAGTTTGTTTATAAAAAAAGAAACTCACAAAAATAATTCATTTTGCATTTTTACTTTTTAATTTTGAATTGTATAATTTTGCTTTAAAGTTAGGATTTAGTTAATTATTGTAAATACCATGATGAGTGATTAATCTAATTGGGTAGGTTAATTTAGTTAAAAATTATTATTAATTAATTTAGGTTTTATTTTAATTTTGGAAAAGAAAAGAATTTGGAAATTGAAAAGAAAAAGAAAGAAGTGAAAGGAAATCTAAATCTGGGCTCAAACCAATCTAATTGTCCCGGCCCATATGAAAACCACCCAATATCCGGCCCAAACCACCCTAACCCGGTCTGGTTCCCCCCCCAAACCAAACCAAAACGACGTCGTTTCATGGGCAACAGATCAGGACCGTCGAGGTTTCTTGATCGGACGGTCCTGAAGCTGGGATCATTTGACACTTAAATGTCCGAACCTTTCAGACCCCCCCCTCTCTTCGTCTCTCACCATATCCGAAACCCTCCATTAGCTCCGCCTGCCGCCCGCCGGAAATCGCCCACGGTGGCGGCCGGCGTCCAAACCCTACCAAATTTACACCCCTAACTCCTCTCCACCACCCCATTCCAAAACCCTAAACCGTTTTTCTCAAATCCCAGCCCTGTTTCTCGAATCTTTGATCAAAAATCAGACCAAAACTTGACTTTTCCCAAACGGCCCCAGATTAACACCACATAGCCACTACAACCCCCTCATGCCGTATCCTCACTCCGTTTCCCTCGAATCTCACCGGAGCTTCTCGAATCTTAGATCTGGGTTCGAGCCTTGAAAGTTCAAAAGCTCTTTTCTATCGGACTTGGTGCATGCATGGTCAAAAGGGTTGTTCTTCGAGTTATGAAGTCTAGACGCAAACAATCAGTGTTAATTTTGTTAGGCCAGTGTTTCCATTAGGTTTCGAGCCGTGATTTGGTAAGTCCTCCTCCCCTCTTGTATTTTCTTTCACCGTTTCATCTCCCTCCTCATCCTTTCTCTTTTGGTTTGGGCGAAATTTGTTTGGGTTTTCTGAAGATCAAATTGGTTCCATCTCCTGTTCTCTTTTTCTCTTCTTTTCTTTTCGTTGTGAAAGCCTGATTATCTGATGTCTTTAGTCCACCTTGTTTTGTTCGTATAAGCCTTTCATCATAAGTTTGATCACCTAGTTAATGAAATTAGGCCCATGATTTAGTTAAATTGCTGGTATGAAATTAGATTGGTTAGTTCATTCATTTTACTTTTGGTTTCGGCTGCTTTTAAACAAATGGTTCCAGACTTCTTTGTTTAGAGAAAGCTTGGGTCAGTTTTTTAAAATTGGAATAATCATTTGATTTCAATTGGACTCTGAGGAATCAAAAGCCCAAGAAGGAATTGAACTTGAGTTTTTTAACCCGTATCAAATCAGGCTTTTGGGTCAGCTTGACCTGTGAGTTGTTGAGTGTGATTAAGGGGCATTTGGGGGGGTAGTTTAGGTAATTGGTTGAGGGAATCTCTCAAATAACTGCCTAGGAAGCTTCCTAGAAGCTGGGACTGGGACTTATATGAAATGCTGATTCTAAAACTGAGGACATAAGAGCAAAAATGAAAATTCGAAAAGGGTTCAAGTGCAAAACTGAACCCATTCTTTGCTGCCCTGGTGCCTTGCCTATAAAGGCAGCTTTGCTTGCCTTTCAAGGAAGACCTAAGAGACTGGAAAGAGATAAAAAATTCCGAGAGTACAAAAACAGCTGAGAATTCTGAAACTGCACTAATTCCCAGCATATTTCTTTGATAAAAACTGATATAATTTTGTGTCAGCTGGGGATTTCTGACCTTCCTCATTAGTTAAAATCTCTAAGTTTCGCATCTTGCATCTGGGTTGGGAGATGGTTTGATCTTTGGTCGTTCTGGGTTTCAAGCTACTGTGGGGTCACTGTTGCATTGATACTGCTGTGCATTTTGTTCTGCTGTCATCTACTGCTTCTTTACCTCTTTTTCCCTTCAATTTCCAGGTATGTTTTTTAAACTTGGATGGAACCGAAACTTGATTGAGCTGTGTATTAAGATCTGTGATCCAGTTGGTTTCAAATAAAAATATCAATCCTTGTTGTGTTAAATTCTACCCAGTTATCATTTATGTTTTAGTTTAGCTTCTTATGTGCATTTCATTTTATTTTAAGGTTTGGATCTGAGTTTGTTTAAATGTAGTTGATTTAAAGCTGTTTAGGTCTCTTAATGTGTATTAATTAAAGACTATGGTCTAATTTAATTAGCAATAATTGTATGGCTGTTGGATTGTGTTTTGTCACAATCATGGTGTGAATGTGAATCAATTTAGATTTTGTTCTAACAAATTTGATACAGGTTGCGCTCTCTTTCAATCTTGTTTAAGTTTGTTCTTGTATAGTTTGAGGTCTGGATCCCGGATTGTATGACTTATCACGTAATCCTGCTTTCTATTCATGCACTGAGTTCTGAACATGTGTTGCATTTGGTTTAAGGATTGTCAGCACTCACCCAAACCCATAATTTCCTTGAATGATAATTGGCTTCAAGTATATTTGCTAAATCATGTTTTGGGCCATCATCATTGGCCCAATTACAGTTGCCTTCATTTCGTGACTAGGCTGCCCGGCTGGGCTTCCCTTTGAGCCTAGTTACCTCTCACGTAGAATCAGTAGTAAGGGGGCAATTACAATTGGGTTTCAGGCTGGTCCAATGCTTATTTTTCAAATAAAGAGGCCATATGGGTCCAAGGCCGACTCAGGCCCAAATCACGTTAGAGATTTAGAAGTTCAGCTTTAGTTAACTTAATAATCAGTGATTCACAAAATGAAATGTTAGTTTAATTACGAGTCCCATGTATTTTCAGGTGATGGATATCTAATGGTTTGTCTTATTTTGTAGCTAATTTGGGCCATAGTACAATCACAACTCTCTTAGTGTTCTAGATAATTAAGTTCTTTAATTGGTGGAAATGAGTCATACTAAATAACACACATGGCTTATGGTCCTCCAAAGTTTAGTTCGAATTCCCTGTTAAAATTGGAATTGAGGGGTCGTGCCAAATAAAATCTTCAAATGCATGGCCCTCGCTTAGCTAATATTTTAATCCTTAGAATTCGAGGCGTGCCATTTAGTGAATTCTCCATGGCCCTTGTAAAGTTAAAAATGCGAAGTTGCTTTAGGGTGCGTTATTTAATAATTTTACTTTCTTAAACTCGGGTGCGCATTTCATGTGACCCAAATCAAATCTTAAAACGTTGAATAAAAATATGTTTAGGATTGCGGGTGCATTTCATGTGTCGCGATCCAAAGTCGTGTTTTAAGCGACATTTAATCTTCTTTAAAAATTAAATACAGGCGGTTAAAAGTTAAAATTTTCACATAAGTTCATAATTGTTTAAAATCAGATAATTAAGCCGGATATAACAGTTGAGCGACCGTGCTAGAACCACGGAACTCGGGAATGCCTAACACCTTCTCCCGGGTTAACAGAATTCCTTACTCGGATTTCTAGTTCACAGACTGTAATACAGAGTCAATCTTTTTCTCGATTCAGGATTCTAAACCGGTGACTTGGGACACCATAAATTATCCCAAGTGGCGACTCTGAATTTTTAATAAAATGATCCCGTTTCAATTGTCACTTTAAATTGGAAAAAAACTCCTTTATACACTCTTCCCCGGGGTGTAGGTAGAAAAAGGAGGTGTGACAACTCTGTCGACTCTGCTGGGGATTGAACCCAGAATCTCTGTTTCAGGGTTCAAGAATTCGAGCTTAAAATAATTGTTATAGTTGGCTTTATCCATTATCTGATTTTGTTACATGATTTGGGCCTAATGTGCTAATTGATTGTTTTTACCGCTTTGATATTCCGTGAACTGTATATAAACTGTTGTGAAACCCCTCTTCTCTCTGAATCTTCTAAATCATGAAGAAGTGTGCACTTCGTGTGACTTCTTTTCTGTTAGAGTCATATCCCAAATTTAGAACGAGGTTCGGACAAGTTGCAAAGCCGGCGAAGCTTCTGTATTCCCGGGACGCTGCCCCCTTTCGGCTCGAGCTATCCGCTCGGTTAAGCCAGGTCTAGAACATTAAACCCAGGTTTTGAACCTAGAATAACTCAGCCTCATGCCGGATCCCTAGTAGGAACGTTTGTTTGCATCATGTGCATTTTTGCTTTGGAGGCTCAACACAGAGGTTGGGTCTGTTTAAGACAGGTGCACCCGAAACAAAAAGACCATCCTGATGCATCCTACTTGTTACTTGTGCATTTATTTGCTTCGGACTTGCATGTTGACCGGCTTATGAATATTGGAAAGAGTTGAGGAAAGAGAAATAGCAGTATGAGGGCTAACGAGAGTTAATCGCCTCTTCTGAAAAAAAACCAATGTCCAAACAGTGTAGAAACTCTGCCGAACTTTTGAGAAAAAAAAAAGAAAAAAAAAAGAGGAAAAACAAAAGTTGGTGTTTTCAAAAATAGTTTTATTTGCCAATAAAATGAAAAAAAGGAAGAAAAAAAAAGTCTTGTTTTCAAATAAAAAATAGTTTGTTTTATTTGCCCGAACTACGCCAGTTTGATTCTCACAGGGGTGAGATACGTAGGCAACCCCCATCGGGTCCAACTTCCTTTTCGCGAAAGTAGCCAAAAGAACAAAATTTTACTTTAATAATCAGGGTGATGCCGTTCTTGTCAGAAATAGCCGAACGTCCCTAAAAGAGCACCGGAAGGCTGTTTTTGCAAGAACAACCACTTTTGTCGCTTTTAAAGGTGTTGGCAAGGCCGGATGTTTTGTTAAAATTTTGAAAATAGTCATTTCTCTTAAGTCAAAACGAGTCATGGCTTTCTTTTAATTAAAATCACCTTAATAAATGTGCAGGATGAGCACAAATCAAAATGAACCTTTCTTAGTCCGTGAAGAGATCCCTTTGGAGATACATATGTGGTGGCATGATTTGGGGGGCGACAGCAGGAAAGTTGTGACAAAAGCGTTGGGCGGTCTTATTGGGTTGTTGAAGGTCAAGCCCAGAACAGATGTGATTGATGCCTTGATACCGTTTTGGGACCCAGCACATAATGTGTTCCATTTTGTGAATTTCGAGTTAACTCCTACGCTAGAAGAGATAGCAGGCTATGCCGGTTTCGAAGGGAATCTCAGAAGTCAATACCCGGTAGCACCAAGAACAGTGACCCCCCACAAATTTTTGGACTTGTTAAGCATCAGTCGGGACACCCGAGATGGAAATCTAGCCAAAGGATTTTGTACCTTCTACTTTCTGTATCGACGTTATGGGAATCCACGTGGCTTCGAAATGCCAGATACCGGTCTTACTCACGCTGGAAATCAAGACAAGTGGGAAGCTCGGAGAGGATTAACTTTCATAGTGGCGTTCCTGGGTATCTTGGTTTGCCCGAGAAAATACGAGAACATAGAGATGGGGCTAGTAGGGATAGCCAACTTTATGATGAAAAAGGCAAATGGGACTATAGTGCCGCTGATCTTGGAAAATTTACCGAGATCCCACTCTCTGTCGAGAAGGAGCGAAATTCTTTGAAGGGTGCAATATGCTGTTACAAATATGGATGGAGGAACACCTGTGCCACCGTCCCGGCTACTTGAATTGCGGTATGACTGGCCTTGAGTGCATTGAAAAACATGAAAAGCGAATAGAGGGTTATAAGCTTCCGGATGGTACGGAAGCATGGCATGCTCATTTGAGATCCTTGACCGCAAATAAGATCGAATGGACATTCGGGTGGCTCACAGTCAACGAAGTAATCTATATGTCGGCTGAGGTGTGTTTCTTGTTGTTGATGGGTCTTCGGAGTATCCAGCCTTATGCTCCGCACAGAGTCTTGCGTCAGTTGGGCCGATACCAGACCATCCCACACGATGAAGATTTGAGCCAGCAAGTCATTGAGTTAGATCCAAAAGCTGCCTTCCTAGAAGAGAAAGTGCATCGGATTTGGCATCAGTGCAGATTCTTAGGGCCTAATACTCAAGTACGAGACCTATCCAGAGGCGAGGTGGAGCCTAGTTACACTGCTTGGTATGGTAAAAGATCCCGAGTTCAATATGAACCTGACAGGCCCGCAAAGAGACCCCATGTCCAACAATTCACCGACGGAGCACAAGTTCAATGGGATTGGCTGACCAAAGAAAACGAGTATAGGGCTACCATAAGCAAATTGGAAAAGCAAGTCAGAGAACTTCAATTCGAGAATAGCCTGCAAGTCGCGGCGGATGAAGGAGAAAAGAAAAAGCTAACCAAAGAAAATGAGGCCCTTCGAGCTCAAATTCAGAAAATGAAAGTAGCGGCAAAAAATCCAGCCCGAAGCGACAAAGATGAAAAACTCATAGCTAACCTGAGACAGAAAGTAAATGACTATAGTTTTGATTTGAACAAAGCAGAAAGTGAACTAGCCAAGGCTCGAAAGCAATTGGCTAAAAACGCAGATGAACGAGTACGCCTGGTTAAGCAATTGAGTGAAAGGTACGACAATGAGGTCGCAGGGTTAAAGAAAAGGGTCATCGCCATGGAAAACAAAATGATCAAACAGGCAAAAGACTTCAAAGTTGAAAGGGAACATTGTTATACAGCATTGGCGCAATTAGAAATAGATTTGCAACAACTTCAGGAGCAAAATCATGCGGCTGAGCAAACTTTGGAAGCCAGGGCCCAGCAGATTGGGCGTTTGTTACAAGAAAAGGGCGCCATAAGAGAGAGAATTAGAAGCATTGCCGACTACAACGTTATGAAGTGCCAGATTTGTGAGGATATGACCCGCACTACCTTCTTTGCAGCAGTAATGACATTTGTTAAACATATAATAAATGACTTGGATCGACTTCAAAGGAGCTTGCATATAGGCCCGCGGCGAGACCGAATGATGTCCCGCGGGCACTAGGAGCATTGATGTATTCATGATTTTTTTGCTTGAGTCTGCATTTCTATTTTGTTAAGCGTTTGTCAGTCATGTTGAGTTTTTCTTTCTGCTAGAGTCCGTCAAATTGTTTTCGAGTCTGTATTTTCTTCTGTTGGAATATGATGTCTATTTTTGGAGTCTGTATTTCATCTTTGCATCGAAATCTGTTAGTCTTTTGGAATTTGCTAGTTTTGAGTTTTGTAATGGAAGCATTTGTTTTTTTTTATGAAAACTGAAAATTCCCAAAAATGTTTTATTTTGCACTTATCCCCAAGAACTATGCTTGGTCTGATTCATGCGGGGTCATGATACATAGGCAATCTCTATAGGATTTGACCGTAACCAAATAAAAGAGAGAAAGAAAGAGCGGAAAAACAAGAAAGAAAAGAGAGAAAATAAAAATCAAGAGAGAATAAAAACAAAGAGAGAACGAAAGGAAGGAAAAGAAAAAAAAAGGGGAGGTTTGCAATCGAAAGTAAGAAAAGGCCGGAATGACGCATGCAACCGATCAAATACATAATAGAGACGGTTAACTGTTTAGGTGCATTCATGCCCAATGTGCGGTTACCAATCTGTTAAAGCCTAATCGCTAACAAGGTTGTTGTTTGATGTATTAAGTCCAGGCAGGTGGTTAGTTGATCGGCATTCTGGCAACTCACTCATACAACACCCGATCGAAAGACAGGTTGAATATGGCCAACAAGGAACCGGAAACAAGTATTGTCGACCCATCAAAAGAGGTGGAAGAAATGGACGTTAATGCGATGAGGGAAGAAATGTATAAGTTGAAGTAGCAGATGGATGAAATGTACCAAGCCTGGGCGAAGGGGCATCCACCACCAGTTTATCCCGCCAACCCTGCTTATATCCCACCATCAGCCCAACCTCCGGAGTCTCCCACTGTGAACTCATCTCCAGCCTTTCCCCTTTACCATCAATGCCATGGCGCCACTTCCCATACTTCTCAAGCTCCACCACCCAAACAAGTCGCATACCCTCCCCCACCACCTACACCTGTTTTTGTGGCACCTCCACCTACTACATTACACCGATCTTCCAGTGAACCTCTGTTCCAAACTCACGATAACTAGTACTATCCCCCTGAACCCACCTTCAAAGTTCCGGAACCATATCCTTACACCCCTCATCTTGATATCCCGGCAGAGACCGAGAAACCGCCCAAAAATCCCGAGCATGAAGAGATGATCAGAAAGGTCAAAAACTTAGAGCAATCGTTCCGAGATATGAGAGTGCTGGGAGGTCAAGTGAGCGTGGCCTATAAGGATTTATGTCTATTCCCAGATGTTCAGTTGCCAGCAGGGTTCAAAATGCCCAAGTTTGATATGTACGATGGGCATGGTGACTCGGTGGCACACTTATGAGGATTCTGTAGCAAGATGAGAGGAGCAGGTGGAAGAGATGAATTGCTGATGGCATATTTCAGCCAAAGTTTGAGTGGATCGGCTTTAGAATGGTATACTAGACAAGATCACAACAGGTGGTACACATGGGACGACTTGGCCCAAGCCTTCACCTACCATTTTCAGTACAAGCTTGAAATCATCCCAGATCGTCTGTTATTGACAAAGCTTGAGAAGAAGCCCAATGAGAGCTTCAGGGAATATGGATTCCATTGGAGAGAGCAAGCAGCGAGGGTTGACCCTCCGATAAAGAAAGCGAGATGGTTGATTATTTCTTGCAGGCCTTGGAACCCACTTATTTCGGTCACTTGGTGTCAGCAGTAGGTAAGTCCTTTAATGAAGTCGTAAAAATGGGAGGCATGGTTGAAGAAGGACTCAAGTCCAACAAGATCATGAGTTATTCATCAATCAAAGCGACCACTCAGGCCATTCAAAACAGTACTGGGGGTGTGCTCGGGAAGAAGAAGGAGGAGGATGTTGCGACAATTGAGTTGGGAGCTTGGGTTGGATCCAGGAACCTTCCCCGTTACTACAACCAGCCACGACCCTACCCCCAAACTTACCCCCACACTCCATATAACCCACCATAACACTATTACCTATCGCCAGATCCCCATTTTTCTGTCCATCACGCACAAACCTATACCCAACCTCCCGCTCACTCACAATGGCGTGCGCCAGCTCCACAAAATTCGTACCAAGCTCCACAAAATAACTATCCACCCCCAAAAGCCTACAGAAATCCTCCTGGGACAGGTTTTCGACCCAACCAAGCCTTCAAGAATGAGAGGTTGCAGAAGCAAAAGACTTTCACTCCATTGGGAGAATCATATGCTAGTCTATTCCACAGACTGAGACAGTTAGGTATGTTGAATCCGTTCGAGGCTAAATTGTCGAATCCCCCTCCCAGAAATCTTGACCGCTCGGTGAGTTATGAGTATTGTTCAGGGGCCCCAGGACATGACACAGAGAAATGCTGGAAATTGAAAACAGCCATTCAAGAACTCATTGACACCAATCAGATTGAGGTCCAAGCTCCGGAGGCGCCCAATATCAATCAGAATCCCTTGCCAGCCCATCATGAAACAAATATGATTGAGATAGTTCATAAGGGAGGGGAGCCTAAGAAGCCTTCGCAAACCGTCATGATGATTCAGGCCAGTGAAGCCAGACCATTTGAAAAGTCAACAAGTGAGAAGTCTGTGATCAAGTTGAACAGGGCAAATAATGAACCATCTGTTGAGGTCAAGAAGGGGTCCTCCAGTGATGTCGCAGGAAAACATGAAAGAGCAAAAGTGGTTGTGCCAAGAGTGACGAACAAGCCTGTGGTAATTGTGAAGGGCGCCCCCATAGATCCTATCATTATCAAACCGGTAACTCAATTACCGATAGTCAACAGCAAGGCAGTCCCATGGAATTATGAACGAATGACTGTGACTTACAAAGGGAAAGAGGTTAAAGAAGAAGTGTGTGAGACTCATGGTTTGACTCGATCGGGGAGATGCTTTGCCCCCGAAGAGCTGAGAAAAGCTAAGACCTCAAAGGATAATCCAGTGTTGGTGAAGAAAGCGGTGACTGAGGAAGAAGCAGAGGAATTTCTGAGAAAGATGAAAGTGCAAGACTATTCCATTGTGGAGCAGTTAAGGAAGACACCAGCTCATATCTCGCTCTTATCATTATTGATCCATTCAGACAAACACCGTCGGGCTTTGATAAAGATCTTGAACGAAGCCCATTTCCCTGACAAAATCGCAGTAAACCACTTGGAAAATATAGCTAATAAGATATTTGAGGTAACCAGAGTCACTTTTTCTGATGATGAGTTGCCCGTGGAGGGTACCGAGCACAATTGAGCCCTCTATCTGACGGTGAAATGCGAAGATTCCATGGTTACTCGGGTACTGGCTAACAAGGGGTCCAGTGCGAACATTTTTCCTCTCTCCACATTGAACAAGCTGCAAGTGAAGGATGAAAGAATTCACAAGAACAGTATTTGCGTTCAGGGATTCCACGGTGGGGGTAAAGATTCAGTCGGGGACATAGTGCTTGAGCTCACAATAAGGCCAGTTGAATTTACTATAGAATTCCAGGTGCTCGATGTGGCTATTTCGTACAATCTGTTGTTGGTACGACCCTAGATCCATGCGGCCAAAGCAGTCCTGTCTACTCAGCATCAAATGGTCAAGTTTGAATGGGATCGACAGGAAATTGTTGTACACGGCGAAGATAATTTGTGTGTGCCCAATGGTTCCATTGTTCTATTCATAGAGGTTGACGATGGCAAGGGACCATGGGTTTATCAGGTTTTCGACACAATATTGGTAGAGAAAATTCCGGAAGGAAAGTGCGCTCCAACTCCAAAGATGGTTGCTGCATCAGTCATGGTAGCTGTTGAAATGTTGAAAAATGGTTTCGTACCGGGAAAAGGTTTGGGTGCATCTCTGCAAGGTATTGTGCAGCCAGTTTCTCTTCCAAAGAATCTGGATACTTTCGGTCTGGGGTTCAAGCCTATCGTTGCAGACGTAAGAAGATCTAGAAAAATGAAACAGAAAGCATGGGCATTACCAAAGCCAATCCCGTGTCTGTCTAGGTCATTCGTCAGGCCGGGTATCAGAAAGAAACTGTTGTCAAAAGTTCCTGGATCACTGATTGGTGCCGATGAGACTTGGAGAAGGGGTTCGAAAGGTTATTCGCCGAGGTTAACATGGTTCAGGCTGGGGAAGGGTCCAGCAGGGCAGATATGCAATTCATGGGACCACGTGCAAAAATCAACAACTGGGAAACTACTCCTCTTCCTACTCGGAGGGAGTCTTGGTAGTGGGTTTTGATTTTCTTTTGTTGTCTGGATTATTCCAAGGTCTGTAATTCAGATATTATGTTTCATCCAGTTGGATGTGTTAAAACCCTGTTATCTTTAAATTCAATGAAATGCAATTGTTCCTTTTCCTTCATTTCTTCTAATTTTATTTTTGTTTTCTTCTTTTGTACAGTTCTTTTTACGCTGATATCAATGACATGACATGCATGAGGAATCTTCGGCCCAGTTTTAAAAGCCAATCTAACTCTGAAATGATAATACAAGAAATTGAGTATGATGACGAGTTGGAATTTGATGATGATGAGGCCTATGAAGAAATTAGTAAGGAACTAAGTCATTTTGAGGAAAAGCCCAAACCTAATTTGAACGATACAAAAGTAGTTAATCTAGGGGACCAAGATAATGTCCGTGAAACTAAAATAAGTGTACATCTAGAACCTCAACTCAGGGAGGAGATAATTAAAGCACTATTCGAATACAAAGATGTTTTTGCATGGTCCTATGACGACATGGCGGGTCTGAGCACTGATTTAGTGGTTCACAAGTTTTCCACTGACCCGACATTCCCTCCTGTCAAATAGAAGCTGAGAAAGTTCAAAACGGATATGAGTGTAAAGATCAAAGAAGAGGCCACCAAGCAGTTTGATGCCAAAATCATTCGGGTCACCCGGTATCCCACCTGGTTAGCCAATGTTGTGCCTGTACCGAAGAAGGATGGCAAGACCAGGGTGTGTGTCGATTATCAGGATCTCAACAAGGCGGGTCCAAAAGACAATTTCCCATTACCGAACATCCATATCTTGATCGATAATTGTGCCAAACATGAGATTGGTTCTTTTGTGGATTGTTACACGGGATATCATTAGATCTTAATGGATGAGGAAGATGCAGAAAAGACGGCATTCATCACGCCTTGGGGAACGTATTGCTATCGGGTCATGTCATTTGGCTTGAAGAATGCTGGGGCAACCTACATGAGGGCACTGACAACAATATTCCATGATATGATACACTAGGAAATCGAGGTGTATGTGGATGATGTGATCGTGAAGTCTAGAAAGCAGTCTAACCATGTCAGGGATTTGAAGAAGTTCTTCCGAAAGCTTCGTATGTACAATCTCAAGCTTAATCCTGCAAAGTATGCTTTTGGGGTGCCGTATGAAAGTTGTTGGGGTTCGTAGTTAGCCGCCGGGACATTGAACTAGATCCATCAAAAGTCAAGGCCATCCAGGAATTTCCACCTCCGAGGAGCAAGACCAAGGTGATGAGTTTGTTGGGGAGATTGAATTATATCAGCAGGTTCATCGCTCTAGTCACGACAACTTGCGAGCCTATCTTCAAACTGTTAAAGAAAGACGCTGCGGTCAAGTGGACAGATGAATGTCAGGAGGCGTTTGATAAAATAAAGGGGTATTTGTCAAATCTACCCGTATTGGTCCCGCCAGAACCAGGGCGACCTTTGATCCTATATTTGACAGTTTTGGATAATTCATTCGGCTGTGTATTGGGTCAACATGACATCATTGGCAGGAGGGAGCAGGCCATCTATTACCTCAGCAAGAAGTTCACATCGTACGAGGTTAAGTACACTCAGCTTGAGAGGACATGTTGTTCCCTAACTTGGGTGGCACAGAAGCTAAAACATTATTTGTCATCTTATACTACCTACCTTATATCTCACTTGGATCCATTGAAGTATATCTTTTAGAAGCCTATGCCCACAGGAAGGCACGCAAAGTGGCAGATCCTTCTCACAGAGTTTGACATTGTCTACGTGACTTGAACTGCAATGAAAGCACAGGCCTTAGCAGACCATTTGGCCGAGAACCCGGTTGATGAAGATTATGAACCTTTGAAAACTTATTTCCCTGATGAAGAGGTGATGCACATTGATGAGTTGGAACAAGTCGAGAAGCCTGGATGGAAACTCTTCTTTGATAGGGCTGCAAACATGAAGCGCGTGGGGATAGGAGCAGTACTTATTTCTAAAATAGGGCAGCACTACCCTGTTACGGCTCAACTTCGTTTTTACTGTACCAACAACATGGCTGAGTACGAGGCATGCATTCTGGGTTTTAGGTTAGCTATGGATATGGGTGTCCAGGAAGTCTTGGTCTTGGGTGACTCGGATCTCCTGGTGCACCAAATTCAGGGAGAATGGGAAACACGGGATTTGAAACTCATACCATACAGATAATGTTTGCATGATCTTTGTCAACGGTTTCAGTCAATAGAATTTAGGCATATCCCAAGGATCCATAATGAAGTCGCCGATGCTTTGGCTACTCTGGCGTCAATGTTACATCATCCGGATAAGGCTTATGTGGACCTTTTGCAGATTCAAGTCCGTGATCAGCATGCTTACTGTAATATGGTGGAAGAAGAACTTGATGGGGAGCCATGGTTCCATGATATCAAAGAATACATCAGGACGGGGGTATATCCTGTACAGGCCACAGGTGATCAGAAAAGAACAATTCGACGATTGGCAAGTGGATTTTTCTTCAGTGGAGGGGTATTATATAAAAGAACTCCAGATCTGGGATTGCTCAGATGCATAGATGCCAGACAGGCCACAGTTATCATGACTGAGGTACACTCCAGAGTTTGTGGACCACATATGAGTGGGTATGTTCTGGCAAAGAAGATTCTCCGAGCAGGTTATTACTGGCTCACTATGGAGCGAGATTGCATCAGTTTTGTGTGCAAATTCCATCAGTGCCAGGTGTACGGAGATCTGATTCATTCCCCACCATCTGAATTGCATACAATGTCGGCACTATGGCCCTTTGTTGCTTGGGGCATGGACGTCATTGGGCCAATCGAGCCAGCAGCATCAAACAGACACAAGTTTATTCTGGTAGCCATTGATTACTTTACCAAGTGGGTTGAAGCGAAAACTTTCAAATATATGACCAAGAAAGCGGTGGTCGATTTCGTGCATTCAAATATCATCTGTCAGTTTGGTATTCCGAAGGTAATCATTACGGACAATGCACTAATCTCAACAGTCATCTGATGACAGAGACATGTCAGCAGTTTAAGATTATACATCGCAATTCCGCCCCATACCGCCCTAAGGAGAATGGAGCAGTCGAAGCAGCCAACAAGAATATAAAGAAGATATTTCGAAAAATGGTGGAAGGTTCTAGACAGTGGCATAAGAAGTTACCTTTCGCATTGTTGGGTTATCGCACTACTGTTCGCACTTCAGTAGGGGCCACTCCTTATTTGTTGGTGTATGGCACGGAGGCAGTAATACCCGCAGAAATTGAAATCTCATCCCTTCGGATTGTCGCTGAGGCAGAAATTGATGACGTTGAATGGGTCAAAACCCACTTGGAGCAATTAAGTCTGATTGATGAAAAGAGATTGGAGTAGTATGTCACGGCCAATTGTACCAACAGAGAATGGCGAGAGCATATAACAAGAAGGTACGTCCACGGAAGTTTGAAGTGGGTCAGTTAGTGTTGAGATGTATCTTGCCTCATCAGGCTGAAGAAAAAGGAAAGTTCACCCCAAACTAGCAGGGGCCATTTGTCGTAACTAGAGTGTTGTCCAATGACGCGTTATATTTGATAGATGTAGAAGGTAAATGTGTGGAAATGGCTATCAATTCCGATGCAGTCAAGAGATACAATGTATGATTTCTTTGTTTGATTGTACATGTTTGTATTTGGCATATTTTGAAGATTGAAATGACGAAGGCGTTTTATTCTGCTATCTAAACACTTGATCCCTCGTCACCCCTTTTGAGCCTTATTTATTTTCTTTCTTACCCCTCTTTCGGAATCAGTAGTGAATGTCAGAAACAGAAGTGCGAAAGATAAGAAAAGGAATAAAAGAAAAAGAGAAAGAAGGGAAAGAGAAAGAAAAGAATTAAAAAAAAAGAAGAAAAAGAAGAGAAGAAAGAGAAAAAGAGAAAAGAAGAAGAAAAACAATAAAAAGGAAAAGAGAAAAGCAAAAGAGAAAGAAAAGAAGGAGAAAAGAGAAAATCACAACAACAAAGTAATTCCTATGTCATGAACTACGTTCGACCTGATTCCTTTTAAGGATACGTAGGCAGCCTCACGGTTCGGTCTCATCAAACAAAATCCAAAAGCTCCAAGCAAGAAATTGGGGCAGAAGTCGTGGTTGTTGTGAGAAACCTGATTCCGAAAGTTGTAACTTTAACCCATTTGAATTGTTTTGAGCCTTTTATACCCTTTCTTTCTAACCCTGTCCAAAAGCCCATATTACGGTCCAAAGAAAGACCTCCTGATCAGTCTTTGAGAAATGCCAAGTCGAGCAGGTAAAGGTAATTCATGTCAGGGGAAACACTCTGGTTCAAGTAGGAAAAATAAAATGAGAGAGTCTTATTGGTGAAATCCTTCACAGGCACAGTAAGGCGACGGGAGTTGAGAGAAATAAAATAAGAGAGTTTTATTGGTGAAAACCTTAACAGGCACCGTAAAGCAACGAGAGTTGAGAGAAATAAAATGAAAGAGTCTTATTGGTGAAAACCCTCACGGGCATCTTGAGGCGAAAGTGATTTGAAAAGTCAACAAGTGAGAAAGGCCTGTTGATAGAAAACTGTTTCAAGGCACCACAGGATGAACAAGGTCAAGGTTTGGATAAAGTAATCAGGTCATGGAAATTCTGAGGCGACAAAGTATGGCAACTGAAAGTTGATTGGTTGGATAGATTGGGCCAATTAATCTGAAATGCATGTCATGATCATTGGTACCAGTTGTTCCACTCAGATAAGTTTCTTTTTCTTTTTCCCTTTGTAGTAGTTATCTGGTTTTGGATTCTTCTTATCATTAACCCGCAAAGTCATTGCATTTCATTTTCTTTTGGGTTTATTTTTCTAAGAGGTTTTAATGTCAATCTTGTCCCAAGTAAGTGGAAAGGAGTTTCAAAGCTCACTACCAACTCCCAAAATTGCAAATCACAATGTGGTCAGAGCATTCTAAAGACAGCATGATGTAAGGTGAGGTACAAGGAATCACCGAAAGTTTCATCGGTGGAATTGTCCGGTAATGTCATGGGGAGAGGCAAAGGTTCGGACAGAGGAGTCAGGGGTTGAGATAGCAACACGGGTATAGAACACTCGGTTCGTCAAAGGTCATGGGATTTGAAAGTCAGTCGGAAAGTCAAAGCGGTTCAGAGCCAGTTCGAGAAAGCCATTCAGAACAAAACAATACAATGGAAAGATCTTCAGCAAGAATGCCATCAGCTAACCACCACTTTAAACTGACAAATTTTTCTTTGATTGAAACAGGGGCAGAAAATTCATTTGCTTTGGAGAAACTCTCCGCAGGGGAAAGAGCAAGCATCAAAACAGGTTTGACCGTAAACTTTCAGGACCCTCCTGGAAAATGGAATCTAGTTTAAAGTTTAGAAATAACATAATCTAGCATAAATGTATACCAAAAGAATATAAGTTAGCTCAGAAGTTTGCATGTCCGAGATAGGATTCAATTAGAAGTTTCTAGGACCCTCCTGAATAATGGGACTTAGCTTTAAGATTTTGATTAGATAATAACATTTAGCGTAAGTTCTGCTATAGGGTAGTATAATTCAGCTATGAAAGTTGTCACTCTTAAGATAAAACTTGACTTTTGATTTTCATGACCCTCTTGGATAATGGGGAGCAGCTTAAAGATTCTCTTAGATAGCAAGATTTAGTATAAGTCACACCTGTATAAGATATATTTAGATTTAAAATTGTCGTTTAGTTAAGAGTTGTCAGGACCCCCCTACATAATGGGACTTAGCTTTCAAATCCTTAGTAATATTGGGTAATAGGATTCAGTTTAACATTTACATCTGTGCCCAGCCACCAAATCGGGGCAGAAAAATTTTCTTTGTTTTATCTATTTTGAAGTCAGGAGCCCGCCTGGAGAGCAGGGAATACATTTCAAGTCGAAGTTAGGAGCCCGCTTGGAGAGCAGGGAATACTTTCAAATGCAGCAGTCAGGAGCCCACCTGGAGAGCAGGGAATACATTTCAAGTTGAAGTCAGGAGCTCGCCTGGAGAGCAGGGAATACATTTCAAGTTGAAGTCAGGAGCCCGTCTGGAGAACAAGGGAGTACAATCTAAATTTTAGTTGTCGAATTCTTTGTTGAAGTTAGGAGCCCGCCTGGAGAACAAGGGAGTACAATTTAAGTTTTAGCTTTCAAATTTTTTGTTTTGTCTATGTTGAAGTCAGGAGCCCGCCTAGAGAGTAGGGAATACTTTCAAATGTTGAAGTCAGCAGCCCGCCTGGAAAGCAGGGAATATATTTCAAGCCAGCAGTCACGAGCCTGCCTGGAAAGTAGGGAATACTTTCGAGTTTAGCAATCAGGAGCCCGCCTGGAGAGCAGGGAATACTTTCAAGCGTAGTAATTAGGAGCCCGCCTGGAGAACAAGGGAGTACAATCTAAATTTTAGCTGTCGAATTCTTTGTTGAAGTCAGGAGCCCGCCTGGAGAGCAGGGAGTACTTTCAAATTAGCAGTCAGGAGCCCGCCTGGAAAGCATGGGAATACATTCACGTTTTGAAGTCAGGAGCTCGCCAGGATAGCATGGGAATACATATCAAGTTCAGCAGTCAGGCATCCGCCTGGAGAAAGGGAAGCGTCTCAGTTTACAATTCAAGACGGAAACAAAGGAATTTTACCAAGAGAATACAAGACAACAAGGCAACAAGAAACACAAGATCAAGTTTGAAGATCAAGATAGGATTTTGTAAAGCATAGATCATAGTCTAGTCTAGCTTCTTTTATTTTTGGCACGGTGTAATAAGGGGTTCAGTGAGCAGCAGCAGCAGCAGTGAAATCACAGCTCCATGGTAGACCCAGCTAGCAGACATTCCCGAACTACACTGACCTGATTCCTTTTTAGCCAAGGATATGTAGTCAACCTCGGAAGCAGGGTGCGGTCAAATCTTTCAAAAATGCTTCCCACGGAGTATTCAAACGGGCAAAAATCGCTCGTATCCGCTCACTTGTCTTTGCACGAAAACTCTTTGTGTTTCCGGGCAAAGAGGGGCAGCTGTGAGCACGTGATTTTTGCCCTATATGTATTACTCCAACAAATTTAAAACAAAATAATTTCTTTCAGTGTTTGCAATTTTGTTAGATTTCGTGGCATTTTCTGTTAATTATTTGCATTTGTCTGTGCACGTTTATTTTATTTAATTCATGAAAAATACAAAAATATGTTGCATCTGCATTTAGGATTTAATTTTATATTTTTAGATTAATTAGTAAATTAGTTTGTTTATAAAAAATGAAACTCACAAAAATAATTCATTTTGCATTTTTACTTTTTAATTTTGAATTGTATAATTTTGCTTTAAATTTAGGATTTAGTTAATTATTGTAAATACCATGATGAGTGATTAATATAATTGGGTAGGTTAATTTAGTTAAAAATTATTAATTAATTTAGATTTTATTTTAATTTTGGAAAAGAAAAGAATTTGGAAATTGAAAAGAAAAAGAAAGAAGTGAAAGGAAATCCAAATCTGGGCTCAAACCAATCTAATTGTCCCGGCCCAAATGAAAACCACCCAATACCCGGCCCAAACCACCCTAACCGGGTCCGGTTCCCCCCCCTAAAACCAAACGACATCGTTTCATGGGCAATAGATCAGGACCGTCGAGGTTTCTTATCGAACGGTCCTAAAGCTGGGATCATTTGATACTTAAATGTCCGAACCTTTCAGACCCCCCCCCCCCCCCCCCGCTCTCTTCGTCTCTCACCATATCCGAAACCCTCCGTTAGCTTCGCCCTAAACCACCACCTGCCGCTCGTCGAAAATAGCCCACGGCGGCGGCCGACGTCCAAACCCTACCAAATTTACATCCCTAACTCCTCTCCACCTCCCTATTCCAAAACCCTAAACCGTTTTTCTCAAATCCTAGCCCTGTTTCTCGAATCTTCGATCAAAAATCAGACCAAAACTTGACTTTTCCCAAACGGCCCAGATTAACACCACATAGCCACTAAGACCCCCTCATGTCGTATCCTCACTCTGTTTCCCTCGAATCTCACCGGAGCTGCTCGAATCTTAGATCTGGGTTCGAGCCTTGAAAGTTCAAAAGCTCTTTTCTATCGGACTTGGTGCATGCATGGTCAGAAGGGTTGTTCTTCGAGTTACGAAGTCTGGACGCAAACAATTAGTGTTAATTTTGTTAGGCCAGTGTTTCCATTAGGTTTTGAGCTGTGATTTGGTTAGTTCCTCCTCCCCTCTTGTATTTTCTTTTACCGTTTCATCTCCCTCCTCATCCTTTCTCTTTTGGTTTGGGAGAAGTTTGTTTGGGTTTTCTGAAGATCAAATTGGTTCCATCTCCTATTCTCTTTTTCTCTTCTTTTCTTTTCGTTGTGAAAGTCTGATTATCTGATGTCTTTAGTCCACCTTGTTTTGTTCATCTAAGCCTTTCATCATAAGTTTGATCACCTAGTTAATGAAATTAGGCCCATGATTTAGTTAAATTGCTGGTATGAAATTAGATTGGTTAATTCATTCATTTTGCTTTTGGTTTCGCCTGCTTTTAAACAAATGGTTCCAGGCTTCTTTGTTTAGAGAAAGCTTGGGTCAATTTTTCAAAATTGGAATCATCATTTGATTTCAATTGGACTCTGAGGAATCAGAAGCCCAAGAAGGAATTGAACTTGGGTTTTTTAACCCGTATCAAATCAGGCTTTTGGGTCAGCTTGACCTGTGAGTTGTTGAGTGTGATTAAGGGGCATTTGGGGGGGGGGTAGTTTAGGTAATTGGTTAAGGGAATATCTCAAATAACCGCCTAGGAAGCTTCCTAGAAGCTGGGACTAGGACTTATATGAAGTGTTGATTCTAAAACTGAGGACATGAGAGCAAAAATGAAAATTCGAAAAGGGTTCAAGTACAAAACTGAACCCATTCTTTGCTGCCCTGGTGCCTTGCCTATAAAGGTAGCTTTGCTTGCCTTTCAAGGCAGACCTAAGAGACTGGAAAGAGATAAAAAATTCCGAGAGAACAAAAACAGCTGAGAATTCTGAAACTGCACTAATTCCCAGCATATTTCTTTGATAAAAACTGATATAATTCTGTGTCAGCTGGGGATTTCTGACCTTCCTCATTAGTTAAAATCTCTGAAAGTTTCACATCTTGCATATGGGTTGGGAGATGGTTTGATATTTGGTCGTTTTGGGTTTCAAGCTGCTGTGGGGTCACTGTTGCATTGATACTGCTGTGCATTTTGTTCTGCTGTCATCTACTGCTTCTTCACCTCTTTTTCCCTTTCAATTTCCAGGTATGCTTTTGAAACTTGGATGGAACCGAAACCTGATTGAGCTGTGTATTAAGATCTATGATCCAGTTGGTTTCAAATGAAAATATTAGTCCTTGTTGTGTTAAATTCTACCATGTTATCATTTATGTTTTAGTCTAGCTTCTTATGTGCATTTCATTTTGTTTTAAGGTTTGGATCTGAGTTTGTTTAAATATAGTTGATTTAAAGTTGTTTAGGTCTCTTAATGTGTATTAATTAAAGACTATGGTCTAATTTAATTAGCAACAATTGTCTGGCTGTTGGATTGTGTTTTGTCACAACCATGGTGTGAATGTGAATCAATTTAGATTTTGTTCTAACAAATTTGATACAGGTTGCGCTCTCTTTCAATCTTGTTTAAGTTTATTCTTGTATAGTTTGAGGTCTAGATCCCGGATTGTATGACTTATCACGTAATCCTGCTTTCTATTCATGCACTGAGTTCTGAACATGTGTTGTATTTGGTTTAAGGATTGTCAGCACTCACCCAAACCCAGAATTTCCTTGAATGATAATTGGCTTCAAGTCTATTTGCTGAATCATGTTTTGGGCCATCATCAATGGCCCAATTACAGTTGCCTTCGTTTCGTGACTAGGCTGCCCGGCTGGGCCTCCCTTTGAGCCCAGTTACCTCTCACATAGAATCAGTATTAAGGGGGCAATTACAATTGGGTTTTAGGCTGGGTCAATGCTTATTTTTCAAATAAAGAGGCCATATGAGTCCAAGGCCGACTCAGGCCCAAATCACGTTAGAGATTTAGAAGTTCAGCTTTAGTTAACTTACTTAAATAATCAGTTATTCACAAAATGAAATGTTAGTTTAATTACGAGTCCCATGTATTTTCAGCTTATGGATATCTAATGGTTTGTCTTATTTTGTAGCTAATTTGGGCCATAGTACAATCACAACTCTCTTAGTGTTCTAGATAATTAAGTTCTTTAATTGGTGGAAATGAGTCATACTAAATAAGACACATGGCTTATGGTCCTCCAAAGATTAGTTCGAATTCCCTGTTAAAATTGGAATTGAGGGGTCGTGCCAAATAAAATCTTCAAATGCATGGCCCTCGCTTAGCTAATATTTTAATCCTTAGAATTCGAGGCGTGCCATTTAGCGAATTCTCCATGGCCCTCGTAAAGTTAAAAATGCGTAGTTGACCCAAATCAAATCTTAAAACGTTGAATAAAATATGTTTAGGATTGCGGGTGCATTTCTTGTGTCGCGATCCAAAGGCGTGTTTTAAGCGACATTTAATCTTCTTTAAAAAATAAATACAGGTGATTAAAAGTTAAAATTTGCACATAGGTTCATAATTGTTTAAAATCAGATAATTAAGCCGGATATAACAGTTGAGAGACCGTGCTAGAACCACGGAACTTGGGAATGCCTAACACCTTCTCCCGGGTTAACAGAATTCCTTACCCGAATTTCTGGTTCACAGACTATAATACAGAGTCAACCTTTTCCTCGATTCGGGATTCTAAACAGGTGACTTGGGAGACCATAAATTATCCCAAGTGGCGACTCTGAATTTTTAATAAAATGATCCCGTTTCGATTGTCACTTTAAATTGAAAAAAAAAACTCCTTTATACACCCTTCCCCGGGGTATAGGTAGAAAAAGGAGGTGTGACAACTCTGGCGACTCTGCTGGGGATTGAACCCAGAATCTCTGGTTCAGGGTTCAAGAATTCGAGCTTAAAATAATTGTTATAGTTGGATTTATCCATTATCTGATTTTGTTACATGATTTGGGCCTAATGTGCTAATTGATTGCTTTTACCGCTTTGATATTCCGTGAACTGTATATAAACTGTTGCGAAATCCCTCTTCTCTCTGAGTCTTCTAAATCATGAAGAAGTGTGCACTTCATGTGACTTCATTTCTGTTAGATTCATATCCCAAATTTAGAACGAGGTTCGGACAAGTTGCAAAGCCGGCGAAGCTTCTGTATTCCCGGTACGCTGCCCCTCGGCTCGAGCTGTCCGCTCGGGTAAGCCAGGTCTAGAACAATAAACCCAGGTTTTGAACCTAGAATAACTTAGCCTCATGTCGGATCCCTAGTAGGAACGTTTGTTTGCATCATGTGCATTTTGGCTTTGGAGGCTCAACACAGGGGTTGGGTCTGTCTAGGACAGGTGCACCCGAAATAAAAAGACCATCATGATGCATCCTACAACATATGTCTGAAAGAAATACAATCTGTCTCGAAATCTAATGAAAACAGAGTACATAATAAAGTAGAAGAGAACGTCGGGCCTGTGGATGCCTGCATGACTACCTCGGGATCTCTGGCTGGACTGAAGGCTGGCTCCCAAAGTGCTACTGTCTAAAAGCTGCTCCGGAATCTGCACATAGCGCAGAGTGTAGCATCAGCACAACCAACCCCATGTGCTTGTAAGTGCCTGGACTAACCCCGACGAGGTAGTGACGAGGCTAGGACCAGACTCCAGATAAACCTGTGCAGTTATATAATATATAGTGGAAAATAAAAGGGAATAAACAATTAACATGGGAGGGGTACACGCTACGGGGGAAATATCGAATCCAGCAGAAACTTAAGAGAAATATGAGAGAACAATTCAAGATTTACAACAAAACCATAATAACACTGTTGTGGCGCACAACCCGATCCCTATCATTTAACACTGTTGCGGCTTGCAACCCGATTCCAATATAACATTGTTGCGGCATGCAACCGGATCCAACATAACATTGTCGCAGCGTGCAACCCGTTCCAACATAACATTGTTGCGGCGTGCAACCCGTTTCATGTGTAGTATTGTTGAGGCGTGCAACCCGATCCAACATAACATTGTTGCGACGTGCAACCCGTTTCGTATATAGTATTATTGCGGCGTGCAACCCGAACCAGCATAACATTAATATACCTTTAGCAACAACCATACCAAGAGTCCCGGCAAGGGACCAACAATAAGCTACACTATCCCGGCAAGGGATTCGACAGTAAAAGTAAATACGTCCTGGCAAAGGAGAAACAACTATAACCAATCTTAACCCAACTTCTACTCATTTCAGCTAACACCAATACTCAATCATAGGTTATTTCCACGAAAACAAACTTAATCCTTGCTCAATATCGAGAATCATCAATTAAAGCATCCGTAGTACTATTTAAGAACACAAAATAAATTGCAATTTCAGACTCACGGTCATGCTCGACACCAACGTATAGATACTCGTCACCATGCTTATACGTCGTGCTCAACAAGAAGCAAATAGCAAATAAGGCACCACACCTAATCCCTCAAGCTAAGGTTAGACAGAACACTTACCTCGAACTTTTATGGCCAACTCAAGCCTCAAACACCGCTTTTCCCTTTAAATTCGGCTCCAAATCAATTGTATCTAGACATAATCGATTTAATAACATCAATAAACGCTAAACAATCCAATTCCAATGCTTAATTATAGTTTTCCTATCATTCTTTCCAAAAAGTCAAAAATTGACCCCGGGCCCGCTTGGTCAAAAGACAAGGTTCGGACCAAAACCCGATCACCCATTAACCCACGAGCCCGAATATATAATTAGATCCAAAATTCGACCCCAAAACGATGTCTAAATCACAATTATACAAAAAGCCCTAACTCTACCCAAATCCCTAATTTTCTACCCTTAAGAACATGATTTTAAGCCTAGAAATCTAATGGGTGTTAATCGAAATTGAAGAAAATGAGTCTAAGATTACATACCTATGAATTGGTGGTGAAATACTCTTTCAAAAATCTCCCAATTTGGAGTTTGGAAGAAGAAGTAATGAAATTTTGATTTAATCTCGATTTGACTTCTGTTTTAAAATCACTGGACAAACCTTCATCGCGTTCGCGATAGGCCTGTTGCGTTCGCGAAGAGTTGGGCCTAAGTGACCTTCGCATTTGCAACATTGGGCTCGCATTCGCAGAGCTTTGACTTCTCTAGCCTTCGCGTTCGCGGGCCAGTGGCCGCGTTCGCGTAGCACAAAATTCCCTTCCCCCTCCCCAGGCCCAAAGGCCTTCACGTTCGCAATAGCAGGTCCGCGTTTGCGAAGGGAAACACCCCCAAGGCTTCGCGTTCGCATATTCGCATAGAAGGAGATTTACTTCAGCCTAACTAACCCTTCGTGTTCGCGAGAGTCCTTCCGCGAACGCGAAGAAGAACACACCAGCACACCAGAAAACTGAAAACCTACAATCTTTTCCAAGTTCAAAACCTTCCGAAACCCATCTGAAACTCACCCGAGCCTTCGGGGCTCCGAACCAAACATGCGTACGAACTCAAAAACATCATATGAACTTATCCGTACGATCAAATCGCCAAATTAACCCCTTAAACAATGAATTAAATCTCAAAATCAATGAAATATTTCAAAACTGCTTAAAACATTAAATTTTGCATTTAAGGTCCGAATGACGTCAAACAGATTCTGTTTCTTACCAAACTTCACAGAATTATCTTAAATCACATGTAATACCTATACCAGACGTCAGAACCAAAATATTGGCCCGATACTAACATGTCCTAATCAAAATTCATTTCCCAATCCTTTAAACAATTTCAAAAAATAAGTTTCTTTAATAATTCATTTCTCGAGCTTGGGACCTCGGTATTCGATTCCGAGCATAGGCCCAAGTTCCATATTTTCCTACGGACCCTCCGGGACCGTCAAATTACGGGTTCGGGTCCGTTTACCAAAAGGTTGACCGAAGTCAAATTAATTCATTTTATAGTTAAAATTTATCATTTTTCACAGATTTTCACATATAAGCTTTCCGGCTACGCTTCCGGACTGCACACGCAAATCGAGGTGATGCTAAAAGAGATTTTTAAGGCCTCAGAACGTAGAATTCAATTTAAAAACAAGTGATGACATTTTGAGTCATCACATTCTCCACCTCTAAAACAACCGTTCGTCCTCGAACGGAAAGAAGAAGAAAGTACTTGAGTCAGAAAAAAGATGGGGATAACGGCTCCGCATATCGGACTCGGACTCCCAGGTCGATGCCTCAGCAGGCTGACCTCTCCACTAAACACGAACGGATGGAAAACTCTTCGATCTCAACTGACGAACCTGTCGGTCTAGAATAACTACCGGCTCCTCCTCATAAGACAAGTCCTTGTCCAACTGGACAGTGCCAACATCTAACACGTGGGATGGATCACCGTGATATTTTCGAAGCATGGACACATGAAACACTAGATGCACGGCTGATAAGCTTGGCGGTAATGCAAGTCTATAAGCCACCTCTCCCACTCGATCAAGGATCTCAAACGGGCCAATGAACCTAGGGCTAAGCTTGCCCTTCTTCCCAAATCTCATCACGCCCTTCATAGACGATACTCGAAGCAGAACTCGCTCACCGACCATAAATGCTAAATCACGAACCTTGCGGTAGGCATAACTCTTTTGCCTGGACTGAGCTGTACGAAGCCTATCCTGAATGATCCTGACCATGTCCAAGGCATCCTGAACTAGATCCGTACCCAACAACCGAGCCTCTCCCGGCTCAAACCATCCAACCAGAGACCGACATCGCCTACCATATAAAGCCTCACAAGGAGCCATTTGGATACTCGACCGGTAGCTGTTGTAGTAGTCAAACTCTACTAAAGGCAAAAACTGATCCCACGAGCCTCCAAAGTCAATGACACAAGCTCGGAGCATATCCTCCAAAATCTGAATGGTCTGCTCGGACTGCCCATCCGTTTGAGGATGAAACGCTGTGCTCAACTCAACTCGCGTGCCCAACTCTCGCTGAACTGCTCTCCAGAAGCGTGAGGTAAACTGCGTACCTCGGTCCGAAATGATATACATGGGCACACCATGAAGGTGAACAATCTCCCGGATATAGATCTCAGCTAACCTCTCAGAAGAATAGGAGAATGCCACAAGAATGAAATGTGCTGACTTGGTCAGCCTATCAACAATGACCCATACTGCGTCGAACTTCCTCCGAGTCTGCGGGAGTTCAACAACGAAATCCATAGTGATTCGCTCCCACTTCCACTCGGGAAGCTCAATCCTCTGAAATGAACCCTTGGGCCTCTGATGCTCGTACTTAACCTGCTAACAATTCAAACACCGAGCCACATATGCAACGATATCCTTCTTCATTCCCCGCCACCAATAATGCTGCCGCAAATCCTGATACATCATCGTGGCACCCGGATGAATAGAGTACCGGGAGCTATGGGCCTCCTCTAAAATCAACTCTCGGAGTCCATCCACATTAGCACACAAAATCGACCCTGCAATCTCAAAACTCCATCATTACCTAAGGTAACCTGCTTGGCACCTCCGTGCTGCACCATGTCTCTAAGGACACACAAATGGGGATCATCATACTGTCGATCACGGATACGCTCCAATAATGAAGAACGAGTGACTGTGCAAGCTAACATACGGTTGGGCTCAGAGACATCCAACCTCATGAACTGATTGGCCAAAGTCTGAATATCCAAAGCAAGCAGTCTCTCACTGACCGGAATATAAGCAAGACTGCCCATACTGGCTGACTTCCTACTCAAAACATCGGCCACCACATTGGCCTTTCCCGGATGATATAAGATGGTGATATCATAGTCCTTCAACAACTCCAACCACCTCATCTGCCTCAAATTCAACTCCCTTTGCTTGAACAAATACTGAAGACTCTTGTGATCCGTGAACACCTCACATGCCACGCCATAAAAATAATGCCTCCAAATCTTCAATGCATGAAAAATGGCTGCCAACTCCAAATCATGAACCGGGTAGTTCTTCTCATGAATCTTCAACTACCGCAAAGCATAGGCAATGACCTTTCCATCCTGCATCAACACTGTACCAAGTCCAATACAAGATGCATCATAATAAACTATATAAGGCCCTGAACCTGTGGGCAAAACCAACACCGGTGCCATAGCCAGAGTTGTCTTGAGCTTCTCAAAGCTCTCCTCACACTCGTCCGACCATCTGAACTGGGCACCCTTCTGGGTCAACCTGGTCATCGGGGCTGCGATAGATGAGAATCCCTCCACAAACTGACGATAGTAGCCTGCCAATCCCAAGAAACTCCGAATCTCTGTAGCTGATGCTGGTCTAGGCCAGTTCTTGACTGCCTCAATCTTCTTCGGATCAACCTGAATACCCTCTGTTGATACAACATGAACTAGGAATGCAACAGAACTCAACCAGAACTCACACTTTAAGAACTTAGCATATAACTGACTATCCCTCAAGGTCTGAAGAACCACTCTAAGATGCTACTCGTGCTCCTCTTGGCTACGGGAATATATCAAAATATCAGCAATGAAGACTATCACGAACGAATCCAAAGAAGGCCTGAACACTCGGTTCATCAAATCCATAAAAGTCGCTGGGGCATTTGTCAACCCGAATGACATCACCAAGAACTCATAGTGCCCATACCGAGTGCGAAAAGCTGTCTTAGGGACATAGGATGCCCTAATCCTCAACTGATGGTAGCCAGATCTCAAGTCAATCTTAGAAAATACCTTAGTACCCTGAAGTTGATCAAACAAATCATCAATCCTCTGCAATGGATACTTATTCTTGATCGTAACCTTGTTCAACTGCCGGTAATCAATACATATTCTCATTGATCTGTCCTTCTTTTTAACAAACAATACTGGCGCACCCCAATGCGAAACACTTGGCCTAATGAAACCCTATTCAAGCAAGTCTTGCAACTGCTCTTTCACCTCTTTCAATTCAGGCGGGGCCATACGATACGGTGGGATAGAAATGGGCTGAGTGCCTGGAGATCAATGCAAAATTCAATATCCCTGTTGGGTGGCATACTTGGAAGGTCTGAAGGGAAAACCTCAGGAAACTCACACACAACGGCACAGAATCAATAGAAGGAACCTCAGCATTAGAATCACGAACATATGCCAAATAGGCCAAACACCCCTTCTTGACCATACAACGAGCCTTCACATAAGAAATAACACTACGGGTAGAATGACCAGGAGTCCCTCTCCACTCTAAACGAGGTAAACCTGGTAAGGCTAAGGTCACAGTCTTGGCATGACAGTCCAAGATAGCGTGGTAAAGTGATAACCAGTACATCCCTAATATGACATCAAAATCGACCATGTCTAAAAGAAGCAAATCTACACGAGTCTCAAGACCTCCAATCACAACTATACAAGAATGATGGACTCGATCTACCACAATAGAGTTACCCACCGGTGTAGACACATATACAAGGTCACCCAAGGAATCACTAGGCATGACCAGATACGGTGCAAAATAAGATGACACATAGGAGTACGTAGACCTTGGATCAAATAAAACGGAAGCATCTCTGCCACAAACCAGAACAATACCTATGATAACTGCATCGGAAGACTCAGCCTCAAGCCTGGCTGGAAGACCATAACATCGGGGCTGGGGCCCACCACCCTGGACTACCTCTCTGGGATGGCCTGCAGCTGGCTGGCCTCCACCTCTAGCGGTCGGAGCTCCACCTCTAGCACCTCTACCTCCACCTCTAGCACCTCTACCTCCACCTCTAGCTGGCTGGGCGGTTTGTGGAACACCTGTGCCTGAACCATAGCACGGGAACCCTGCTGCTGCGACTGAGTACCCACCAATCTCGGACAAGCCCTCCTGATATGAGTGTTGCGGCTGAGGAAACTGAGACTGACCCTTGAGGAAACTAAGACTGACCCTGGCGACCTGAATACCACCCCGAAAACTCTGGAGTGACGGTGCACTGATAGGAGCTGGTGATGCACTGTAGGGCTGTTGATCAGAATACTGCATGTGAGAACCACGACCACCTGAAGCACTGTGAGAAACCTGAAGTGTTGACTGAAAGGGCCAAGGAGGATGGTCTCTACCATACGAATCCCTGATTCCAGACGAGGCACCACTGAATCTGCCTGAATGAAGGGGCCTCTTGTCTGACCCATGACCACCTCCCTGTGACAAAACCATCTCTACTCTCCTAGCCACATTGGCCTCCTCCTGGAAAGTAATCTCACTCCCAGTCTCCCTAGCCATCTGAAGACGAATTGGCTGAATAAGTCCATCAATGAACCTCCTCACCCTCTCTCTCTCTCTCTCTCTCTCGGTGGGAAGTATGACAAGAGCATGACGAGCCAAGTCGATAAATCTGGTTTCATACTGGGTAACAGTCATGAAACCCTGCTAGAGACGCTCAAACTACCTCCGATAGGCCTCTCTCTAAGTGTTAGGGAGAAATTTCTCCAGAAATAGCTGAGTAAATTGCTCCCAAGTTAAAACTGACGATCCGGCTGGTCTAGCCAAACATAAATCCCTCCACCAAATCTTGGCGAATCTAGACAAGCGAAAAGTGGCAAAATTGACCCCATTGGTCTCAACTATCCCCATGTTCCTAAGGATCTCATAACAGCTATCTAGATAATCCTGGGGATCCTCAGTAGATGCACTACTGAAAGTAGTAGTAAAGAGCTCAGTGAGCCTATCCAACCTCCACAAGGCTTCGGCAGACATAGCTGCTCCATCACCAGTCTGAGCTACCACACTCGGCTGAACTGCTCCAACTGGCTGAACTGTTGGAGTCTAAAACTAGGGAGCTACCTGCTCCAGTCTGGGCTCCTCCTCCAACCTGAGAGATGGTTGGTGCTACAGGAAGCAAGCCTGCCCGGGTGACACTCTTCACAAGGCCCACTAGATGGACCAAAGCATCCTAAAGTACTGGGGTAGCAATAAACCCCTCTGAGACCTAAGCTGGGCCCACCGGAACTGTTGGGGCCGGAACTTCATCATCAAAGTCAACCTGAGGCTCCGTTGCGGGTGCTACTGCCCTGGGCTGAGCTTTGCCCCGATGAGGAAGCGCGTGTTCTCGCCATCTGCAAAAGAACAAAGTAGAATTTCAATTAGCATTGAGAAACCAATCCGCACGACAGGAAAGAATAAATGTGGAATGTTTCCTAACTTTATAGCCTCTGGGGGATAAATACAGATATCTCCATACCAATCCCTCAGACTCTACTAAGCTTGTCCGTGAATTGTGAGACCTATGTAACCTAAAGCTCTGATACCAACTTGTCACGATCCGGATTTCCCACCATCGGGAGTCGTGATGGCGCCTACTCGTAGAAGCTAGACAAGCCACTAAACATAGAAATTTTTTAACTCTTTCATTTTTAACCCTTTTTAAAAATCTGAATTAACAGGTATCCAACATTTAGATATTAACGTTAAATGAAATCAAGCGGAAGACTTAATCTAATATAATAAACAAGACCAGTACGATAATGACAACACACATCTCTACCCGGAATCCGGTGTCACAATATCACGGACAGACTAATATTACTACAACAAATGTCTGAAAGAAATACAATCTGTCTCTAAATCTAATGAAAACAGAGTACATAATAAAATAGAAGAGAACGTCGGGCCTACGGACGCCTATAGGACTACCTTGGATCTCTGGCTGGACTGAAGGCAGGCTCCCCAAGTGCTACTGTCTAAAAGATGCTCCGGAATCTGCACATAACGTAGAGTGTAGCATCAGCACAACCGATCCCATGTACTGGTAAGTGTCTGGCCTAACCCCGGCGAGGTAGTGACGAGGCTAGGACCAGACTCCAGATAAACCTGTGCAGTTATATAATATACAGCGGAAAATAAACAGGAATAAACAATTAACATGGGAGGGGTACATGCTACGGGGGAAATATCGAATCCAGCAGAAACTTAAGAGAAATATGATAGAACAATTCAAGATTTACAACAAAACCATAATAACACTATTGTGGCGCGCAACCCGATCTCTATCATTTAACACTGTTGCGGCTTGCAACCCGATCCATTTATATCACTGTTGCGGCGTGCAACCCGATCCAATATAACATTGTTGCGGCGTGCAACCCGATCCAACATATCATTGTTGCAGCATGCAACCCGTTCCAATATAACATTGTTGCGGCATGCAACCTGTTCCATATATAGCATTGTTGCGGCGTGCAACCCGATCCAACATAACATTGTTGCGGCGTGCAACCCGTTCCATATATAGTATTGTTACGGCGTTTAACCCGATCCAACATAACATTGTTGCGGCGTGCAACCCGTTCCATATATAGTATTGTTGCAGCGTACAACCCGATTCGACATAACATTTATATACCTTTAGCAACAACCATACCAAGAGTCTCAGCAAGGGACCAACAATAAGCTACACTATCCCGGCGAGCGATTCGACAGTAAAAGTAAATACGTCCCAGCAAAGGAGAAACAGCTATAATCAATCTTAACCCAACTTCTACTTATTTCAGCTAACACCAATACTCAATCATAGGTAATTTCCACGAAAACAAACTTAATCCTTGCTCAATATCGAGAATCATCAATTAAAGCATTTGTCGTACTATTTAAGAACACAAAATAAATTGCAATTTAAGACTCACGGTCATGCTCGACACCAACGTATAGATACTCGTCACCATGCTTATACATCGTGCTCAACAAAAAGCAAATAGCAAATAGGGCACCACACCTAATCCCTCAAGCTAAGGTTAGACCGAACACTTACCTCGAACTTTCATGGCCAACTCAAGCCTCAAACACCGCTTTTCCCTTTAAATTCGGCTCCAAATCAATTGTATCTAGACATAATCGATTTAATAACATCAATAAACGCTAAACAATCCAATTCCGATGCTTAATTATAGCTTTCCAATCATTCTTTCCAAAAAGTCAAAAATTGACCCCGGGCTCGCTTGGTCAAAACACAAGGTTCGGACCAAAACCCGATTACCCATTCACCCACGAGCCCGAATATATAATTAGTTCCAAAATTCGACCCCAAAACGAGGTCTAAATCACAATTATACAAAAAGCCCTAACTCTACCCAAATCCTTAATTTTCTACCCTTAAGAACATGATTTTAAGCCTAGAAATCTAATGGGTGTTAATCGAAATTGAAGAAATTGAGTCTAAGATTACATACCTATGAATTGGTGGTGAAATACTCTTTCAAAAATCTCCCAATTTGGAGTTTGGAAGAAAAAGTAATGAAATTTTGATTTAATCCCAATTTGTCTTCTGTTTTAAAATCACTGGACAAACCTTCATCGCGTTCGCGATAGGCCTGTTGCGTTCGCGAAGAGTTGGGCCTAAGTGACCTTCGCATTTGCGACATTGGGCTCGCATTCGCGGAGCTTTGACTTCTCGAGCCTTCGCGTTCACGGGCCAGTAGCCGCGTTCGCGTAGCACAAAATTCCCTTCCCCCTCCCCAGGCCCAAAGGCCTTCACGTTCGCGATAGCAGGTCCGCATTTGCGAAGGGAAACACCCCCAAGGCTTCGCGTTCGCGTATTGGGATCCAAACCAAACATGCGTACTAACTCAAAAATATCATATGAACTTATCCGTGCGATCAAATAGCAAAATCAACCCCTTAGACAACGAATTAAACCTCAAAACCAATGAAATATTTCAAAACTTCTTAAAACATCAATTTTTGCATTTAAGGTCCGAATCACGTCAAACGGATTCCGTTTCTTACCAAACTTCATAGAATTATCTTAAATTACATATAAGACCTGTACCGGGCGTTGGAACCAAAATACGGGCCCGATACCAACATGTTCTAATCAAAATTCATTTCTCGGACTTGGGACCTCGGAATTCAATTCCGGGCATACGCCCAAGTCCCATATTTTTCTACGAACCCTCCGAGACCGTCAAATGACGGGTGTTGGTTTATCCAAAACGTTGACCGAAGTCAAATTAATTCATTTTATAGTCAAAATTTATCATTTTTCACAGATTTTCACATATAAGCTTTTCGGCTACGCGCTCGGACTGCGCACGCAAATCGAAGTGATGTTTTTTAAGGCTTTGGAATGCAGAATTCAATTTACAAGATGACCTTTTGGGTCATCACAATACTGTTAGGTAATTATGTTCTTCTTCAATTATTACAATATACCTTTGCAGTATATTGTATACTATAACACTATATTATTGTTGTGTAGCTATATACTCCTACAAAATATTATATACCATAGCGGTATATTGTTGGGTATCTGTGTTCTTCTTCGATTTTCAGCAGAAAAATCCGGTCTCAATCACCTCAAATCAGCTCCAATTGCGATCAAATCTCAGTATGAACTTCCAGAAGGTACTATAAGCAATATTTAATAGCATCCACTTTGAATCAAGCAATAAATCTTCAAAATAAAAATTTTAAATCCAAGAGTTTCAAGCCCAACAATGGAGGATATTGTGTCTTTTCTTCATTTTCAGATTTTGTTTTTCATGTTTGATGATTATTTTTGTCAACAACAGTTAGTTAAATAAATCATTCGATATCATGAACAGAAAGTACTTATTTTGTTGAAATAAATTTGAAAGAAAATACTATTTCTATGTCATGAAAAGGAAATACTCATTTTGTTGAAAATGAAAGAAAATACCTTTTCAACATCATGAAAAGAAAGTACTCTAAATAATATTTTTATATACTTAGGGTAGGGGTAGGGTTGGGTGGGGATGGGGGTGGGGGCAGGGTTGGGTGGGGGATAGGGTAATGGGGTTGGTGGAGATGGGGAATGTTGAAAAAGTGTTTTGAAAAATATTTTCCCTTCTCTTAATACGGAAAACATTTTCCTCCAATTAGAGAAAAACAAATTCATAAAGCTAATGTTTTTCAAACATTTAAACCAACTAAACATAGAAAAATTAGAAAATATTTTCCACAACATGGGTCAAGTAGAACTTTGAGATTGAGCATCATCATGTGTCCATTTGAGTTGGTAATTTTTGATGGGTTAACTTGGGCTAGCCTAAAATAGTCAATTTTCAAAATTGTTCTAGCCCAAATCCATTAAAATTTAGGCGAATTAGGCGGGTCAAATAGATTTGGGTTAGTTTTGCCACCCTTATGTACACGAAGAATGAGGGTGTGAATCATTTATTTTTCAGTTGTCGATGGTCTTGTTTGCAACAAATTTATGCAGAGAAAAATAAAAGTGCAATCACAAAAGAATAAAGTGATTTTATTGATAAACATTGCGGGTTACAACTCTGTTTATCCCTTGATTCTTCCTCCGATTTGTTCTCCGTAATTCGAGAGATGGATCAGCGTATTCACGAACGTAGGATGATACAGACCTCTCTAGATTATTAATCTCCATGAAAGTTTATCATTGTATGGATATTTTTCTTGAAGTATTTGATTATCAAGGAGAACATCTATTGATCACGACATTATTTTATGCCTTGCGCCCTTTGTGAATATCTCGAGAATTTATGGGATTTTTGAGACGCCTCTTCAAGGGAATATGCTTCCCTTTATATAGGTGTACGTTAGGGTTTAGGGTAGAGTAATCTCCAAAAAACCCTGATAGACTCCTAGAATTTTAAGAGTCTTTTAGGACCCGTTTGGCCATGAGTTTTGCCAAAATAAATTTGGAATTTATTTTCAAAACTCATGTATAATCATAAATTTTATCCACGCAAAATCCCAAATCCCAAATCCCAAAATCACCCCAATTGCTGATTTTGGCTAAGATCTCAAAACTTGGGAATTATATACATATTTTTCCATAATAAAGTTGGGAAATATGTTTTGAAAACATATGTCCAAACACATTTTCATCTTCAAACCAAACTTCACCCAAATTAGATTTTTCAAAATAAATTTAGGATCTATGACCAAACACTAGCTTAATATCTTGAATTTAGGATTAGCTTTGATTTTTAAAATTCTACAGGTCTATTGAAAATATTTGAAATCTATATGGAGAATTGAAGATTTTGCAATGGCAAGGAATATAAAGAAGTGTCATGAATTGGCACGAGGAATTGGCTTGGGCAAGATTGCTCATGAAAGGAAAAAGTGAATTCGTTATTAACAGTAGTCATCTATTACTTAATCTTTGCCATTCCAACAATATAACACGAGAGCTATATCTCTAAGCAAGTATATTAACCTATAAAGACAAAAGACAAATTAAAATTACATATATAGGAACTAGTTTTATGAAATTTAAGAAAGCAAATAGATATTTATTCACATAGTTGTTTAAAAAGTAAAATAAATATTTTTAAAAACATATATTTATCAAATTCGTAAATAGAAAATGACTGTAAATTACTTAATACTATATATCAATTACATGTGATAGCATTTGAACATGAAAGCTATTTGTATTTCTTATGAATAATTATAATTTTCAATATATAAGAATTTATTTTTTTAGAATTTTTCTTTTTTTGATTGTTTAGCTTCAAATTTACATAATTATTTGTCTAGATTTTTCATGATCTATATTATTATAAAAGCATGAATAAACTGTTGGATTACAAAAATAACCTTTTAATATTAAGCATATTAACTCACAGTAAAAGGACATAATTGAAATTCTAGATATTAAACTTGTAATCCTATTAGTTTTAGGACATAATACTAAACATTAGGAATCCTACACTATTACCTTTAGGAATCCTATTAGTATAATTATTTTCGGGCATTAGATATATAATACTAGATGTTAGAATGTAAACCTAATACCTTTAGGAACATGTTAGATTTTCTATTAGTTCACAAAAGGAGACAAAAATATTTTATGTTAGTATTTATAATCACAATAATTATGAAATATATAGACTATTTCGGTAAACAGAAGAAAATTAGAGTTCTAAATTGATTCTACCTTTGTATTTTGGTTTCAAAATAAAGAGCGGCTACATATTATTATTTGTTTTGGAGTTGGTTGCATTAAACATTAGTTACAGCGCCAATTAAATTGTCTACGTATTTTTTGATACTAATTACAACTTTTTGCATTAGTTTCATTAGTTTCTCCAGTTAACTGAATTTCCTAAAGCAAAAGTTTTGATTAATCTATAATTTAGAAACTCTCCGAATAGAGTGATGGCGAGATAATGTGCATAGCTTTGACCTAAAATATTATTTTCGAGTATGTTTGTAATTCATACATATATGGTAAGGTAATTGTTGTTAAAAGACCGCAAAAAGGTTCTATAATCGAAGCTATATGTTCATATATACCGGAAGAATTCATGAAAAGGTGCAAATCGATAAAGCATGGAAGTAGTTATATAAAAGTGAGGTATATCATATATGGATGCTGTATATTGAAGTGAGAGCACATATTACTTAATTGTATTAAATAATAAATATATGTATAAATCACATAATTCTTGTATTCATTTGTTAGATACAAAATATCGAGTTCTAATAAATCTTTAAAAAAATATTCTAACGTTAAAAGTTTGCGAGTCGTATTAGCTCGATATCTTTCCTGCAAAAAGTTTGCTTTAAATGTTAGGATATTATTCGGAAGGATTCTCTTGTATATTAATTATATTATACAAAAAAAATATTTCAGGAGATAGCTAGGAGATGATACCTCGAAAATCATAGCTTTCTTTAGTCGAAAGATTTGGAAAGACATAATTCATTAAATTTTGGACTCTTTAAAAAAATTAAATGATTCTTTCAAACAAGTAATTCATATCGGATAAAAATAGTGATTCACAATTTAATTTGTTGAAACTTCGACTATAAATCAAGCTCTAAGGTGTACTGATTACTATCTCATATACTAATATTAGGACTTTGAAACAAAATTAGTAACTTACTTTACTTATACAAGAATTTCTTATGGGATCAATAATGAAGTTTTGAAATTTTAAAAGCAAATCACTAAATCAATGTTTAAACTAAAAACTTAAACACATATTATAAACACTCAAATAAATTTAACAATAATCAATCACTAACTTTTAAAAAAAATTATGATGTTCTAGGTGTGTTTTGGTGAAGAAAAACAATTGCGGCACATATAACTCAAGAAGACTATTTTCGCAATAAAGTAAATGAATGGATAATATCTAAAGACTAATCCCTTAAGGGAACAATCGATGCCATAAAACCATCGAATTCACAAGAGTCCTATTTTATGATATTTATGCTACGCCAAGCTGTTTGGACGAACTCATCAAAATCATTAGGTGCAAGAATCAACAAAGCAAATTGCTATATGGATATGTAAGTTACTATCAATTCTATATGCTTTCCTCTTTACTTTAGATTGTTGTTAGAGATTTTTGGATTCATGGAAGCCAAATCTACAAAACATATATGGTTTTAATAAGTTTATACTCTCTTTTTTTTTTTAAAAAAAATATGTTCTTCTCAGTCTATAGTTCGCAACTATATATGTGCATTTAGTGACAGATCTAGCTAAAAATAAGGAAGGGATTCATTTAATTAGAAAGATGACAAAATATTGTGAATGGTGATGCATAATATGGAAGATTATTTGTAATAAGGTTTGAAGTAAGTGTAAATTAAAAAGTGATAGGTCATTCAAATTTCATAAACTAATTAATTAACTCACGGAGTTTAGCATTAGGGGGTTACTTTGTAACTGCTATGTTACCTCAAAATCGAAGTGAGATTAGTTTGTGAAATAAGTCCATACATGAAGGATGAACAATGTAAAAGTTACCATCCTCTAGTATGTAGTAACAAATCAATGTAGCAAAATGATGGACACTATTTATAGGAGAAGAAATGATAGGAAAATTACAATTTTCCTTAGCATGATAATGAATAACCAAATGAGTTAGAGCCATATAATCTTTCTTTACTAACTAGATACAATTGTAACTTTAATGTAGAAACTTGTTCTAGGAGTATACATATATATAGTAAAGTATCTATACAATTTATACAAAGGCCATGATTGTTGTGTTCTTTATATCGTGTTAGATGAGGAAAAAGTCAATTTAAGTAATCGTACAAAGATAATATGCAAAGATTTTAACAACATATGTGATAATATTGAACCAATATGACTCCAAACATGTGATTCCAAGAATTCAACCTTCTCCTCCACAAAGTGGATATCCTTTTATATTTATTTGAAAATAAATACATTTATTTTTTCAACAACAAATGCTCATACGATTCTCAATGTTGTACTAAAATTACGGCGACATGTTTTCTATCCGGATAACTTTTTATTGCATTTTCAAGAGGTATATCAATATTGAGAATATAGTATTAAACATGACACATTAACTACAACAACATAAGTATCTAACTAACTTAATTAATTTGATTATTTTTGCAAGTTCAAACATTATTTAATCATTTCAGATTTAGGTATTACGTTGAACAAAGATATACGTGGAAACACATACATAGAAACTAGTATATTTAAGTGTTTGATAGTACTAAAAAGGAGAACAAAAATTCTATTGGTCTGTCATTGCAGCTTAAAAGACAGGATGTGACTCGTAACTGTGACGTCTCCTTTTCCATCAAAATCTTCAATTTCCTTTTGAGAAAATTTCAGATCATTTACAAACTTCAAAGTCAAAATTTGATTAATCTCCAATTCTCACAAAACCTCTGGAATTTTCTCAGGTCAGTCCATCAAACTCTACTCTCAAACGCGTAATAAAGCAAACCTGTATGTATATACAATTATTTGCAAAACTTCAGGAAATTTTTTCAAGTTTCATATATTCATTGTGTAGATCGGGTTTTTCAGTTGATCTAATGAACCCATCGATTTTTCTTTCAGGAGTTAAATAATTTTGATTTTCTGAAGCTTTAACAAAATTTAACAATGTTTCCCCGACTCTTTGGAAAACCTAAACAAGAAACAAATGCTCTAGCTACGCTAGACAAGTTAAACGAGGTATGATCTTGGTTTTGTTGGTTTTCTTCTTTAGATTTTGTTTTATTTTTATTATTTGTGGTTCTTTCAATTTTCACTTTTAAGTTTGATGATGATGAAAAATCTTGTTATTTGCTGGTTATGGAAAGGGAGTGGGGTGGGGGTGGGGGGGAGTAAGTATTAGCTATCTATACTATTATTATAGTAAATGTGTAGTGTAACTGGATTCTGTAAAAGTTGAAAATGAATAGCTCTTGTTGGTTATGTGAGAGCTGAGAATTTTTTTGTGGAATTTGTTGCAAGAAAGGAACTTGCTGTACTTCTATATGTTGTGTTGTTGTAATCATCTTTTTTTCTCAGTTTAGTTTATGTTTGCTGTATGAACTAAAAGTTTGTGCCCTTGTGGAAATTGTATATATTATTGCAGCCTGATCTATCAAAAGGAAGAAAAGAAAGAATAATGAGTCATAATGCAGATTGATATTTGGTTCCATCTAATGTTGAGTCATAATGCAGATTGATATTTGGTTCCATCTAATGTAATTCACTGACTCAAGAGTGTTAATGATGTTCTTTGTCGTAAGAGCACCCGACTTCCTACTCTAAGAGCCTGGGATAGAGCAAGTTAGCTTCGGATCTTTGTAAGGCTACATGGGCTAACAGTTCTATTTTTATTCTCAGATTCAAACTTATGAGAAACGGTGGGAAGCTCCTCCATTTTGCTGGTGGAAGTATAGTGGACATAGGCTATATACAATATTTCGAGCCTGCTAGATTTTAGCTGCCATAGGTGGATATGATAGATTTTACAGGTGGCTTCTTTTGCATACCGATTGTATTTGAGAGAATGAGTGACCGCATACTGCTTACCCTCTCCAGAACAGCTGTGCTGCAAAGTTTGATACTTTTCATTTGTCTAGAGGTGCAAATATATTGTTCTTTCTTGGATTTTAGGAGTTCCCCGATTGGGAGGTGCAAAATTTTTTTTGAATTGAATTGGGAGGTGCAAAATTCAAATTTTGTACAATCTGATTTTTTTCTTCTGCTTCTACAACACGAGCATCCAGTGCTTTTTCCTCTGAAATAATGGAGGTTTATCATATACAAGGAATGATGAACAAAAGAATTATAGCTTGAGTTGCAGTTGTTTGGCCTAGTCTTAATTCGGGCAAGTTCATTAGGGGTGTGGGCTCTTCGCCAAACATGTTGGTGATAGTTATCATGTAATTTCATTCTTAACTCAGGCATGGCTTACTTTTGGACCAACTTATTTGATCTAGGAAGACAAATGTGAAGCTAGAACCAAAGGGGTTTGTATTATCATTGTTTCCTCCTATTTTGGTGAAGAAATTGAATGTTATCTTCTTTCCCTGGTTTGTGCAATCGTTTGTAGACTCGCTGTGTCATAACTTCTTTCTTGTTAGTCTCAGTCAAAATTATTTGCTTGTTTAAAATTATCAAGTAAATGTAAGGAGCTTAAATTTTATCTTGGTTATGATGTACAGACTCTTGAGATGCTTGAGAAAAAGGAGAAAGTTTTACTTAAGAAGGCTGCTGGTGAGGTTGAAAAAGCAAAGGAATTTACTAGAGCAAAAAACAAAAGGGGTATGGTCTATTAAAAAATCATTGACAAGATGAGATTTCTTCTTCCTATCACTAGTTATGGATACTTTTTTAATATATTTTTACTTTACTACAGTCTATGTTAATGTCATGCACTTAAGGTTGCGACATACTATGAAATATTCTCTTTTGCATGTATGATCAACTGCTGGCTGTTTAATGTCCATTATTGCCATGTATTTGCATGATCTGTAGAATCGAGTAATATCATATAAACCTGATGGTTTGATTATGTTTTGTGTCTGAGACAAAGTAGTTTTATATATGGTGAACTTGCTAGGTTAACAGGTGAAAAATTATCTTCTATTATGTAGAAATATCATGGTACTGGCTTTTTTTTATGTCATGAATACGTTATAAATTTAAAAAGAACATAATACACATATTGTTTGTCTTCCTGAGCTTATCCTTCTGATTTTCTGCCTGGCGGGTTCGCGGTGATACATCAGGTTATTCCTTGAGGTCCTTGTCATTTTAGAATTCCACTTAAGGTTCTACTTAATGTTTCAACTAGACAATTTGAAGTAAGGAACAAACTGGAAAATAAAGTTACTAGTGCTGGTATGAGTTTTTGATCTCTTAACTATTTTATCTGCTTTTATCCAAAGAGAGCATGGTTCAGAAGAAAATTTCGCATTTAAAGTTTAGGAGAGTTATTGTGCAATAGGGAGAGATTTTAGTCCTTTGGCTTACCTAGTAGGTTACAATGGTTATCTTTGCAATTTCTCATGCTATAGACAATATGCAATACATGATCGATCAACCAACGAGACCTCAGTTCCATACAACATCAAGGTCAGCTGTATGAATCCTTTGAAAACTATTTTGCTCTTTTCGGACCCAAATTATTTGAAACAACTATGCAAGACATGCATGGCAGTAAAAGTTTGACTTGTTTTTGGAGATATATTAGAACAGGTAAATAGTTAAAGATAATAATGCATTTCCTTTGAAAGAGCTGATTAGAGCATGATGGAAGCTTAGAGACGCTTTCTATGAAACTGCATTTGATCCTGGATGATCTGTTTAAAGTCTGGATACCGTTCTTCATTTTCCTGATCTATCGGATATGTTTCCACCTTAAAGAAAAGGAACAAACATGGTTTACTTGCTCATACCAGCTCAGGCTACTCTGTTGTGTTAGAATTTCAACGGATGATAGAGGGAAATTGGATATGACAAGCAGCTATGTTTCCCGCTCATGTACATGGATTTCAGTTTTCACTGCCTTAGCATTGCGAGGACATACTATATTATAGGATGATGATGTGAATTACGTTCTCGTATATTTTAACATTATTCCCTCGCATATTTAGTTTGTTTACAGCAGTAACAAATTTCTTTCTCTTTTAGCTGCAATACAATGTTTGAAAAGGAAAAGGCTTTATGAGCAGCAAATTGAGCAGCTTGGAAACTTTCAATTGCGTATTCATGATCAGGTGCTCTTCATGTGTTCATACATCTTGGAATCTTTGCAGCAAAACTTATCATACCAGCACAAAGAGACATGGTCTGAATTCACTTGTTTGTGTCTTGGTTTCAGATGATAATGTTAGAAGGTGCAAAAGCAACAACGGAGACTGTTGATGCTTTAAGAACTGGAGCAGCTGCTATGAAAGCTATGCAGAAGGCAACGTAAGTTGTATATGCTACATGTTAAGTGCTATTTACTGCTCTTTTCTTCTGTAGATGCAAACAGCTTTTGCAGAGAAAAGCTGTAGAGAAATATGAACTGATTAAAGTGAGGAATGAGAGATCCTCAAATAAGAAATTTTTGCTTGATGCATGTTAAAGCATCGAATTTGTCTTGTTATGTTCTTACATGATTTAAAAGATATAGTCTGTTATAGAGTCACAGCAGAGATTTACTCTTTGAAGTGTGATCTTAATAGATGTCTAATCTTAAATTCCATTACTTTATATCTTTTAGTTACGAGTTGCCGTCTTGCCATATGCTATGTCGACACGCGCAGGGGTGTAGTTTCTCTCATCACCCACACTTACATGTCATGTTGTCTGTGTGTGTCACCTAGTGTTTCTGATTCATCAAGATAAACTCCAATACTTTCTAGTAATTAGTTCAGTTTGTTGTTATGTTCATGGTTATTCTTGTTAAGTCGGGGTTGTCCCTGATATGCACTAATATATTCTGTTTTTTTCAGGAATATTGATGATGTCGACAAAACCATGGATGAGATCAACGAGCAAACAGAGAATATGAAAATGATTCAGGAAGCATTGTCAACACCAATTGGTTCAGCTGCTGATTTTGATGAAGTATCTTCAGCTTATTCCTTACTTCGTGTAAAATGTATTTCACTCGTTCAGAACAATAATTTACCTGTATCTTTTTGCAGGATGAGTTGGAGGCAGAACTTGAAGAACTGGAAGGAGCTGAGTTGGAGGAGCAGCTCCTTCAGCCAGCTACAACCGCTCCTGTTGCGCCAATTAATCTACCTGCTGGTAGGCAACAAGTGCGTCCTGCTGCTCAGAAGACAGAAGAAGATGAGCTTGCTGCTTTGCAGGCTGAAATGGCTCTTTGAACAGGTCATTTCCCATTCGCTTTCCTATGTTGCCACCTGAGTATTCAGACCAGGAACCCTGATTTGTGTATTTAAAATTTTGAATACCTGATGATATATTGCTATTACACGGGAAAATTACTACTGAACATGCTATGAACATGCTATTTTTTAGTTTTTAAATATATCTGAAAACACTTCCACTTTTATGTTTAGTTTCATTTGTTTCCGTTGTGGTGCCTGCAGTAGCCATAGTCCCTAAGTTGGGGGTTGACTTTTAGGGGGTTTGGAGGGGGGGGGTAATGTTCTTTATTAACTAATATCCATTTTCATCACCTTTACGTCAATTATTGATCAATCAATTTGATATGGCTTTTACATTACTAACTTGAATGACGTCAGTTAAGGCAAAGGAATGTTCAGAATGGGCTTAGCATAATATGAATGTCTGCCAATTCAAACTGGTTTAATCGAAAGGAAATTGTTCAGACTCATGTCCTCACTTTCATGTCCCCTGTCTGGATATGGATATCCAGGTAAGTGTGTAGGATGCAATCAGTCCCCTTCCTATTTGTTTATCGGTTTGCTAACGTGATTCCATTCTCGACTCTTTAGAACCAACTAAAGATTTCCCTTCGTTCTCAACCCCTCTGTTAACCCAATTAAGAGCAGGAAAAGGAACCTTTAGTGCCACCATAAACAGATCATAGAATACAAAGAATCTCTCTGAAATTTAACCAGCAAACAATGGTCCTGTATTTTGGCCTATTTCTTTTCGTTACTGTTTCAAGATGCCAACTGGATACAGATATTGTCTTGGTCATGCAGATGTGCTTTGTTTCAACAGACTTGTTTACATTTTAAATGACAGTAAAGTCCACGATCGATGGACTGTTTTGCATTTACGCTGGATTTCATGTTCTTAGATGCAAATTCAAGCAATGATGCAGCTGGAATGTTTGCAGTCTTTATGATTGATTTCGTGTGGTTGGCTTTTGAACTTCCTTGACTGCTTCCTTCTCTGCTGTTTTTTCCGCAGTTCTCATTGCCTCCCACGAGACAGTGTAAAGATGTGATGTATTCTTATTGTGGAGGATTATACATCGGGCTCTACTCTCCATCCAGTCTTCATGTTGAATTCGTAACATGCATGCAGGATCAAAAGTAAATGTGTAAATGACAGCAGATGAGTTTACATTCTATATCAAGTTGAAGTGGGAAAGAGCATGCTACTTTTGCGTGAAATATGAAAAATATGTTATAAAATACTCTTTAATGAATTTTCAGGACTTGGTTATTTATATTTGAGATATTACGATGCTAATTAAACTTTCTATGCAACGGTTAAAAGATTTAGGAGTTACTTATTGCTAACTGCCATTGTATGATTGAAGTTTGAAACTAGTAGTGTTAAAAAAATAAGGAAACGAAAGATTGTGAGCATTGTTCAAATTAACCACCTCCATTTGCATGGCAAAATTAAGCACAAGACAGTCAATATGATCAGAGGTGGAGTTAGAATTTGAATCTTATGGGTTCGGGATTCTAAGCTAGCGTTTGTACATAAATTTGGTTTATTACTTGAAAAAAATGAGTTTTTGAAAATGGGATGAAAAATGATTTTTGAAAGATAGAAATTGTACATACATTTTACTTGAAAAAAATTTGAAGTTTTGTGAGTAGAAAATTTCAGAAAATACTGTAGAGCTCTTTTTGGGATTTGAACAATTTATTTTCAAAATATGCCAAAACATAGTTAAAATCTATAAACAAACAAATATTTGAAAACAAAATCTTTTGAGTTACTTGGTTCTAAATTAATAATTTGTACATATTCAATGATTTTTTAAGATAAATACATAATTTAAACCAAAGCCACTGGTTTTGCCGAACTCGTAGCTTCTGCTCTTGCCATCACGATCCTCTCGCTAATAACTAGATTCGTTCTTTTCCTCTTTCCTCTACTTGATTTTCATTTTTGGTTTCCACAAAATAGTAGAAATTCACTTCCAAAAACTATCAGAAACACCCACTTCTCTTCAATGCTGTACACTTCTCATGTTTCCTTCTAGTTGGCATCAACTCCACATAATTGTTAGCATCTAAAATACTAAATGAGAGATTACATTAGTGTTTCACTTAATCCCTCATGTTTAATTATACATTCCAATGACTAATGTCAACTCTATCTTTTTTTGAATATTGTAGTTACCAACATATTCATCAGCTGAAAGTGACTGGAAAATCAATATCTTCAAGAACTGATTGATGAGTCCACAAGCCTGCACCCATAATTTCATCATCAATTGGAAACCCCTCAAATGTATTAAACCAAGCTAGATCAACATTCTCATGCATTGCAACTGATGAAGATCCAAAACTCATTGATTCTTCTCGAGAAGTCGAAATCTTGGAGTAGTCTTGACTGAGTCTTGGAAGAGGGAATTGTTTTTGGTCATGTTGAACCATGCTTTTGTTATTATTGAGAATATGACTACTGACTCCAGCAGACTCCCAATTTGGAAATGGAAATTGTATTGGAGAATAGGCTGCTTGTTCTTCTTCCTCTTTTGGTACCATTGATGAGGAATGAAAAACTTGTTTGCTATCATCAAAGTTCCTTGTGGGGTTTGCATTAGTTGCTAGTAACTTCTTCTTCAATTTGGTGTTCCAGTGATTTTTTACATCATTGTCTGTTCTTCCTGGTAGCTTAGATGCTATAACAGACCATCTGCAAATTCAAAAAATAAAAATAAAAATACTTGGGGTCACTCTTAAATACTAAAATGTTATTAAAATTGGGAATTTAAAGGGAAAAATAGTTGAAGAGCAAGAATTAGCCTGCTTCCAAGTTGAGTATAGAGAGAGCATATAATGTTGTCTTCCTCTTGTGTAAAATTTCCAAGTTTGATATCTGGTCTCAAATAATTAAGCCATCTTAACCGGCAACTCTTGCCACAACGCTTTAGGCCTGCGTTAATTTGCACACAGATAAGTTAGTCTTTAGTGTTGAACAAAGGCTATATACATAATATAGTGTGTATGAGAAAGAAAGAAAAAGAAAATAGAACCAGCTCTGTGAGGAAGGGTAATCCAATTGCCAGCAGTAGTGCCATGTTTGAGTAGGTAATTCTTGAGAATTTCATCTTCCTCGGGAGACCATTGTCCTCTTTTCACTTTTGTCTTGTCACAACAAGGTGTCCTTCCCATGGTTGTTGCCCTACAAACTTTGTCACTTTTGAGTGTGCAAAGGACTGAGTCTATGACTGTAGCACATATTTATATAAGAAAGAGGCAGGGTAAATTAGGTAAGATGTTGGGATGAGGATGCTGCTGGCAATCTAGAAAGAGTCATAATATCATCATAATAGTACACACACTTAATAGAGTTTTAATTTCTTCATATTATGTAAATTGAGAATAATTTTGCTGGCTGCCTCTTCAATCTTTATATTGCTAAGAGGAAAAAGATATATTCATTTGGTCAGTAGCTTGAGGTAAAGCTTAGCATGACTTTAGTATTATGATTTTGTATGTACGTGTCCACTATAACAACACTTTATTATATTATTAAAAAAATATCAGAACAAACATAGCTGTTGTAGAGAAATTTGACTGTATTAGTTCTTTAAATCAAGAAAAAGTAGGGGTCACATGACATTAGGAAAACGAAATGTTGAAACCACATGACTCCATCACCAGAGTAGAAAAAGATTTTACTTTGGACATTTTGCTTGACATGTTAGTTTATGTTTTTTTACTATGTATATACTGCACAATTTTGCAGTGAAGACTAGTGAACTTACCTTTTTTGTTCTTCTACTTTCAAAACTTGTTCAACTCTGATAAAACAATAAGAAAAACAAATTTCTTCTTCAATCTACATGGTAATAATTTTAGTAAAGGGCAACCTTGTGCACGAAGCAGAGGCGGACCTATGTGGTGAGGTGAGGGGTCATGTGACCCCGTTAGTTTCGGCAAAAACTCTGTATATACATATTATATATATATATGTGACCCCTTAAATATATATATATATATATATATGTGGTGAGGTGAGGGGTCATGTGACCCCGTTAGTTTCGGCAAAAACTCTGTATATACATATTATATATATATATGTGACCCCTTAAATATTTTAAGTGTGCCCCCAGAAACAAAGAGGCGGACAAAGAGGCGGATGAGTGAAGTGGTTGATTTGTGGCCTTAAATTCCCAACTTTGCTGGAGACGTATGTTCGAAACCCCCTTTGGCCCTTTAGCTTTTTTTTTTCCATCTTTCTACTTTTATTCTTTGAGTACAATATAATTTATATTTAATAGCAAATTGCTTTATCTTTTACTTTTATCTCTCTTTTTTTAATTCAATTATAATTTAGTACTAATATATAATAGTTAACTTTATTAATATTTTAGTTCTTTGATTACAATATAATTTATATTTAATAGCAAATTGTTTTTTTTTACCTTTATCTTCTTTTTTTATTTCATTTATACTTGACTCTTTCAAAAGGGTTAATACCATCTCCTATCGCCTTACTTCCGCCACAAGGCATACCTATTCTTAATTAGAGCCATTATAATTGCACTATTAGTACTTATTACTCACTACTACTACTAGGGCGTGTTGGTCGGTTCTTCTTTAAAAAAAAATCAAACCAAGTAAGTCGATTTTTCAAATATTGAAATTGAATCAACCCAAACAAATTAAGTCGGCTTTTTTTTCAATTTGGTTTCTGTCGGTTTTTTTATTTTTTCGATTATTTTTCGGGTTTTTTCTTAAATGTGAAACATACACTACCAAACGCATATTCTGGCGACTACATTTTCAACATAACACTATCAAATTAATTATTCTTTGAGAAATCTATCATTTACCAAGATATATTGATTATAATTGAATCAAATAGTGATGAATAATTTAAGTACTCAATGAAAAATTGATTATTTTTAACATGAAATAAATTCTTGTACTTAGCAAAAGAAAACTACCAATCAAACTAGAATGTAAAGAATTAGATTCTTTAAAGGTAAAGAATTAAATTATTATAATAGCAAAGAGCTAGACTAAAAATATAAATGACTAAATATATAAATATATAAATATAATATATATATATATATATATATATATATATATATATCTCTGTGTGTGTTTGTGTGTGTGTGTGTAATAAATTTAAATAGCTACTTTTATAGTCGATTTGGTTCGGTTATTTTTTTATAAAAACCAAATCAAATTTGATCGGTTTTTAAAATTCAAAACCAAAACCAAACCAAACCTAAAATGTATCGATTTTTTTGGACGGTTTGATTTGGATTTCGATTTGTTTAGAAAGCACTCTATTTTCAATATGAGTCTTTTCAGCGTGATTTTAAATTTTGTAGGACTCAATGAGCGTATTAGACATCACGTGGAAAACCAAAAGAAAAAAAATACTAATAGGTGGCCACAATCTTTTTAGCCAATTTTGTTTTTTCCCCGAGGAAAATTTTAATTTTTTGTTGCACCCATACACAGAGATCACCCTTTTTTTGTTGCCATTGTTATATATGTTACTTTCTATTGCGAGTATTAATCTGCGACATATCGAAGGGAGAAATTTAAAAATAATCAAATTTACAAATGGTCGTTCAAAAATAGTCCAGTTTTAAAAGTAATCGAAATTTAGTCACTTTTCATGTAAAGATAAATCTGAGCGAAAACACTGTTCAAAACCCGAAAAATACGCCAGTATATTATACTGGAGTTCCAGCATAAGTATGCTTGAACTCCAGCATATTATACTGGAGTTCCAGGATAAGTATGCTGGAACTCCAGCATAATATGATGGAGTTCCAGCATAAGTACACTAGAACTCCAGCATAATATACTGGAGTTCCAGCAAGTATAATTGTCCAGTATAATATACTGGAGTTTGGAGCCCCGGTGCTCCAGTCTCCAGTATATTAAACTGGAGTCAGCAAAGTATACCGATCCAGCATAATATGCTGGAGTTCATACACAGGTGCACCGAACTCCAGTATATTATGCTGGACCAGTCTCTGTTGCAGCAAAATAGTGGCTAATTTTCATTGACTTCGTAAATGCTGGCTAGTTTTGAATGACCAATCCGAAAGCTGGCTATACCGTGCTATTTTTACCATATCGAAAACTCTTACTTTCATGACGATTACGTGGATCTCTCTCTCTATATATATATATATAAAGTTGGGAATGAAAAAGGTGATGTGGCATACTTCATAGTGTAGGAGTTGTATTTATTTTTATTTTCCTTTTTTTGACTTATTCTTTCTTTTTTTCCTTTATATATCTTATTTTTTATAAAAATCACATCCCATAACTTACACCTCTTAATTAAGAATTATGACGGAAGAATGTAACGGTTCAGCATTAAAAAGAAAGGATTCAACCATTGCAATTGTAAAAAATAAAGTATACGACAGTTTCAATTATGAAAATAATGATAGTAATTAAAAGCTACAATAATCTTTCTATTTATCCCATTTTCCAGTACACTACTTTTCTCTTCATCAAGTGCAGCACAAACAACATACTCAACAGAGAAGAATTATCTCGCCTTACAAAGTAAGAGTTCATCCACAATTTTACATGACTTCTGACTTCTTAATAAGTAAACAAAATTTTGGGGAAGAAGATGAAATCTCTCTTATATTTAGTGAGAAAGTTTTTTCTAATATATATTTTCTTCTCAAAAGGGACTCATTGGAAAAGCAAGAAGACCATATTTCACTGCCAGGGGCGGATCCAGAGTATAATAACTGGGTTCTCGGGAATCCAGTAATTTTTGTGTAGACCCTATATTTTTGCTAAAAAATTTTTAAATATCTATAAATATCTATTTGTGAACCCAGTTATTATTGTATATTATTTTGAAATTGCGACAGAAACTCATAAATTTAAAATTCTGGATCCGCCTCTGTTCACTGCCCTATATCACCAGACGATGGTGCTTGCTCATGATACCATGTGTATGTTTTTGTTAATTCTTATTCTTCATCTTTCTATTTTATTAATGTATGTTTATATTGTTTAACTTTTTCAATTTTTAATCAGTTCTATCAATCATTTTTTGAATAATTCTCCGAGAGTAAGTCTTATATTTTCTTTTATAGTTTCTTGACTGAATTTATATTAACTCTATTCTAAATATACTAGAAGTGTATTTGCTATAATATGTTAATACGTTTACACTCGTATTAGTATGTGTACTAATATAGTGTGTATGTGTGTGTGTATATATATATATATATATATATATATATATATTCTATTTTCTTAATTTATAGATTAAAAAATTCTGAACATATTTTTCAGATTTTGTATTTATTTATATCTTATTTTATAAATTTATAAAATACTAAAAGACTAAAGATTCATGGCTTATGCTCCCGCTCCAAACACTCTCACACTCTCGAATTTTGATTTATTAGTTTTGCAGATATTAGTTTATGAGATTTGGCTAACATTCAATTATATATTGTAGTTGTTCTTTTTCTTGAAATCTTATATATCATATCCTGTATGCAGTTTTTAGGCTAATGTTCTTAAGGTTATAGCATTATTTTCAAATTAAAACACAAAAATCTCTTTTTAATAATATTAACATGAAGTGGATGTAATAATTGTTTTTGTAATTTTAAACCTTGATATCTGGGGAGAATTAATTTGAATCTTAATATGTTTCTTTACATATTCACAATTGACCAAGACTGACTACTTGACTCATGCTTTATTGAATTCTATTACACATGTGGGTAAACAAATTCAAATATGAAAACTTCTTTATTGCGTCAGGTACAATTTGACTTATTGCTTTTGCATTAGAGAGGAATTCTTCTTTTCGTATATTTATACACTAGCACGAAGCCTAATTAATTTTAGCTAAGTGACTTTGGATATAAAATGATTTTTTTAAAAAAAAAAAGGAACAATTGATATTGTTATATTGGAGAATATGTAAAAGATAAAGTTGATCTTACTATTTCCTTAATCATTCATTGAATGATGTTGAGATATAGAATAGACTTGATGAGACTTACTTTTTTTCTTTAAACATGGTACTTACTTTGTTATTTCACAAATTTAAGATTTTTGGTATTAAAAAAAAAGCACAAGAATAAGACCAACCTGTTTTAATAAATATTAAGGATGACTTTGAAATTAATAATTTTTTTTGGTAATTAACTTCTTTTGTATTAATCACCAAAGATCAATTAACAATTATTGTTGCTTCATTGATTAGTAAAGATTAATTTTTTATAACAAAAATTCTAACAATTATTGTTTATTTATATTTTGATTTTCCTTTAACGACCGCGCGAAGTGTGGGTAAATTAACTAGTTGTAACATAAGAGTCGTCGCTGAAAACCACATTTCTTATAGGGTGTGTTTGGTACGAAGGAAAATATTTTCTAATTTTCTCATGTTTGGTTGGCTTAAATGTTTTGGAAAATATTTTTCTTATGAACACCTTCCCCACCCAACCCCCTCTTCAAAAAAGTTTTTTTTTCTTCAAATTTCAGTTTTTTCCGTTACCACTCCACCCCCACCCACCACAAAAAAAATTATTCTTTTTTACCTTAATTTTTTTTTTGGCAATTTCAAATTTCTGTTTTTTCATTTTTCTCCACCACCCACCCAAATCCCCCTCAAAAAACTTAGCCCCTTCACCCCTTCCCCCGACCCCTGCACAAAAAAAAATTTACTTTTTTTTTTGTAATTTAAATTTCTATTTTTTTCGTTTTACTGCCCTTCCCCCCTCCCCGGAAAAAGAAATATTTTCTAAATATATTTTTCAGTTTTAATTTTTTTATTTATCGGTTTAAAGGTTCAAAATTTTACAAGTTCCAAAATTATGAGTTCGGAGGTTTATGTGTTTGGAAGTTTACGGACTTAAAAATTACAAAGTTTACGGGTTCGAAATTCCGCGATTTTGAAAGTTTAGTGATAATAGGTGAATTTAACTATAATTAGGCCCTAAATAACCACCTTCTTGTATAGTTTGGATGATAAAAGTGATAACAAAATGCTCTTATTAGTGTTTTTCATGCTTTGCAGGTTATATATGACCAGAGAAGGCTATGGAGTACTTTTGGGATCAAATATGGAGAAAAAGAGGCCGATCGTAAAATTCCGTCAAGTAAACCACGCGAAACAGCTCAAGCCAGAACTGAAAGAGTACTGTCGCGGTTCCACCGCGACCGCGGCAGAACCGCGGTAGAAGACCCCTGCAGACAAAGTGAGAATCAGAGAGCATGTTTGGCCGCGGTTTGACCGCGACCGCGGCAGAACCGCGGCGGAGGCGGAGAACTTCAGGGACTAAAGTGCAAAACACGGGATTTTTAGCCCAAAACCCTATTTTAAACACTAGACTTCGCCCAAGAGAGGCATGTATTGTTTTAGAGAGTATTTTTGGCAAGAAGAACAGGTGTGAGAGATCACCCAAAACATCTTGGTTTCTTCTTCTCTTTATTTTTCTTGCAAGTTTTATGATGAATATTGTTTTAGTTTGTTTACCCATAGTTATGAGTAGCTAAATCCTTTGTCTAAGGTTTTGATGGAACCTATTGGGGGATGAACTTCTTGTTTATGTGAATACAAATTGCTAGTCTCAATCTTTATTTGTTCAACTTTGTGTATGTTGTAGTTAATTGACAGGATCCTCAATTAGCTGTGCCTATTTAGTGTGCATAACTCGGGAGAGAGTGCATATTTAGGTTATTGTTGAACAACACCACTCCCAAAGTATAAGAGGGATCTATAACTGCGGGTTTAAAGGCGGGATTAGGGATAACGAAGCCTTGAGTGCAATCTAAAGTGAACCGTGTTAATTAGAGCTAGCTAGTGTATCTCGGGAGAGTGCATTGAGTATATTACTGTGATTACTCGGGAGAGATTTACGATAAGATGAGAGGTGTTGGTCAATTTGTATGAAGCATAAACAGAAGGGATTCCATCAATAGGGGAAGTCATTACCTTAGCATTTTCTCATTATTGTTTACAACCTTAGCATCCTTAGTTTACAGCTGTTTATTTACTTGCAATTTTAGTTATTGAAGACACCATCAACTGTGATTCAAACGTTTGGGGAAATTGGTTCTCAAGAGTTTAGTGGGTCTAAAGATAGTGATTGATAGGTTAACTCTCTGTGGATTCGACTCTGGGCAGAATACTCAGGTTATATTTGCAACGTCCGCATTGTCCTTAAGACATAGTTGGGCGTGATCATTTAGCGGTTCGAAAGTTTATGAAATTTGTGGGTTCGGAAGGTTGTTGGTTTGAAAGTTTATGACTTCATGTTTATTATATCTAAATTATTTATGAATACTCTTGAAAAGTCATTTTCCCTAATTTGCATGCCAAACACCGAAAAATGAATAAGATTACTACTTATTTTTCAAGAAAATACCAAACACACCCATAATGTCATTGTTTTTGTAAAGATAAACACAAAAATGATAATACAATTACAATCCTTCTTAATATTTATTTTTCTAAAGCGAGAACTGAATTACCATGATTTGGGTTTTCTTTCCCATATTCGAGTTATTCTTTTTACGCTATGTTTATCGTTTCGCTTTTTCTATTCGACGTGGTAATTGAGACTAAAGAAGATTGTGAAAGTTTGATTTCATAATATATTCCAAAAGAATTTAATCAAGTAATTTTTTTTTCCTTTTTTTTTCTTTTTCTACTTGACGTGGTAAATGAGACTAAAGAAGATTGTGAAAGTTTAGTTTCGTCATATATTCCAAAAGAAGTTGAACAAGTACTCTTACATGAATTTCTATACATGTAATGTTGAAATATTTGCTATGACACTCTTTATCCTTGAACCAACATTTTCTGCACAAAATATTCTCCTATATAAAGTGGTCCTAACAAATTTTAGCAAAATATTACTACAAACCATTTTTCCAACTTCACTAAAAACATTAAATTACACGTGAGGTTACACTCGATGAAGAATCTATTGCTGACTTTGAGGAACTTGTATATTCCTCTATCATGTTTTTTTCCATAGGACTAATTATGTAACATGCTTCTCAAGTATGGGGAGAAAAACTGTCATCATGATAATTAGTGGGCTGAAAGTGACCCTTTGGATAAAAAAAGAAAATTTCTGAAACTATATAATAAAATAATTCTACCATATTTGCACCAATGTATTTGTTGTGAATAATATCAGTTTACAGTTTTAACATTATCTCTTCATTAATCAACGATTGCATGTTTGATTTAAGGGAAAAGGTCGTATTTACCTCTCTACAATTATAAATGGTGTTTACCTCGAAAATACGAGGAACAATTAAATTTGATTTGTGGTTTTAAAGATACGTGATTTAGTTCAATACTGATTAATAATCAAGAAATATGAAGTATAGATGAAAGAAATAAGTAAGACCAAACCAATAGAGATAAGCTAGCCTCGACCTCGAGCCCAAATGACCTCTAGATTGATCAAGAACAATAAAGCAAGAATAATGAAACTAAAAGACAATTCTGATGGACAATGAGCAAGAAAAGTAAGAGAGTATATTCTTTTCCAATGATTAGATTATCTTTACAAATGATTGAGGTCTTCTTTATATAATAGGGGAACCCTAAAATAGGTACATTTCTATTTACAGTAAGGAATCTTATTGGGACAACTGTTTAACCGCCTAGTACAGATTAGTACTAACTCGTACAAATCTATTCCGGAATTTATGCCAAGATCTTGGAGACGTGGCGGGAATTTTGCTCATTCTGTTACAAACTCGTAACGACATTATCTCGAGGCCAGTCACGTTCGGCCTCGATGTTCACCGGATACTTTGATCTTCGAAGCCTCCCATCGGGCTCGCTCCTGGTGTATTTCGCTCTCTCTCTCGAAGTGACCCTCGAGCTCACAAAATCGAGTAGCCCCGATTTCTATCGTATATATACAGTCCCCACATTTCTTAGAGTATAACGACAAGAAACGAATTGAGTCCTTGATTTTTACCCCGATTTTCCACGACACCATCATCGTGACGCAAGCGACTGAGGAAACGAAAGCTTGCAAGCTGGCCTTTCCCGAGGAAAACTCCGAGAACCTTTAGCGAGTCCCGCGACGGGGAAGATTCGGAGGGCGAAGACACTTTTGCCGATAAGGACCGTGCTGCTTAGGTTTCGTGCTCTTAGTACTTTTTTGCTTTTGAGGTTGATCGGCCCTTGCGAGTAACTCTTGATCGTGACCTAAAGCTTCTTGTAAAAAGGTTTGTACAAAGCCCTTTTCCTTCCATGGCTTCAGAACCTGTTACCCTTTTGTGCGGGTCAAAGCGGCTTAGAATAAAATTCCTTTTGAATGTCCAAAGTTTGAGATGGTAATGACCGACAATAAGTTTTGCCCTCGAAGGTTTCTGATCAATGGTCCCTAAATGACCATTCAAACTTGAGTCTGAGTAGCTCTTAGGCTCAACAGTCGATAAGGTAAGGTAGCCCTTGGGCTTGATAGTTGAGTGAGTGCACGCTCGAACTTGAAATGAAAATAGCCCTTAGGCCTTATGTCCAAGTAAGGACATGCTAGAACTTGAGATGAGGTGGCCCTTGGGCTCGAAAGATAGTCCCCTGAGTGAGAATTTTCTGGAACTCGGGTAGCCCTTGGGCTTAGTAGTTAATTGAGTATTTGCTTGAACTCGAAATGAAAATAGCCTTTAAGCTTTATAGCCGAGTGAGGATTTGCTCGAACTAGAAGTAAAGTTAGCCCATAGGCTTTATGGATAGTCCCCGAGTAAGGGTTTGCTCGAACTCGGGTTAAGATAACCCTTGGGATTTTATGATCGAGTGAGGACTTGCTCGAACTCGAAATAGAGTTAACCCTTAGGCTTCATAGATTGTCCCCGAGTGAGAATTTTCTCGAACTCGGGTAGCCCTTGGGCTTAGTGGTTGAGTGAGTACTTGCTCGAACTCGAATGAAAATATCCCTTAGGCTTTATAGTCGAGTGAGGATTTGCTCGAACTCGAAGTAAATTTAGACCATATGCTTTATGGATAGTCCCCGAGTGAGGGTTTGCTCGAACTCGGATTAAGATATCCCTTGGGCTTTTATGATTGAGTGAGGACTTGCTCGAACTCGAAATAGAGTTAGCCCTTAGGCTTCATAGATAGTCCCCGAGTGAGAATTTTCTTGAACTCGGGCAGCCCTTGGGCTTAGTAGTCGAGTGACTACTTGCTTGAACTCGAAATGAAAATAGCCCTTAGGCTTTATAGTTGAGTGAAGATTTGCTCGAACTCGAAGTAAAGTTAGCCCATAGGCTTTATGGATAGTCCCCGAGTGAGGGTTTGCTCGAACTCGGGTTAAGATATCCCTTGGGCTTTTATAATCGAGTGAGGACTTGCTCGAACACGAAATAGAGTTAGCTATTAGGATTCATAGATAGTACCCGAGTGAGAATTTTCTCGAACTCGGGTGGCCCTTGGGCTTAGTAGTCGAGTGAGTACTTGCTCGAACTCGAAATGAAAATAGCCCTTAGGCTTTATAGTCGAGTGAGTATTTGCTCGAACTCGAAGTAAAGTTTGCCCATAGGCTTTATGGATAGTCCCCGAGTGAGGATTTGCTCGAACTCGGGTTAAGATAGCCCTTGGGCTTTTATGATCGAGTGAGGACTTGCTCGAACTCAAAATAGAGTTAGCCCTTAGGATTCATAGATAGTCCTTGAGTGAGAATTTTCTCGAACTCGGGTAGCCCTTGGGCTTAGTATTCGAGTGAGTACTTGCCCCAACTCAAAATGAAAATAGCCCTTAGGCTTTATAGTCGAGTGAGGATTTTCTCGAACTCGAAGTAAAATTAGCCCTTAGGCTTTTTTATATTGGCCCTTAGGCTCTTTAAGTTGGGCCAATTCGGCCTCTAAGACGGCTATAATTCTTCCCTCTCTTCAGTTAAAAGACTTAGTAAAAATTTCTTTATATCTTAGCATGTGTTTTTTGTACCCGTTGGGGTTTTTAAAAATTTCTTTATATCTTAGCATGTGTTTTTTGTACCCGTTGGGGTTTTTGAGGGTTCAATCGATCAGAACCCATTCGTGTTAATACCTCTTGAGGCTTTTTCGAAGGCTGATATTATCGAAGCCTTTAAATTATTTGAAAGCTGATTTTATCGAAGCCCTTTTTGCTTTTGCCGAGGGTAGCCGAGTTTAACTGGTTTTTCGAAGTACTTGAAGGCCTTTACTTTATGGCTAAAGTCGGACATCTCCGAGCCATATTATTTCGGCCGTAGCCTTTTACATGACAGTAGTCTTTAATATGACCGTAGTTTTTAATATGGCCGTAGCCTTTTAATATGGCCGTAGCCTTTTACATGACCGTAGTCATTAATATGACTGTAGCCTTCGGGTATGTCTTTTGGACTTGTTTCCCGATAACCTTTCGAACTTGTCCAAAAGGTTAGTCCCCGAGTATGATGGGGTCAGTCCCCAAGCCATTACCATTTGGTCTCTTCGGCACCGGCTCAGTACGTCGAGTGTTCCTTGGTTCGACCACACTTGGAGTTTCATTCTGATTTTGAAGTTGAGCAATGGCAATCTGTTGAGCTTGTAGCATCTTGAATATTACTTGGAGGCTGATTCCCCCGTCTCCTATACCCTGTGTTGCTTGGCCTCCAGATCGGGCTTCCCTACGTTCATTTCCTCTGGGGTCTGCGCCTGGATCCGCATTTAAAGCAATGTGTGAACTAACATCAACTGGTTCCATATTTGGCACTTCCTTAGGGTTTATTGGTAGTATACCGACCCATACATTGTTGTTTTCCCCAAATCCAAGACCTTCGTTGTCATGAACAGGTGTGTTTTGCGAGTTTGACATGTTTAATCTTGAGAATCAAAAAATTATTGACAAGAAAAAGTATAAAAATAACGTGTGTTATGAGAATCAGTAATGAAATAATCACTATTATCTTTAGCCCCAAGGTGGGAGCCAAACTATGTACCTCGAAAATACGAGTAACAATTAAATTTGATTTGTGGTTTTAAAGATACGTGATTTAGTTCAATACTGATTAATAATCAAGAAATCTGAAGTATAGATGAAAGAAATAAGTAAGACCAAACCAATAGATAAGCTAGCCTCGACCTCGAGCCCAAGTGACCTCGAGATTGGTCAAGAATAATAAAGCAAGAATAGTGAACTTTGTAACCCAAAATGGGTTTTCGATTTTCAAAATTAACTCAAACCAAGATAATAGCAATTTAATTTGAGCAAACTTCATTTGTAGCCGTCCGGGAAAAACTAATGACAATAGGTAGCCACAAAATAAAGGAAAAAGTACAGAAATAGCCAATTTAAATACAAACTTACCAACCTCTAGCCCAAAATTAAACACTTACCAAAAGTAACCCAAAATTAGAGATACACGCAAGGAAGGATTCTTCCATCCGAGAATCACGCTTCCTTCCCTGTTTTTCAAGCGTATCAATTTGCCATATCACGACATTCTCTCCCTCTGTAAATCACGACATTCTCTCCCAAAAAATTCTTCAAAGGAGCTCCAAATTTCACTTGAAATCGATCAATTTCACTATATCCTTTTGCGATTTTTGTGTAGATACAACTTTCGCGATTTCTGTGTAGAAGGAACTACGAACTACAATCAAAATCAATCAAGGAATTAGTGAGTTTTGATCTAATTTCAGCTACTCAATGGCAAATTTACCAATTTTTATTCAGTATGGTGGCCGATAGAATATTAACAATAGATTTGTAGATTACAATGCAAATGTTGTAATAGTTACACCAAATATAAGTTTTGAAGATTTTGTAGACGTGATTTCGAAACAACTTATGATAGATACTTCATTGAATGTTATTGAAATCAAATACACTATCCAATACGGTTGTCTACCAATAGTGATACACAATGGATGGGTGTATGTGTATATCTTGAGCTGAAGAAAAGCTCAAAATGTACAATATATTCCCTTTGTATAACATCGAGTGAAAGGGATATGGGCATGATCTGCTTCAATTCAAATTCTGCTGTGATTTCCTCAAAATGTGCACAAAGCTTAGTTATAGAGGAGAGATACAATGGTGATATAATTAATATGATCGAGTTTGGGGATGGAGAAGGTTGGCAGGATACAGAATCTGATGAAAATACAATAATAACTGACCATCAACACATAGATGTAGAAGAAGGTCAAATTTATAAAGACAAGGCTACGATAGACAAATTCATGAAGCACTTGGCAGTAAAGGAAACATTTCAGTTTAAGGTGCATAAATCAAGTAAAAGCAGGTATCAAAATATTTACTGTATAATTATGTATCTCAATGTATATCGTAGTTGATGTTAGAAGCATAATTATGCAGAAAATAAGTTGCTGCTTGTAAGTCTGTGGCTGCACACTTTTAAGTTGTGGTTGTCACCGTCTAGTACTGTATAGTCATTGCATTTTTCATCTAGTATTGTTGATGGCATTTTTCATTTTTCATGCCACTCTATTTATTGATGGAAAAGTTTATATCTGTGTCATAGGTCTACCTAGTATGCATCAACAATAACTGCATTTGATATTTTAAGTCTTCGAGCCTGAAAAAAGCAAAACTTTTCAAGGTCAGAAATTTCAGCAAACTGCACTCATGCTCGTTGAATGGCAGTATTGCAAACCAGTTGTTGTTGTAGATGGAACCTTTCTTAAATTGACATATAGAGGAACATTATTAATAGCATCCACACAAAATCCAGCAAGTAAAAATAAGGATAATAATATGTATATATATATATATATATATATATATATATATATACATATTATTCATGTTGTCACGACCCAAACCGATGGGCCGCGATGGGCACCGGTACCTTACTCAACCGAGTACGATCATAACGTATCTTTTCATGTCATACTTTGATAGATAACTGAGCCGGAAGGCTGCCGTGAGATAATTAGAATACAACATTGATACCAACTTATACATAAGACATACGAGCCTATAAGACCAAAATAACCACTCATATACTGGACATAGGCCAACAAGGCCTTACAATCTTTTACGTATATGACATATGTCTACAAGACTATAAGAATACATAATTTTCATAAAGGTCGAGACATAGTCCCGCCATACCAAACAATACACGTCTAAATTATACTAACCCAATCAACAAGCAACTCCGAAGCAAATAGAGTGCACCAACATCTTCTGCTGAGCTGATAGCCTACTTGGAGGGCTCTCGACCTATCTATCGGGACCTGCGGTCATGAAACGCAGCGTCCCCAGGCAAAAGGGACGTCAGTACGAATAATGTACCGAGTATGTAAGGCACATAAATAAGTACATAACATACATGAAAAAAATATAAAATAAATGACTCAACCTGTAAGTCTGGATAACTCTGTAATTCATGAAATAATTATAGTGTCATGCACATGCATATGAATTTCATGTCGTGCATAGGTACATGTTTCATAACATCATCAGGCCTCTGAGGGCATCCCATCATATCATCTCGGCAACTATAGGCAAAATCATCAACGTATACCAGCTGATCAGGTGGTGGTGCATATATAACGCCGTAAACTTTTCCTATATCCCATATACATATATATACATACATATATACACGTATATAACGCCATATGGTCATGGGTAAATGTACATGTAAATGAATGCAATGCATGAGAAGTACGTTAATAAAAATTTTCGGAACGTCATAAGACCATTATACCTCTGATTAATATCATGAAATAAACTTTATCAACTTACGTATTTTCTGAGACCCATGAACAGATGATAGAATAATATGACATATGGGAAATCAAGAACATAGGAACCTCTAGTATTTCTATGAATAGAGTCACTTATGGAAGTTGTGTATTTACTCGTTTCGTTTGTATCATATGGATCATGCCAAAAGAAAGAAGGGATAGCTTTAACATACCTGGAGTAGGAAAAAATCCGCATGATATTCTTGGGAAAGGTTGCACTGTACTCCTTTAGAATCGCAAAATCTCACATTGCTACGGTGCTAAGAAATCTCGTTGAATCTTCACTTGCATTCTTGAACGTATAGTTTTGCTTCTGGTTTATATATGGCAGTCTACAGTACACTTGATCTAATGTGTATTAGCCATGGAAGAATACATAATTCCTTCAACCTTGATAAAGAAAACAAGTGACAAAAAGTTTTCAAATTGGCAAAGTAGGGAAATAACGTGACAACATGGTCACATTAATATCGTTAGGGACTTGGTTTTTGGTTGCAAGCTCTTCTAAATTTGATTTGGCTGAATTCTTAACGTTGGTGGAGTCCTTCAGATGCATAAATTCATGCATACAATCTTCCATTATTGGAAAATGCATTTATTTACAATAGTTGGTCCAACAAATCCATGTTTGATTTATTGTGTGCCACCTCCTCCTTTAGGCTTGATTAGTTGACAATTTGTTGTCACACATACATATCTCCACATGTATATTTGTTCCCTCATAATTATCCAATAAAGTTTACTTAAATATTTATCCACAAATCCAATAATTAACCAATTACCCACCTAATTAAGAATTATCTCAATTTACTTAAAATACTACTCACTTTTAATACACTTTATACACCTTACTGTCATGGTCACGTGGTACCTTTGATGACACTAGTCCATAAATATCGGGTATTTTAGCTCGGGTCGTATTTTATCCCAAAATACCAAACTTGGACGAAAATTTGTTTTCTTCGACTTGCTTCTCCTCTCACCTTCACGAATTTACTTATCACTTGTTTGAAATAGCATAATGCTTATAATCTCCAAATAATCTTTTCCTTGGACTGATGTCAATTACCTTACGACAAATTCAATGTACAATACTACAAGGTGCATCATCGTCGTAATTTAATACCGCAAAGCGTAACATCATGGTAATGTAATACTGCAAGGCGTAATATCATCGTAATATAATACTGCAGTACGTAACATCATCGTAATATAATACTGCAGGACGTAACATCATCGTAATATAATACTGCGGGACGTAATATCAACGTAATATTGTGGGGCGTAACATCATTCTCCCCTTTGGAATATTCATTTGCGAATGTTGACTGATGCACTTATCATTCTCATAACCCATAGCTCTTGTGAATACTTTAATATTCTCCTTTCCATTTAGGCAACTGTTATTTGAATAAATCCAAAGGCCATGGCATTTCCCCTATTTAAGCCTCTTTCTCACACCACGACTTGTAGTCGAAATCCTTCTAATCTTGTAATAGTTGCTGCCTTCTATCATGCAGCCTGTCAACTCTAACTTTGTATGTGCGCCTATGCGATGCTTCTCTCCTCTTTCCTCCAGTTCTTAGTCAATCTCTAGGCCTCACTTTGTGAACATATACCAAATTATGTCAAGCTGTACCTCTGGCACTATTAGTTTTACTACCTCTAAGAAGGTCATACTAATGCATAACTCTTACTTCGATTTATCGTTACTGAGGTCTGCGACCAAACTCCAGGTTACTTTTGTTGCTTATCCTATATGCATAAGGCTAAGTCCTTTAATGCTTCCTCATTACTGTTCATCTTAAGAATGACGGCCTAATCTTAGCTCATACTTTGTGACTTTTGTCCATCCATTATGATTCGCCTTAATATTGATCTACAATATACCACTGATAACTTGAAACTTCTTACGTAATACCTTGCCACTAGTGCTTACGTTGCATCGAGAAATATTTGAAGTGATTTCCATAATCGTATTTCATATCATCCCAACGTGATTCACCTTACGTGGGTATTTTAATCCTATGCAACTCATGAAATCCCCCCTTTTTTTTTCAAATCATTACTCAATCGAAGACCCAAACGTAATCCTTTATCTATCACAATTACACCCTCATTCCATTAAACAAGGCAACATTACATTTCTTCTAAATGCTATAAGTCTTAGACTCCTTTGAGTTCATTCAGGCTATACTAAACTTTCTATAACTTAGATAAACCATTAGCTCTCTTATTTTCATGGACGTAATCCTGAGGACTTATCCATTCTCGTCACCTTTTCACTTGCCTTTCCTTATCCTTACTCATGTCTTCTAAAAACTTTGTCGCTCTATCATCTTTAGCTTGCGATCGATTCCCTTATGCTTTTCTGGAACATCAAGCGAAACATCGCATAATCTCTAACTCTTATTTTACTCTCTAATTAAACCTTTCGATACATAGAAACCATAGGTTAGAAGGTATGCCACTGACGATGCTGCTATCATTCCTGGATACTGAATCTCAGCGCTTCTAGTCTTTTACCTGAAGTTTGGACCACTCTCATCCTTCTATACTTGAGTATTTCATACGATGTTCACCTTTATCTTACTTTCCTTAAAATTTTGCATCATTTCTTTCATGACCTCCCTTCCATATAGGTATGATTTACATCCACAACTTCAAGCCCTATTATCATTCTTGCACCTCGGATACCTATACAATTCGGCAGGATCTCCATACTGAATTCTTATGAGGCTAGTATTTTTCTAACTGGCTTTATCGTATAGCCATTATAGATATGGTTGTTGTGCTATCTCTCTTGCACCTCTAATATTAAGAGTAATTCTGCTATGTTCTCAATCATGATTCCTATAACTTCTGGGTCCAATAATCGAATTCATGATTTACTTCGTTGATGTAACTCTTTAGTTTCCTCCTTCTTCTGATCGGCCTTTATGTCGGCTTAAGTTATCTCCCGATCTGTGGTTCATAGTATTAGTTATTCTATTTAGCCTTTCATGGGCGCTGAGGAATATACATGTCACGACCCAGATTTTCTACCCTCGGGAGTCGTGATAGCGCCTACTAGTGAAAGCTAGGCAAGCCAATGATCCCAATTGATTTACCCTTTTCATTTTTAATCCATTAATAATTGTAAATTAACACTTATAAATAGCGAAAATTCATAGAGTGGAAGAATAAAAATTTAACAATTTAGCTAATATCAATACGAATTCATAAGATAAACTGCCCAGAACTGGTGTCACAATCTCACGGACTGTCTAAGAAAACTACAAATAAAGTCTGAACAAGGAAGTACATGTCTATCTTTGGAATATAAAAGAATAGAAAGAAACTAGATAGGGAGGGGACGCCAAGGCCTGCGGACGCCTGCAGGTCTACCTCGGGTCTCCTGATGGACTGAAGGCAGTAACCCCTAGCTAAGGTCCATATGCTCCAGTACCAGGATCTGCACAAAAGAGCGTATTGTGTAGTATCAGTACAACCAACCCTATGTGCTGGTAAGTTTCGAGCTTAACCTCGGCGAAGTAGTGACGAGGCTAGGACACTACAATCAAACAACCTGTAGCTAAACAGTATCTAACAGAATAACAGTAATAAAAACAATTCAAAAGTAACGGGGAAAGGGTAACATGCTATGGGGAAAACATTAATATAATGAATCACAGTAGTAGTGGAATAAGAAAATTAAGGAACTTGAACCGAAACGACAAGAAATCAAAATAAACAGGCAATAAGTGCACGACATCACCCTTCGTGCTTTTACTCTCATTCCTCACCAATGCCATCAAGAAATGAAAATGTGCACGGCATCACCCTTCGTGCTTTATCTCTCTTCCTCACCATATGCATCAATATCAATAAAAATGTATACGACATCACCCTTCGTGATTTATCACTCTTTCCTCACAAATGCATATATATGAATGTGCATGGCATCACCCTTCGTGCTTTGTAACTCTTTCCTCACCAAATGCATATATATGAATGTTCACGTCATCACCATTCGTACTTTATCACTCTTTCCTCACCCAAACAATAGCAACGACAATATCCCGACAAGGGAATCAACAATAAGTATAAATACATTCCGGCAAGGAAATCAACAATAAGAATTAAATACGTCCCGGCAAGGCAATCAACAATAAGAATTAAATTAAATACGTCCCGGCAAGGGAATCAGCTATAACCAAACTTGTACCAGTAATCAACTTCACAATTGAACCTCAACTAGAACCAATGCTCAACAATAACCAAATACCGAGAAAATAATCATAAATCTTGCTCAACATGGATGGTCAACAATTTAGGCATTCATAGTACTTATTAAGAATCACAACAATCACAATTTAAGACTCACGGGCATGCTTGACACCAACGTATAGGTACGTTACCACACCTATACGTCGTACACTACACTAACACATCACAAATAAGACACAATACCTATTCCCTCAAGTTAAGGTTAGACCAAACACTTACCTCAATGTCACGAACACACTCAAGCCTCAACTACTGCTTTACCTCTCGATTCCACTTACAATTCACTTGTATCTAGCCACAATTTACTTAATAACATTAATAAATGCTAGATAAACCAATTCTAATGCATGAAAATAGGTTTTCTAGTGTTTTCCCCAAAAAGTCAAAAATCAACCCTGGGCCCGCTTGGTACAAACCCGAAATTCAGACCAAAATCCGATTACCTATTCACCCCGAGCCCGGATATACAATTGGTTTTGGAATCTGACCTCAATCTGAGGTCTACATCCCCAAATTTAAATATTCCTAGGTTCTACCAAAAATTCCCAATTCCATCATGAAAACCCTAGATTCTAGGATTAAATCTTATAAAAAGAAGTTAAGGAGTGAAAGAAATGAGTTAAAATTACTTACTAGTGTTTTGGGAAAGAAAGAGTGTTTGGAAAATCATCTCTTATGTTTTAGGGTTTTGAAAATTGAAAAATAACTGAAAAGTCCTATTTAAATATACTTTTCTCAGACCCTCACCGCGGACCACATAAAAAGAACCGCAGTCGCAGAGCTCCACCGCGGATCGCGAGAAATCGAGCGCGACCGCGAAGGTATGGCCTTGCCCACCACGGACCACAAAAATTCCACTGCAGTCGCGGAGACCCCACCGCGGTCGCGAAGTTTTACCGCGGACCGCGAAGCCCATCTCAGAGACCTGCAACTTCTCTGAACCTGCAATAGTTATTTTCCAAGTCTAAATTCACCCCGTGGCCTATCCAAAACCCACCCGAGCCCTTGGGGCTCCAAACTAATCATACACGCAAGTCTACAAACATCATACAGACTTGCTCGTATGATTAAATCATCAAAATAACATCGACAACTACGAATTGAACCTCAATTTCATAAAAATCACTCAAGAACATTGAAACTACTATTTTCTCAAATAAAGATCCGATTGGTACTAAACGAACTCCGATTCTTACCAAACTTCATAGATTCAACTTAATTATTATATAAGACCTATACCGGGTCCAGAAATAAAATACGAGCCCGATACCATCCATTTCAAGCATCGTTACATTTCCAAAACTCTTATAATTTAAGTTAAATAATTTCTTTCAAAAATTCATTTCTCGGGCTTAGGACCTCGGAATTCGATTTCGGGCATACGCCCAAGTTCCATATTTTACTACGGACCCTATGAGACCATCAAATCATGGGTCTATGTCCTTTTACCAAGAATGTTGACCAAAGCCAACTTTAATCCATTTAAAAGCCAATTTTCCTTATTTTTCTTAGATATCACATAAAATCTTTTCGGAAACGCGCTCGAACTGTGCACGCAAATCAAGGTGAGACTAAAAGAGGCTTTTAAGGCCTCAAAATGCAGAATTGACTTATAAATCAAGTGATGACCTTTTGGGTCATCACAATGCATGATACAGCCCTTTAACAATTTAATCCTTCATTTATGACCTAGGCTCAATTCTTTCTTTTAACGTATACCAGAATTTTCTACGGTTGTATATGTTGCATGTATAAAACTCCGAACCTCTATGTGCGTTCATAACATAACCAACTTTGGATCATTGATCGAATAATTTCTTTCGTTCCATCTTAGCTTTCTTTCAACGTAAGCTATTACTTTTCCTGGTCTTTCTGCCCCTTTGTTGTGTCCATACTTAGCTCATCTTAGTGCCCACATATGCCAGAGTTTTCATGCAACTCACATAATCTCGAGTATTACTTTTAATTTTACTTCCTGTTCATTAGCCACTGTAGGTGCCACTTTCCTTTGGAGTGCTTACAATGTTGTTGTGAGACTGTTGTTACACGACCATTTCTTCTTTAGGTTATTGTGCTTAGGTTGTAGCCTTCTTCCTTATTTCCTCAATTAGTCTTTCGTTGTAGTACTTAGGGAGAACCCTTGGCTCTTGTAAATCTGTGAGCTTATTACGGACCTTTTGATGTCCTTCTTTGCCCATAATCATCTATAGTTGCTTACCTCCATGCCCTTTGTGCATGTAGGATTGCTTCTGAACTGATATTTTGATTGCCTTCCCAGTGACACTTTTTTTAATCCCCGTAACACTCATACGGTACCTTTAACTGCCCTGACTCCTATTTGAATATATCTCAAGTATTATAATGACATTATTGCGAGGCTGAATTCTCCATGTTGGGGTTTACTACATTTATCTTGCATGATCTGCTGATTTGTCTGTAACTTCTTGTCTAGTCATGACTAGGCTCTTCCTGAATCAACTACTAACTACTTGTTAGCCCATTCTTATATCTATATTCCACGTAATCTTTCTTAGGTTATTTCCTTTGTCTTAACTTACCTCTCGCACTAGTTCTTTATTTATCAAAAACATCCCGGGCAGGAGCCCTTACTTCCTTTTCTTGGCATCATGCTTACATAATGTTCTGTAATCATAGCATATCTGTAACATTTAGATAAGTGCAATCTCATCCCTTTCTTATTTTTTTATCGCATTCTTCCTTTATCATTCCATATTCCCTCCTTTAGGAGAGTACTGAGACTTGAAGCTATGAAGACATGTGTATAGATGTTTTTCCTCTTCATCTTTGGCGTCCTTTCACATCATCAATGACCCGTACTCGCCTTGCATTAATCCTTCTGTACCAAGAATAATAAAATTCCTCACTCGCGATGGTGACACTTAGTGTGACTGGAACATACAATCCCTTAAGCTTAACTTTGCTCATATTGTTTGTGTCACACCTCCTTTTCTACACTCGAAGGAGTATATAAGGGAGTTTTTTTCAATTAAAGTCACATTATTCGATATGAGATTATTTTATTTATTTCAGAGTCTCCATTTGGGATAATTTATTTGGTGTCCCAAGTCATTGATTTATTTTAAAATCCCAAATCGAGGAAATTTCGACTTTATTTAAAAGTCTGCGAACCAGAAATTCTAAGTAAAGAATTCTGTTAACCCGGGAGAAACTATTAGTCATTTCCAGATTCCGTGGTTCTAGCACGGTCGCTTAAACTGTTAATAATTGGCCTATTATCTGATTTACTACATGTTTTAAACCTATTGTGCATTTTTAAACTTTGTAACCGCTTTTAATTATTATAAAATTGCTTTTAAGGAAGATTTAATGTTATTTAAAATACGTCTTAAACCACGCTACATGAAATGCACCCGCGGCTCGCGACACGTTTTATTTAACATTGCTGAGAAATTGAAATTGGGTCACATGAAATGTACACCCGGATTTTAGTAATTAAAAATCACAACTACGTCACGGGAAACGTACCCATAGCTATGATGAATTATTTAAATAATGCGCCCAAAGCAACTATGAAGATTCAATTTTCAATAGCAATATTTGTGAGGGCCATGGATGATTTAATTTATTTATGGCACACCTCAAACCTTTTTCTATAAGTGTTAACTCTTGACTTAATTTTATAAGGGCCATGAGTTATAGATTTTGTTTGTATATGACACATTTCAAATTATTTCAAAGGGTTTTATTATTCGAAGTTGTTGTGATCGGGTCACACGAAATGCACAACCGAATTTTGGAATTAGGCATCGTAACTATATCACGAGAACCGTACTCATGGTCACGATGGTTTATTAACGCACCTAAAACAGACATTATCATCATTAGGTCAAGTAACTAAATGTTTTCAAGAAAAAAAATCTAATCAAAACCAATTACCAACTATGAACATATCGCCAATGATCAAACGTTTTTGTTAAGTTAACGTCGGTAGGCTTCAAATGGCTACCAAAGTCCCATTCGCAATATTTAAAATGGGCCAGCAAGGTTGTATGATGCATTTATAAAGCTGGCCAGCTACCACAATCAGAATTTTGTTCCGAAATGGTCCAAATAAGTATCAAACCATTTAAATTGCACAAAATTAGACTTACAATCTAGAAAACTTCATATCATTTAAAATATCAACCATAGGAGAAACTTGTAGAAATGAAAGAGTCATGGCATCAACGTAGCTGTGGTCCCAAACAAAAAATGTGGCAGATCATATCCATTATTGGACTTTTATTTTCTTTGCATCTTCCCAATTTTAAAATGAGAAGAAAACTCGTAACTTAACCCAACAATCATTTTGTATTTCTTAAATCTTTAACTTCACCAAAAATATCAGTGCCACACTTGGGGTAATTCATCCAAACCATTCACTTTAACCATTAAATCTATTTGATTTCTTTTGAACAAAATCCATCCAAACAAAATCTGATAAAAAATTACAAGAACAAACTCTCAATTGATTATATCCTTGTCATGCTCTTATTGAACCACTAACTACTAGAAAAGGATAAAAAAATTGGCTTTAAAATTTATAGATCTGACAATTAATGGCCAGGTCTATGATTCCTTTCACACTCCAATGAAATCACGACATAACAGAATTAAAGATAACATAAATTAGCCAACGAGAACAACACATAATTTTACATGCTCAAACTATATCATATAGATTCCATTGATAGTGAAAATTACAAAGTTGAATGGGTGAATAGTACCTTGAAATAGAGAAAACGAGCAAAAGGTAACAACAGCTAATGGTATCAAGCTAAACTTCAGCAACAACTTCAACAAATACTCAGCTCGGCAGCTCACAACTGCTAGGCAAAGGAGATAGCCGAACTGGGTTGAATCAAGACCTTAGAAGCCCAGATTTTCGGAAATCAAACTTGAACACCCCATAAATTGCAGAGATAATGCAGCATAAGAACACAAAAAAATGGAACTAGATTTAGAAATACTTTGTTGTTCCTTTTTTTTTTACTTTACTTTTATTTTATTTTATATAATCTCTTGCAATTTCTGATTTCAACGTGGATAAGAGAGGAGATGAAAGAAGAAGAAAGAATGGAAGAAGGGGAACCAACGCTCGGATTGAAAAATGGGGAAAGGAATTGCGCCGTTTTTCTTTGCTGATGAAGGGGTCTGTTATTTTTCAGATGTTAGGTCTTAGGTCTATAGCTAGGTTTTATTTAATTAAAGGGGAAGTGTTTTTTGGGTCAGGTGGGTTAGGAGATAGGGTATTGGGTTGGGTTGGTCGGGTCATGCGGGTTGGGCAGGTCTGACTGGGTAGGATTTTTGGGCTTTGAGTGGTTTGGGCCAGATTTTGGGTCTAAGAACAACCCAAATTTGAATTAAAACCCCCTCTTTCAAATTTTCTTCTTATTTTCCCTTTTCCTTTCTTTTTTTCTTTTAAAAAAAAATCCTAAATTAATCTAAATTGTAAAACTAACTAATTATCTAGTTATAATAGTTATAAAAATTACTTGATCCTAACTCAAAAGAAAAAAAAAATCAATAATCTAAAAATTAAAAGGTAAAAATATAAAATGAGCTATTTTTGTGATTTTCATTTTTAGTAAAACAAATATTTAACTAATTAATCCTAAAAATGTAAAAACAAACCTAAATGCAATGCATTGTATTTTTTGACATTTTTCATGATTTTGTAATAAAATTAAACGTGCACAGAAATGCAAACAATTAATAAAATTCTACAAAAATTCCTAAAAAGGGCAAATAATTAAGAAAAATCTATTTTCTTGGGATTTTATAGGAGTAGTTCGTATAGGAAAAAAATCACATGCTCAAAGTTGCCCCTCTTTCCTCGGAAACACGACGGGTTTTCGGGCAAAGATAAAATGATCAACTATGAGGGATTTTTGCTCGTTCGAAACTCCATGAGAAGCATCTTTTGAAAAAGCCTGACCGAACCTTACTTCAGAGGTTGCCTACATATCCTTGGCTATAAAGGAATCAGATCAGTGTAGTTCCGGAAGTTTTGGTAGCTGGGACTACCGGAAAACTGTGATTTCATTACTGTTTCTGCTTGCTGAGCTCCTTATTACACCAAAAATGAAAAATAAAAAAGCTAAACTAGCTAAGCCTATCAACTACGAGTTACAAAATTCTTATCTATAAATCTTCTGAAGCTCGATCTGAGTCTTGAATGGTTCTTCCTGCAGACTCTGATCTGAATCTTGATGCTCATTAGCTGCAGGTGCTGGTTCATTCTTTTTTTAGTTTTCAAAACAAGACAGGATTTGCAAGGCTTGCGACTTTAATCATATCCTGGACAGTCCGCATCTTTTGTCCGCTTCTATACTTTGAGTTCAACTTCTTTTCTTGTTCTTCTTTCTTTTATTTGGGTTGAGACTTCTTCTTTTGGTCATCTCAAACCTTGTGCCTCACGGTGAAAACCTGTTCAGGCACCAAAGCAAACAAACGAAATTTTTTGCCCCAGTTTTCACTAGAAAAATTTCGTGAGTTATTTGCAACTAAAAAAATCTAAACTATTTATTTATTGAAAGCAATAAAATCATGATTGTGTATCCTTGAGAAAAAGAAATTAGGGAGTGGAGCCCTATATTTATAATAAAATCAACTAGGGAGTGGAAACCCTATGTTAAAAAAGAGACTAGGGAGTGGAGACCCTATATCTAAACTAAAATAAACTAGGGAGTGGAGACCCTATGTTGGAAAAGTGACTAGGGAGTGGAGACCCTATGTCTAAAATAAAATTAACTAGGGAGTGGAGACCCTATGTTGGAAAAACAAACTAGGGAGTGGAGACCCTATGCCTAAAATAAAATCAACTAGAGAGAGGACACCCTATGTTGTAAAAGCGACTAGGGAGTAGAGACCCTATGTCTAAAATAAAATTAAGTAGAGAGTGAATACCCTATGTTGGAAAAGCAGATTAGGGAGTGGAGACCCTATATTGGAAAAGCGACTAGGGAGTGGAGACCCTATGTCTAAAATAAAATCAACTAGGGAGTGGAGACCCTATGTTGGAAAAACAGACTAGGGAGTGGAGACCCTATGCCTAAAATAAAATCAACTAGGGAGTGGAGACCCTATGTTGGAAAAGCAGACTAGGGAGTGGAGACCTTATGCCTAAAATAAAATCAACTAGGGAGTGGATACCATATGTTGGAAAAGCAGACTATAGAATGGAGACCCTATGCCTAAAATAAAATCAACTAGGGAGTGGAAACCCTATGTTGGAAAAGCAGACAAGGGAGTGGAGACCCTATGCCTAAAATAAATTCAACTAGGGAGTGGAGACCCTATGTTGGAAAAGCAGACTAGGGAGTGGAGACCCTATGTCTAAAATAAATCAACTAGGGAGTGGAGACCCTATGTTGGAAAAGCAGACTAGGGAGTGGAGACCCTATGCCTAAAATAAAATCAACTAGGGAGTGGAGACCCTATGTTGGAAAAGCAGATTAGGGAGTGGAGATCCTATGCCTAAAATAAAATCAACTAGGGAGTGGAGACCTATGTTGGAAAAACAGACTAGGGGGTGAAGACCCTATGCCTAAAATAAAATCAACTAGGGAGTGAATACCCTATGCCTAAAATAAAATCAACTAGGGAGTGGAGACCCTATGTTGGAAAAGCAAACTAGGGAGTGGGGACCCTAAGTCTAAAATAAATTCAACTAGGGAGTGGAAACCCTATATGTTGGAAAAGCAGACTAGGGAGTGGAGACCCTATGCCTAAAATAAAACCAACTAGGAAGTGGAGACCCTATGCCTAAAATAAAACAACTAGGGAGTGGAGACTCTATGTTGGAAAAACAGACTAGGGAGTGGAGACCCTATGTCTAAAATAAAATCAACTAGGGAGTGGAGACCCTATGTTGGAAAAAACGTAACTAGAGATTCGGGACCCTAGGCTACCATGATTTTGAATTTTCTTCTTTTTTTTTTCATTTTTATTTTATTTCATATAATGAGTAAATGCGGGAAAGAATTTTAGATGGGACTTCCCTTTATGGATTGTTGCTGCAAAGCTATTTCTAGCCCTTGCACAGTTTCTCTTTGGTTGCACCTGCTTCTTGCAAGGTTGCTTTGGATTGCACCTGTTTTATGTTTTCAAATAAAGAACAATTCTTAGATTGAAACGGTGGTTGGTTTTGTGGCCTTGATTGTTTCAATCACTTGATCGCGGCCCTTTCAACTGCAACTGGTTGCTTTCTGAATACCGACTACATTTCTGACCATGGAGAAACTCTATTTTTTTTTACCTTCGGAGCATTGGGGAACTTTTGGCTCCTCAACCTTTGTTGCAATGGCTAGTCGCGTAGGACTTAGTTTCCAACTTTCTTTCGCCTTCATAGGCCTTTCATTTCTGGCTTCTTTCTTCCAACTTCAATTTCAGATCATTTGGGTACCTTGGCTTTTCAAACCTTTGCCGAGACGGTTAGCCACATGGGACTCAACCTTTTCAACTTCATTTGCCTTTATAGGCATTTCAATTTGATTTTCTTCTTCCGAGAGTTTTGAATTCGAAGCATCATCCGCCATGGCCAGTCGAGGTCGACTTGATGCCCCTGACGAGGCTGGGTGCCTTTTTGCATATTAGCTTGTATCAAATGAGAACCTTGTAAATCAGTCTTACCATCCTTTCTTGTCTTAGTTTCGGAAAAGAGTTAGACTGAAAGGGATTCAAAGAAAACAAACAATGGAATGGAGAATGAGTTTAAAATAAGAAGTGTCCCTTTTGGGGAAAGGAAAGAAGGACTTATCTGGAGTACATGTGGACTTCAATGAATATGACATGCCTTTTGGACTGGATGCCTAATCTGTGTAAACCGTCCGACTCTCAGAAATTCATCACAACTTTTGCCTCAAAATCGAGAAACCTAGTCAAGACTCTGTCGATGCCGATGGCTGTGAGTACATGCTGACCTCTCTCATTTCTCTACTCACCATCGCCTTATAGTGCTCTTTGCGAGTCTTTACTAACAAGACTCTCTCATCTTGATTTCTTTGCTTGCTATTTCCTCACAGTGCCTGTGTGGGTTTTCACCAATAAGACTCTCTCATTTCATTTCTCTGCTTACCATCGCCTTACGGTGCCCATGTGGGTTTTCACCAATAAGACTCTCATTTTATTTCTCTCATTATTTTGTATCAGATCCAAGTAAATCAATCCTCCCATTTTGAACCTCTTTGCCGATTGATCAGAAGGACTTGAACAGAGTTTTGGGGTAAAAAGGATTTGGGATTGAGTTACAACTTTGGAGCCTTTCGGGCGAAACCATCGCCGAACCATTATAACATTTGCCCCAGTTTTACTTTTGGGGGAATTTGGATTTTTATTTTGGTGTGACTGAACCCCAGAGAAGCTGCCTACATATCCTTTCGGAATCAAGTCGAACGTAGTTTAGGTAACTTTGTTTTTAATTTTCTTTTGTTTTTCTGTTTTGTTTTGTTCTCTTTCTTTTACCTTTTTCCTCTCTTTTTTCATTTTTTTCATTTCATTTTCTTTGTCTTTTCTTCCTCTTTTTTGTATAGTTTTTTCTTTTTCTTCTTTTTTTTCTTTTTCTTTTTTTTCATTTCATTTTTCAATAACACTTTCAGGTTCCAAAGAGGGTAATCAAAGAATGGGAGCCGACTCAAAGGGTTTGCAAAGGGTTGATAGTGTTTGGTAGCGAGAATGAAAGCCTTCGTCATCCCAACCGGAGAACATTAATGTTATATAGAGGATCCAACATAGTACCTTTTGGCTGCATTTGCATTGATAGTTGTTTCAAGGACATTTCCTTCTATGTGTCTCAAATACAATGCACTCTTTTGGCAGTACTCTTGTTGTAATATATGGACCTTTCCAATCTGGAACCAATTTTCCTTCAGATGTTCCGAGTCTTTGTTTTATTTCCTTAAACTTATCCTCATTGCATTCTGATTCTTGATTCAGTATTTCGAAGTCTGACAGCATTTTAGGATCTGGGCATGAAGTCCGTAAGCATGTCATGTTACTGAAATCTGCATTTAACGGAACTAAAAAAAAAGAATAAGAAAAACGACAAGATTAAGAAAAGAGACATTCCTGGACAATGAAATATTAATTTCATTTGATTGTTGATTTTTTTGATTTTTTTTCAGTTTTTTTGAAGATAGAAGGGTTTACATCAAAAAGTAAGACAATAAAGTAAAACATTCGGATCACACACTGAGATAATCCGGATGTAAAAAGGATAGCAAGACTGGCTACCGAGACTCCATCTGATGGGGAACTTTCAGGCTTAGTGACCATTTTTTGGCTTTTCTTCTATCTCGACAATGGCTACAATGGCTTTTAGTGCTGGATCAAATTCCTCATCTTCACAAATCATTCCGACTATTGGCCCGCTATTGTGGGTAGGCAACAGATTGTTCATCACATTAAGAGCTTCTCCATCCTGAAAAACAATTCTTTCAGATTTAATCAAATCTTCAACTGCCCTTTTGAGGGTCCAACAGTCCTTTGTACTATGTCCCACTACTCCAGAGTGATATTAACATCTAGAATCATCTCGGTGCGAGGGGGGCTCGGGGTTCGGCTGGTTCGGGGCCACTGGCTGCAATAGATCTAGCCTGATTAGCTTTTGGAATAAGCTTGAATACGATTCACCAATAGGGGTATACTGATTCTTTCTGAAAGGCTCTCTTGGGCGAGGATTGTAGTGGGGATCATTTGGTTGAGGATTATATAGAGCTTGGTAAGGATGGGCATTTTTGGGAGGTGGAGCTCGGTTTTGTGTATAATGTTGTGACTCGGTGTAAGATTGCACGCTCATCACCACATAGGGAGGCGGTACCACGACATAAGCATCATCTTGAAGAGGATAATAATGTTGAGGGACCTCAAGAAGCATATATGATCGGCTGGATGACCTGCGGGTCCCCCTCGATCTCGAAACCATCATGGCTCCTTATTCTCTCCCGTTTCCATTTATCAAATCCTCTGAACCATTTTGGACATCTGGTGATGTGGCTTTAAAAGCAACATGACTCAAGATTCGACCTGTTTTTAGACCATTTTCTACTATCTCCCCAGTTTTGATAGCCTCAGCAAACGACTTTCCCATAACGGGCATCATGTTCTGGAAGTAGTCCGCCTCTTGGGCCTGTGGAAAGACCGTGACCATTTCAATTTCATCCATTGGAGGCTTTACCCTGGCAGCTTGCTCATGCCATTTGACAGCTTATTCGCAGAAGCTTTCCATGATTTTCTTTTTCAAATTGGACAAAGAGTTTCTGTCGGGAGCGATGTCCACATTATACTAGAACTGGCGAACTAAATCTAGGGCCATATCGTCCCACACGTGTCAATGTGTAATTTCTTGATCCGTATACCACTCAAAAGCAATTCTGGTGAGGCTTTCCCCAAAATAGGCCATTAGCAGCTCCTTTTTTCCACCAGCACCCCTCAACTGGTTATAGTATCGTTTCAGATGAGTGACCGGGTCTCCATGCCCATTGTACTTTTCAAATTTTGGCATCTTGAATCCAACTTGTAAATGGACATGGGGAAACATACATGTCAGAGAATGAGACACTCTTTTGACAACTCAGACCTTGCATGTTTTTCAGGCTTTGTTCTAGGCTCTTCATCTTCCGAGACATTTCCTCTTGCTCGGGATTTTTAACAACCTTTTCTTGGTTCCCCGAGAGATCATATTGCGGAGGTTGAGTGAAAGAGTACGGGGTCACATATGTTATTTCTGATTGAAGCTGTGGACCCTGAAAGGTAAACATTGGAGTTTCAATATACGACCGTGGTAAAGTTGGTTGTGCTCCGGTGCAGACTAGTGCTGCAGAGAACAATATTAGAGGTATTCTAGAAACTGGCGCCTGGGGGCGAACCACAGAAGGGGTGCCAGGATCATTAAACAACATTGGAGGGTGCCCACATGGGATGAGCGGGTTGGGCACAGGGGATTTTGTAACCTCACCTGACCTGGGGATCAACCCAGGGAACCCAGAGATTGTACTTGATGGTTCCCTACCATTAGACCAGGCATCCCACATTTTCAATATGCGGAGACGCAACATCTTATTCTCTTTAGCAACTGCTGATTCTAGCTGCAGAATGGCCGATGCCGGGCTATCCTCAGGACCGATGATTGGTGGATTGCTTGCGGAGGCCATCTATGCCTTTGGATCTTGTGAAGGAGGAGAGGCTAGAATACGAACAAAACCAACCACCAAAACCTGACTAATTTACACACCCAACAACCTTGTTAGTTTTAAGACGCTTAATAGATAGGAAATCGCACGTTTGGATGCAATGCACCTAAACCGTTAAACGTTTCTACCATGTCTTTTAACGGTTGCATATTTCATCCTGGCCTTAACTAACTATTTAAGTATTTTCTTTTATTTTTGCCTCTCTAGTCACGTCGCATGAATAAGATCTTGCGTAGTTCGGGAAGATCGAAAATGGAGTAAATAAACTAACTTTTTTTGGTTGGAATTTTGAAAGAAATGCTTTAAAAGAAGAAAGGAAATATTTTTTTTTTGAAAGAAAGACTTCTAAAAATTCATTTGCTTTTGATTTGAACTTTGGAAATTTTAAAAGTAAAAAGAAAATATTTTTGTTTGAATTTTATTTGTTTTCTCTTTTTCTAAAGAAGAAAGAAAATATTTTTGGATTTTGGATGTTGCCTCTTAATTTTTTAAAGAGGGACTTTTAAGAAAATATTTTGGATTTTTGAGTTTCTAATTATTTACAAAAGCACTTCTAAAGAAAAGCGAAAATATTTTTTGGACTTCAATTTTTTCAAATTTGTTTTATGATATTTATGAAAGAAAAACGTTTAAACAAAAAAAGAATTGTTTTTTGGATTTTTGGGAAAATACTTTAAAATAAAGGAAACCCACATTTTGGATTTTGATTTTTATTGATTTTTCTTTTTATTTCCTTTTCCTTATGAAAGACTTTAGAAAAAAAAGAAACTATTTACTTCTTGACTTTAAAAATTTCCTTTTTTGAATTTTCTAAGGAAAAATTTCTAAAGAAGGAACTAAAGGAAAATATTTTTTTGGATTTTTGAAAATTGAGGCCGGAACCGATGAGGTTTGCCTACGTATCTCACATTCGGTGAGAATCAGACCCGCGTAGTTCGATCAATTTTGACGGAACAAGGCAGACATGGCACTTGAAAATTTTGGCTCATTTTGAAATGACTTTTCTATTTCTTTTTCCCTTTTTTTTTCCAGAATTTCGGCAGAGTTTCAGAATTTTCCAAGTACCTACCTCTCACTCTTTTTTTTGATATTTTTTTAAATTTTCTTTCCCTATTCTAGAAGCCGGTCAACATGCAGGCCGAATCAAACAAATGCGCAATTTGTACGTAAGATGCATCAGGATGGTCTTTTGATTTCGGGTACACCTGTCCTAAATGGACCCAACCCCTGTGTTGAGTCCCCAAAGTCAAATGCGTGATGCAAACAAGCGTTCCTACTAGGGATCCAACATGAGGCTGTGTTATACTAGGTTTTAAAACCTGGGTGTATTATTCTAGACCTGGCTTACCCGAGCGGACAACTCGAGCCGGGGGGAGGGAGGGCAGCATACCGGGAATACAGAAGCTTCGCCGGCTTTGCAACTTGTCCGAACCTCGTTCTAAATTTGGGATATGACTCTAATAGAAAAGAAGTTACACGAAGTGCACACTTCCCAGATGATTTAGAAGACTCAGAGAGAGGAGGGTTTCATAGCAATTTATATACAGTCCAAACAATATTAAAGCGGTAAAAAGCGGCATTTAGCACATTAGGCTCAACATGTAAAAATCAGATAAAAACAAGCCAACTATGACAGTTATTCTAAGCTCGAATTCTTGAACCCTGAACCAGAAGTTCTGGGTTTTATATCCCCAGCAGAGTCGCCAGAGCTGTCACACCTCCTTTTTACACCCGAATGAGTATATAAGAGAGTTTTTCCAATTAAAGTGTCATTATTCGATATGAGATTATTTTATTTATTTCAGAATGGGATAATTTATTTGGTGTCCCAAGTCACCGGTTTATTTTAAAATCTCAAATCGAGGAAATTTCAACTTTATTTAAAAGTCTGCAAACCAGAAATTCTAAGTAAAGAATTCTGTTGACCCGGGAGAAGGTGTTAGGCATTCTCGAATTCCGTGGTTCTAGCACGGTCGCTAATTGACCTATTATCTGATTTACTACATGTTTTAAACCTATTGTGCATTTTTAAATTTTGTAACCGCTTTTAATTATTTTAAAATTGCTTTTAAGTAAGATTTAGTGTTATTTAAAACACGTCTTAAACCACACTACATGAAATGCACCCGTGGCTCGCGACACGTTCTATTTAACATTGTTGAAAAATTAAAATTGGGTCACATAAAATGTAAACCTGGATTTTAGTAATTAAAAATCACAACTACGTCACGGGAACTGTGCCCGTAGCTATGATGAATTATTTAAATAACGCTCCCAAAGCAACTACGAAGATTTAATTTTCAATAGCAACATTTGTGAGGGCCATGGATGATTTAATTTATTTATGGCACACCTCAAACCTTTTTCTATAAGTGTTAACTCTTGACTTAATTTTATGAGGGCCATGTGTTATGGATTTTGTTTGTGTATGGCATACCTCAAATTATTTCAAAGGGTTTTATTATTCGAAGTTGTTGTGATCGGGTCACATGAAATGAACACCCAAATTTGAAATTAGGCATCGTAACTATGTCACGGGAACCGTACCTATAGTCACGATGGTTTATTAACGCGCCTAAAGCAGACATTATCATCATTTGGTCAAGTAACTAAATGTTTTCAAGAAAAAAAATCTAATCAAAACCAATTACCAACTATGAACACATAGCCAATGATCAAACGCTTTTGTCAAGTTAACGGCGGTAGGTTTCAAATGGCTACCAAAGTCCCATTCACAATATTTAAAATGGGCCAGCAAGGTTGTATGGTGCATTTATAAAGCTGGCCAGCAGCCACAGTCAGAATTTTGTTCCGAAATGGTCCAAATAAGTATCAAAACCATTTAAATTGAACAAAATTAGACTTACAATCTAAAAAACTTCATATCATTTAAAATATCAACCATAGGAGAAACTTGCAGAAATGAAAAAGTCATGGCATCAACGTAGTTGTGGTCTTAAACAAAAATGTGGCAGATCATATCCATTATTGGACTTTCATTTGCTTTGCATCTTCCCAATTTTAAAATGAGAAGAAAACTCGTAACTAAGCCCAACAATCATTTTGTATTTCTTACATCTTTAACTTCACCAAAAATATCAGTGCTACACTCGGCGTAATTCATCCAAACCATTCACTTTAACCATTAATTCTATTTGATTTTTTTTGAACAAAATCCATCCAAACAAAATCTGATAAAAAATTACAAGAACAAACTCTCAATTGATTATATCCTTGTCATGCTCTGATTGAAACACTAACTACTAGAAAAGGATAAAATAATTTTGGCTTTAAAATTTACAGATCTGACAATTTATGGCCAAGTCTATGAATCCTTTCACACTCCAACGAAATCACGACATAGCAGAATTAATGATAACATAAATTAGCCAACGAGAACAACACATAATTTCACATGCTCAAACTATATCATATAGATTCCATTGATAGTGAAAATTACATAGTTGAATGGGTGAATAGTACCTTGAAATAGAGAAAACGAGCAAAAGGTAACAACAGCTATTGGTATCAAGCTAAACTTCAGCAACAGCTTCAACAAATACTCAGCTCGGCAGCTCACAACTGCTAGGCGAAGGAGATAGCCGAACTGGGCTGAATCAAGACCTTAGAAGCCCAGGTTTTCAGAAATCGAACTTGAACACCCCATAAATTGCAGAGATAATGCAACATAAGAACACGAAAAAATGGAACTAGACTTAGAAATCCTTTGTTGTTCCTCTTTTCTTTACTTTACTTTTTTTTGTTTTCGAATCTCTTGAAATTTCTGATTTCAATGTGGATAAGTTAGAGGAGATGAAAGAAGAAGAAGGAATGGAAGAAGGGGAACCAGCGCTGGGATTGAAAATTGGGGAAGGGAGTTGCGTCGTTTTTCTTTGCTGATGAAGGGGTCTGTTGTTTTTCATATGTTAGGTCTTAGGTCTATAGCTAGGTTTTATTTAATTAAAGGGGAGGGGTTTTTGGGTCAGGTGGGTCAGGAGATGGGGTTTTGGGTTGGGCTGGTCGGGTTAGGTGTGTTGGGCAGGTCTGACCGTGTAGGATTTTTGGGCTTTGAGTGGTTTGGGCCAGATTTTGGGTCTAAGAACAGCCCAAATTTGAATTAAAACCCCCTCTTTCAAATTCTCTTCTTATTTTCCCTTTTCTTTTCTTTAAAAAAATCCTAAATTAATCTAAATTGTAAAACTAACTAATTATTTAATTATAATAATTATAAAAATTTCTTGATCCTAAATCAAAAGAAAAAAATCATCATAGATCTTCTTCTGTTGTCCATTCTATTATTGCCGGAATGCAATATGAAATTCTTATGATGCTGACTATTATCAAATCACTCAGTCCCTAATTTATATTTAGTTTATCTTGTGCACCAGTCCATACCGATTTCTATTTCTTTAGGGTCTAAATTTTCCTTCTGTTAATCACGTTAGAGTCGCGAACTTATTTCTTGAAATGGGGATGTCATTGTATGGCCTATACTCTTTTGTTGTCTTAAGGCCCATCACCTTTCGTCTCTTTCTTCATTTGACTATAGGTTCTATAACACTCTACCGTTGTCATCCATGTATCACATCTCACTCATAATTCTTCCTTATCTATCTTCTCATTACTCTGATAATATTTCTGTCTATCCCTTTCTTGTGAAAACTTCAACACAACATTCTTTCGCTTTTAGCTCTCCTTGCTTTATTTATCGGCTCTTCGGGTTGCTCAACATCCTCACTCTACTAGGGGCGAGAGTCATACTAAGGTAATATTTATCCCTTCCACGCTTTCATTGCCTATCTTCTGAATTTTTTGATCATGCTAGTATTCACATCTAATTGTAATATTTTAGAGTGCATCATCTGGGTGTTTCACAAGGAGATGTATTAGCACATTTGCAATATTCTTCGGAAATGTCAACTGACCCAAACAATTCATCCATTATTTTAGGTCACTCGAACCCCAGCCGGATCCTAATATCCCGTCTTCCTCTTATACCACTTCTGTTAGCTCCCATGAAGCATAATTGAGACTAATTGTACATACATCTGTTACAATTGAAGGTATCTTAGAATGCTTATATTTCTCTGCTTGAATTGTAAATACTGTTAATCTTCATTAACTGGGTACCTCGTACCCTTCTTCACCTTGCTTCTTTTAATTGTTGAAACTTGTGTCTACCTTTCGATTCTCTTATTCCTTTTTACCGTAAGAGTGGATAGGCATTCTTGCCTCAGGGATCCTTATCAAAACTCTTTATACATCTTAGTATACACATGATTTGCTGAATATCTTATATTTATCCATCATAAGCATGATACAAAAATTGAGTTCCTCTGACTCAACTCTTCTACAACTATATCTCTTTCCAACCGTCTTTCTAGATGTAGGTATCGTCATATTATGAATAAGATAGAGTTAGGAAATTGAGTTCTTACAATTGAGCTCTATGACACGATCTAGAGTAAGAAGAAAGAGTGACAGTCTTAAATGCCTGTAGCCTCCTGCTTATAAGTATGGTACACGATACACCCATAAACAAGACTCTACTAGACACGGCTTGTAGACTCCCTAGGATAAAACTGCTCTGATACCACTTTTGTCATGACCTAAATCGATGGGCCACAACGGGCACTCGGTACCTTACTCAATCGAGTACCATCATAATGTATCTTTTCATGTTATTCTTTCATAGATAACTGAGCTGGAAGGCTACCGTGAGATAAGTAGAATCAACATTGATACCAACTTATACATAAGACATATGGGCCTATAAGACCAAAATAATCACTCGTATACTGAACATAGGCCGACAAGACTATACAATCTTTTACGTACATGACATCTGTCTAAAAGCCTCTAAGAATACATAATTTTCATAAAGGTCAGGACAGAGTCCCGCCATACCAAACAATACATGTCTAAATCATACTAACCCAACATGCAACTTCGAAGCAAATGGAGTGCAACAACATATTCCGCTGAGCTGATAGCCTACTTGGAAGGCTTTCGACCTGTCTATCGGGACCTGCGGAAATGAAACACAACATCCCAGGCAAAAGGGACGTCAGTACTAATAATGTACCAAGTATGTAAGGCACATAAATAAGTACATAACATATATGGAAGAAATATATAATAAATGACTCAACCTGTAAGTCTGGATAACTCTGTAATTCATGAAATAATTATAGTGTCATGCATATGCGTATGAATGTCCTGTCATGCATAGGTACATTTTTCATAACATCATCAGGCCTCTGAGGGCATCCAATCATATCATCTCGGCCACTGTGGGCAAAATCATCAATGTATACCATCTGATCAGGTGGTGATGTTTATATAACATCGTAACCTTTTCCCATATCCCATATACATATATATACATACATATATACGCGTATATAATTCCATCTGGTCATGGGCCAATGTGCATGTAAATAAACGCAATGCATGAGAAGTACGTTAATAAAATTTTTCGGAACATCATAAGACCATTATACCTCTGATTAATATCATGAAATAAACTTTATCAACTTACGTATTTTCTGAGACCCATGAATAGATGATAGAATAATATGACACATGGGGAATCAAGAACATAGGAACCTCTAGTATTTCTATGAATAGAGTCACTTATGGAAGTTGTGCATTTACTCGTTGCGTTTGTATCGTATGGATCATGCCAAAAGAAAGAAGGGATAGCCTTAACATACCTGGAATAGAAAATAATCCGTATGATATTCTTGAAAAAGGTTGCACCGTACTCTTTTAGAATCGCAAAATCTCTCGTTTCTATGGTGCTAAGAAATCTCGTTGGATCTTCACTTGCATTCTTGGACGTATAATTTTGCTTATGGTTTATGTATGGCATTCAACAGTACACTTGATATAATATGTCATTAACCATGGAAGAATACATAATTCCTTCAACCTTGATGGAGAAGACAAGTGACAAAAAGTTTTCAAATTGGCAAAGTAGGCATATAACGTGACGGCATGGTCACATTAATATCGTTGTGGACTTGGTTTTTGATTGCAAGCTTCTTCTAAATTTGATTTTGCTGAATCCTTAACGTTGGTGGAGTCCTTCAGATGCATAAATTCATGCATACAATCTTCCATTATTGGAAAATGCATTTATATACAATAGTTGGTCCTACAAATCCATATTTGATTTATTGTGTGCCACCTCCTCCTTTAAGCTTGATTAGTTGGAAATTTTTTGTCATACATACATATTCCCACATGTATAGTTGTCCCCTCATAATTATCCAATAAATTTTACTTAAATATTTATCCACAAATCCAATAATTAACCAATTACCCACTTAATTAAGAATTATCTCAATTTACTTAAAATACTACTCACTTTTAATACACTTTATACACCTTAGTATCATGGTCATGTAGTACCTTGTATGAAACTAGTCCATAAATACCGGGTATTTTAGCTCGGGTCGTATTTTATCCCAAAATTCCAAACTTGGACGAAAATTCGTTTTCTTCGACTTGCTTCTCCTCTCACCTTCACGAATTTACTTATCACTTGTTTGAAATAGGATAATGCTTATAATCTCCAAATAATCTTTTCTTTGGACTGATGTCAATTACCTTACGACAAATTCAATGTACAATACTACAGAGTGCAACATCGTCGTAATTTAATACTGCAAAGCGTAACATCATCGTAATGTAATACTGCAAGGCGAAATATCATCGTAATAAAATACTGCAGGATGAAACATCATCGTAATAAAATACTGCGGGACATAATATCAACGTAATATTGCGGGGCGTAACACATGTATATATTCACGTATGGTTGTAAGATTCAATTTATTAGGTAGTATCCTACCACTCGCATATGCCATAGTAGATTCAAGGAATAATGTTTCATGGGAGTGATTTTTCACGAGGTTCAAGGATGCATTTGGGGAAAGGGAGGAAATTTGCATAGTCTCGGACATGCATGAAGGCATTAAAAATGCAGTGGAAACATTGTATCCACAAGTACCTCACTGTGTCTTCATATGGCATCTATGAAATAATGTAAAAACAATTACAAGAAGAACCATTTGCAGCTCAAAGACATATTCTTTACTATGTCCAAAGCATACATAGTTGAGAAGTTTGATTACCACATGGCAGAGGTAGAGAAAATGATAAGATGGTCAAAGATTACTTAATGAACGTTGGGTATGAAAGATGGTCCAGAGCACATTCCACTATTAATAGAACATTGACAATGATTTCAAACATTGCGGAGTCGATCAATGCAGTGCTCAAGGCTGCTACGGAAATCCCAGTGCTGCCTTTGCTAGAGTACATAAGGAAATTGATCGGACCATGGAATGTTACAAACCAAAAGAATGTAGTAGAGTCATTTACTGATCTTGGGGAAAAATATGATACAATGCTGATGGACAATCTCAAATTGTCACATCGGATGAATGTTACATCCCGCATTTTCGAACATTAAGGTTTCGTCGTAAAATAATCGACGTAAGTTCGGGAATGAGATTATTTTGAGATTATAAGCATTATGCTATTTCAAACAAGTTAAAAGTAAATTCGTGAAGGTGAGAGGGGAAGCAAGTCAAAGGAAATGAATTTTCATCCAAGTTTGGCATTTGGGATAAAATATGAGTCGAGCGATAATACCCGATAATTATGAATTAGTACCATGCAAAGTACCATATGACCACGGTAGTGTAATATATAAAGTATATATGAAGTGTTTTGAAAATAAATAAAATTTTAAGTAATTTGGGGTAATTTTTAAATTATGCGAGTAATTGGTTAATTACCGGGTAACGAAACATTACCCGGTTAACTAATAAGTGGATAAAACCTCTTTAATTATAAGACATATGGCAGCACTATCATAAAGTGACTAAGCCATTAAAATCCTAGGTGTCAAATGGATATCCAAGTCTTTCCAAAATCATTGTCATTTTGAAAACATTGCATAGGCTTAAGATCAAGAACTTGGGTTTTGCTTTCTGATTTTCAAATCCTAACCCATTTCATTTGAAAGGCTTTGCACAAAATTTCAAACTCCAAATGTTGGAACAAGTTTAGCTTAAGACCATCCTTTCTTGAATTTTCGTTCATCAGTTCAAATCAAGAAAGCAGAGACGTTACTATTCTTAAAATTCCAAGGAACAAAATGTTATTTTATTCCAAAACTTTTAGGAACCAGAATCAATTTAGTCCGTGAGTTTTTAAGAAGAAGGGGCAAATTTCGCTCAATAAACGAAGGTTTTCCAATGAGGTATTATACAGAGTTTTCCCTACTCCAGGTATGTTAAGGCTATCCCTTCCTTCTTTTGGCATGACCCATACGATATGAACGGAACGTGCAAATGCACAAATTCCATGAATGACTCTATTCATAGAAGTATTAGAGACATCTGTATTCTTAAATTTTCGTGTGTTATTATATCTTATCATCTGTTCATGGGTCTCAGAAAAATACGAAAGTTGAAAAGGTTTACTTTATGATATTACTCAGAGGCAAAATGGTCCTATGACATTCCGAATGATTTTATTGACGTACTTTTTATGCACTGCATTCATGTGCACTGACCCATGACCAGATGGCGTTATATACGCGTATATATGTAAATATATGTATATGGGATATGGGAAAAGGTTACGGCGTTATATACGCATCACCACCTGATTAGTTGGTATATGATGATGATGTTGCCCACAGTGGCTGAAATATGATTCAAACGGCGTTATATACACATATATATGTATGTACTCAAATGACGTTTTATACGCGTATATATGTAAATATATGTGTATGGGATATGGGAAAGGTTATGGCGTTATATACGCACCACCACCTGATCAGCTGGTATATAATGATGATTTTGCCCATAGTGGCCGGTATGATATAATGGAATGCCCTCAAAGGCTGATGATGTTATGAAACATGTACCTATGCACGACATGACATTCATACGCATATGCATGACGTTAAAAGTAATTTATTATTTAAAAAGTTATTCAGGCTTACAGGTTGAGTCATGTACTCTATATTTCTTTTATGTCTCTGATGTATTTATTTATGTGCCTTACATACTCGGTACATTGTTCGTACTGACGTCCCTTTTGCCTGGGGACGCTGCGTTTCATGCCCGCAGGTCCAGATAGACGAGTCGAGAGCCCTCCAAGTAGGCTATCAGCTCTGCAAAAGATGTTGGTGCGCTCTATTTGCTTCAGAGTTGCTTGTTTGGTTAGTTTGATTTAGACGTGTATTGTTTGATATGGCGGGACTCTATCCCGACCTTTATGGCATTTATGTATTCTTAGAGGCTTGTAGACATATGTCGTGTACGTGAATGATTGTACGGCCATGTCGGCCTATGTTTTGAGTTTATAAATGATTATGTTGGCCTATTAGGCCCGTATGTCACGTGTATATGATGATGTAATAAGAAAGATACGATACATTGGCACTCGGTTGAGTAAGGTACCGGGTGCCTATCGCGGCCCATCGGTTTGGGTCGTGACAAAAGTAGTATCAGAGCAGTTCTGTCCTAGGGAGTCTACAAGCCGTGTCTAGTAGAGTCTTGTTTATGGGTGTGTCGTGCACCACACTTATAAGCAGGAGGCTACAGGGCATTTAGGATTGTCACTCTTTCTTCTTACTCTAGATCGTGTGGTAGAGCTCACTTATAAGAATCGAAGTTCTGAAATTTTATTTTATTCGTAATAAGATGATGCCTACTTCCCGAAAGAAGGTTGGAAAGAGAGATTATTGTGGAAAAGCTGAGTCAGAGGAATTGGATTTTTGTATGATGCCTATGATAAGTAAATGTGAGGTCTTTAGCAGATCATGAGTGTACTGAAAGGTACAAGCTTCCTGATAAGAAGCCTTAAGGCAATAATGCTTATCCATCTTTATGGTAAAAGACAATGGGAGATTAAGAAGATAAATATAGGTTTCAACAAGCAAAAGAAGCAAGATGAAGAAGGGTACGAGGCACCCAATTAATGAAGGCTAACAACGTTTGTAATTGAGGCAGAGGAACATAAGACTTTTGAGTTATAGTCAATAGTAACAGAGGTATATCCAATTGGTCGCACCCTTTCCAGATATGCCCTATGGGGGTTAACAAAAATAGTATAAGAAGATATGATGGAGGATTGATTGCGTCAGTTGACATTTTCGAAGGATATTGCAAATGTGTTAATAGATCTCTTTATGAGACGCCTAGATAGTGCACTCTAAAATAGTGCAGCCAGATATTAGTTCTACAAAGACATGCACTATAAGACTTGAAGGGATAAATATTACCTTAGTGTGGCTCGCGTCTCTAGTAAAACGAGAATGTTAAGCAACTTGAAGAGCCACTGGATGGAGCAAAGGAAAACTAAAAGTGAAAGAATGTCGTATTGAAGTTTCATAAGAAAAGGGATATGCAGAAATATTAGCAGAATAATGAGAAGCGAGATAAGGGAGCATTATGAATAAGGTGTGATACATAGATGAAAATGGTAGAGTGTTACAGAACTTATAGTCAAATGAAGGAAGAGATGGTGATGGGCCTTAAGACAATAAAAGAGCATAGGCCATAAGGTTATATCCTCATTTCGAGAAATAAGTTCGTGACTCCAACGCGACTACCAGAGAGGAGAGTTAATCCCCAAGGTAATAGAAATCAGTATGGGCTAGTAAACAAGATAAACTAAAATATGAATTAGGGACCGAAAGATTGGAAAGTACTCAGCATCATGGGAATTTCATATTTCGTTCCGGTGGTAATAGAATGGACCATAGAAGAAGATTCACGATGAATTCAGAGAATAGTCATTCAGGGAGACGCTTCCATAGAGCAAGCAATATGAGCAAAGTTAAACTTAAGAGACTGTATGTGCCAGTTACGCTAAGTGTCACCCTCGCGAGTAAGGGAATTTGTCATCCTTGGTACAGGAGAATTGCCGCAAGGCGAGTAAGAATCATTGATGTTAAGAAACGATGCCAAAGATGAAGAGGAAAACATCTATAGGTAGATCCTTGTAGCTCCAACTCTTATTACTCCCCTAAGGGGGGGGGGGAATATGGAATGATAAAAGGAATAGTGCGATAAAAATGAGAAAGGGGTGAGATTGCACTTATCTAAATGCTACAGATATGCTACGATTCCAGAACATTATGCATACACGACGTCAAGGAGAAGAAGTAAGGGTTCCTGCCCGATATGTTATTGATAATTAAGGAGCCAGTGCAAAACGTAAGTTAAGACCAAGGAAATAACCCAAGAAAGATTTCGCGGAATATTGACATGAGGATGGGCCAATGAGTAGTTAGTAGTTAATTCAGAAATAGCCTAGCTATGGCTAGTCAAGAGGATACAGAACAAGACAGCAGGTCGTGCAAGATAAAGATAGTATAACCCAATATAGTGAATTTAACCCCACAGTTATGACATTGTAATACTTGAGAAATATTTAAATAGGAGTTGGGTTAGTTAAAGGTACCGTATGAGTGTTATGAAAATAAAAGATAGTTCCACCGGAAAGATTGTCAAAACTTTAGTTCAGAAGCAGCCATACGAGCAGATGAGTATGGAGGTAAGTAACTAAGGATAATTACAAGTGAGCACGAACATCAAAAATTCTATCAGGAATACGGTATAATAAGCTCGCATCTTTACAAGAGTCAGAGGGACTTCCCTAAGTACTATGACGAAAGACTAACTGAGAAAATAAGGAAGAAGGCTTCAACCTTAGTACAACGACCTAAAGAGGAAATGATCGTGTGACAATAGTCTCAAAACAACATTGTATGCACTCCCTAAGAAAGTGGCACCTATAGTGGCTAATGAACAGGGAGTAAAATCAGAAGTGATATTCAGGATCATATGAGTTGTATGGAATTTCAATATATATGGGCACTAAGATAAGCTAAGTATGGACGCAACAAGGGGGCAGAAATATCAAGAAAAGTAATAGCTTACGTTTAAAGAAAGATAAAATGGAACGAAAGAAATTATTCGATCAATGATCCAGAGTTGGTTACGTTATGAACACACTTAAGGGTTCAGAGTTTTATGCATACAGCATATACACCCATAGAAGACTCCGGTATAAGTCAAAAGAAAGAATTGAGCCCAGGGCATAGACAAATGATTGAATTGTTAGAAGATTGTATCATGGATTTTTCATAACGCCCATGAAAGGCAAAGGTAATAACTGATATCATGAGCCACAGATCGGAAGATAACTTAAGCCTACGTAAAGGCTGATCAGAAGGAGGAGGGAACTAAAGAATTATATCACCCAAATAAATTATGAGTTTGATTATTGGACCTAGAAAAATTATAGAAGTTGTGCTTGAGAACATGATAGAATCACTCTTAATATCAGATGTTCAAGAGAAATAACATAACAACCATGATCTATAATGGCTCTACAAGGAAGCCAGTTAGAAGAAGTACCAGCCTCATAAGAAGTCAGTACGAAGCTCTCACCGGATTGTGTATGTACCAGATGTGCGAGTATTACAATATAGCTTCAAGTTATGGATGTTAATTACACCTAGGTGGAAGGGAGGTCATAAAAAAAAGATAGTAGATACGATGCGAGATTTTTAAGGTAATTAAGGTAAAGGTGAACAACGTACGAGATACTCAAAGACAGAAGATCGTGAGTAGTCCATACTTCAGATGAAAGGGCCAGAAGCACGAGGATTCATTATCTAGGAATCATAGCGGCATCGTCAGTACCATACCTTCCAACCTATGGTCTAGGTATCGAAAAGCTTGACTAAGAGAGTAAAGAAGAGTTGGAGACGATGTGATGTCTCGCTTGATGTTCTAAAATAACACAAGGAAATTCAAGCGAGTTGAAGGAAGATTACGAGTAGTATAAATAGATATGTATAGGTCGTGAGCTAAAATATAGTAAAGCGACAAAGTTTTATGGCAGGATGTAAGAACGAGAAAAGGCGAGTGAGAAGGTGACGATAATGGATTAGTCCTCAGGATTATGCCCATGAAAACAAGGGAGCTAATGGATTCTCTATGTTATACAAAGCTCACTATAGCCTTAATGAACTCAAAAGAGTCTAAGATTAATAGCATTTAGAAGGAATGAAATGCTAACCTGGTAATAAAGTGAGGATATAATTGTGACAGATAAAGAATGACGTTTTGGGCCTTCGTTTGAATAATGACTTGAAAAAAAAGAGAAGGAGAAAAGATTTCGCTGGTGGCACAAAATTAGGATACCCCTATATGGTGAATCACATTGAGACACTATGAAATACGATTATGAGGATCACTTCGAATATTTCTTGAGGTAACGTAAGTCCTAGGGGCAAAGTATTACGTAAGAAGTTTCAAGTTATCAGTTGTATATTGTAGATCAATATTGAGGTGAATTAATAATGGATTGACAAAAATCACAAAGTATGAGATGATATTAGGCCGTCATTTTAAAGATGAGCGGTAATGAAGGAGCATTGAAGGACTGAGATTTATACATATGGGATAAGCAACGAAAGTAACCTAGAGTTTGGTAGTAGCTCTCAGTAATGATAAATCAAAGTAAGAGTTATGGCAGTAAAGTCATACGGATGGATAAACGGATTTATGATAGAAGGTAGCAACACTTACGAGATTGGAAAGATTTCGACCACAAGTCGTGGTACGAAGAAAAGGACTAAAGGGGGGAATGCCCTAGACATTGGAATTATTCACAAAACAATTTCCTAGATGGAAAGGAGAGTACTAAAATATTTATAAGTTATGAAAATGATAAGTGCATCAGTCAACATTCGAGGACGAATGTTCCAAAGGGGGGAATGATGTTACATCCCGCATTTTCGAACATTAAGGTTTCGTCGTAAGATAATCGACGTAAGTTCGGGAATGAGACTATTTTGAGATTATAAGCATTATGCTATTTCAAATAAGTTAAAAGTAAATTCGTGAAGGTGAGAGGGGAAGCAAGTCAAAGGAAATGAATTTTCGTCCAAGTTTGGCATTTGGGATAAAATATGAGTCGAGCGATAATACCCGATAATTATGAATTAGTACCATGCAAAGTACCATATGACCACAGTAGTGTAATATATAAAGTATATATGAAGTGTTTTGAAAATAAATAAAATTTTAAGTAATTTGGGGTAATTTTTAAATTATGCGAGTAATTGGTTAATTACCGGGTAACAGAACATTACCCGGTTAACTAATAAGTGGATAAAACCTCTTTAATTATAAGACATATGGAAGCACTATCATAAAGTGACTAAGCCATTAAAATCCTAGGTGTCAAATGGATATTCAAGTCTTTCCAAAATCATTGTCATTTTGAAAACATTGCATAGGCTTAAGATCAAGAACGTGGGTTTTGCTTTCTGATTTTCAAATCCTAACCCATTTCATTTGAAAGGCTTTGCACAAAATTTCAAACTCCAAATGTTGGAACAAGTTTAGCTTAAGACCATCCTTTATTGAATTTTCGTTCATCAGTTCAAATCAAGAAAGCAGAGACGTTACTATTCTTAAAATTCCAAGGAACAAAACGTTATTTTATTCCAAAACTTTTAGGAACCAGAATCAATTTAGTCTGTGAGTTTTTAAGAAGAAGGGGCAAATTTCACTCAATAAACGAAGATTTTCCAATGGGGTATTATACAGAGTTTTCCCTACTCCAGGTATGTTAAGGCTATCCATTCCTTCTTTTGGCATGACCCATACGATATGAACGGAACGTGCAAATGCACAAATTCCATGAATGAGTCTATTCATAGAAGTATTAGAGACATCTGTATTCTTGAATTTTCGTGTGTTATAATATCTTATCATCTGTTCATGGGTCTCAGAAAAATACGAAAGTTGAAAAAGGTTTACTTTATGATATTACTCAGAGGCAAAATGGTCTTATGACATTCCGAATGATTTTATTGACGTACTTTTTATGCACTGCATTCATGTGCACTAACCCATGACCAGATGGCGTTATATACGCGTATATATGTAAATATATGTATATGGGATATGGGAAAAGGTTACGGCATTATATACGCATCACCACCTGATCAGCTAGTATATGATGATGATGTTGCTCACAGTGGCTGAAATATGATTCAAACGGCGTTATATACACATATATATGTATGTACTCAAATGGCGTTATATACACGTATATATGTAAATATATGTGTATGGGATATGGGAAAGGTTATGGCGTTATATACGCACCACCACCTGATCAGCTGGTATATAATGATGATTTTGCCCATAGTGGCCGGTATGATATAATGGAATGCCCTCAAAGGCTGATGATGTTATGAAACATGTACCTATGCACGACATGACATTCATACGCATATGCATGACGTTAAAAGTAATTTATGATTTACAAAGTTATTCAGGCTTACAGGTTGAGTCATGTACTCTATATTTCTTTTATGTCTCTGATGTATTTATTTATGTGCCTTACATACTCGGTACATTGTTCGTACTGACGTCCCTTTTGCCTGGGGATGCTGCGTTTCATGCCCGCAGGTCCAGATAGACGAGTCGAGAGCCCTCCAAGTAGGCTATCAGCTCTGCGAAAGATGTTGGTGCGCTCCATTTGCTTCGGAGTTGCTTGTTTGGTTAGTATGATTTAGACGTGTATTGTTTGGTATGGCGGGACTCTATCCCGACCTTTATGGCATTTATGTATTCTTAGAGGCTTGTAGACATATGTCGTGTACGTGAATGATTGTACGGCCTTGCCGGCCTATGTTTTGAGTTTATAAATGATTATGTTGGCCTATTAAGCCCGTATGTCACGTGTATATGATGATGTAATAAGAAATATACGATACATTGGTACTCGGTTGAGTAAGATACTGGGTGCCTATCGCGGCCCATCGGTTTGGGTCGTGACAATGAAGGTATGACTAGAATCTATAGATACTTGTGCATATAATATATAATCATACCGAATTCATAGATCTGTTATATCTTGAACCCTTTGTGTGGCTATGTTAAACTAGTATCCACCTGTACAAAAGCAAAGGCTTTCAATTTAATGTAGCATCTATGCCTACCCACTGCTGAAATTTTAGTTGGTTTGACATGATATTAAACTATTTTGAATCTTATAGGCTCTCTAGTATATGTATTTTGAGGGCATATGCTTTGTCACCACTAATTATAGTTGATAAATTTTGTAGGTGACCCCTTCAATGAGTTACTTATATTCAGAACTTAACAAGGGTAAGCAGAGAATGATGTTCCTAAAAGATCGAACTTGCAGCTATAGAAGGTTTAGTTGGATGATCTGCCATGTGCACATGCTTGGGAAATATTAAAATACAAATACATTTATCACATTGAGTATTTCTCGGTGTACTACACCAGGAAGTACCTATTTAAGACCTATGAAATTTCAATTTATTCGGTTCCTGATGAAAGCACATGAAAAATTCCTGCAAAAGTTCTAGATGAAAAAGTCTTGCCACCAGACGTGACTAAAATAATAGGAAGGCCAAGGAAGGGAAGGTGCAAGCCAATATCTGAAAGGGAACGAAAAAGGTTGATTTCATGTGGACAGTATAGAGAAGAAGGTCACAATAGGAAAACTTGTAGAAATAATCCAAAGAGAAGATGAAATATGTCAAACTTAGAATTACTTGTTATTTTACTTTACTGAATATCATAGAGATTTAGAAGAATCCAATATATCAAGAACTGTATCAATGCAGAATATCATTTAAATTTTAGATATAAATAAATTTTTGAATTATCATTTAAAATCGTGTTGCAAGTGTATTTTTTAGATTATACATCTGTTTGATTAAAAAGAAGTTGTATCAGCTATGTATCATATTTATATCTCTTGTATATCACCTATGTATCTCTGTGTATCGAAAAATTATAAATCTGTTTGATTAAAAAGAAGTTGTATCAGCTATGTATCATATTTGTATCAGCTATGTATATCTTGTGGATCACTATGTATCTCTGTGTATCGGCTCTTACTCATGTCTGTATTTGTGTAGTAACAAAGCTAACTAATGGAAAACAGTCGTAACATCTAGAAAACTTTGCAAATAGTTTTAGAAATTTGTAAATAAGAATGCGGCTTCATCAATACATATTTCAAAACCAAACAAACTGCAAAACTCAATGTTAAGAAACTAACTGTGCAGCAATCCAAAACGACTTTATCATCTATGTATCTTGTATGTATCATATATGTATCATATCTGTATCATATGTGTATCATGCATGTATTTGCAAGAGACAATGTATCACAAACTACCGTATATTTTTTATATCTTTAATTCACAACACAAAATCAAGGAAAAAAATACTAAAATAACTAAATTGCAACACTCCAATATCGCATTGGAACTCATTAAACCTTTATAACAGATAAACATCTCATTTGCCATACAATTCTTAAAAGCGTTCATAAAATTCAAACACAAGCAAATCTAACCCGTCTTACAACAATGAAAAAATAATAGAACACAATACAAAATGAAATTATTGAGTTTATCCTACAATAATTACAAAAGTAACTACTTCTTTTGCTTCTGCGACTTATTCTGTTGACCAATAATCTCATCATCACTTTGCGCGTTCAGTTATATCTTTTTTCTAGCATAATCCCACAAGAGAGCACCAAATCTGCACCGATGTGCATAGGCATTGAATTTTTTAGGAGGCGTCCTTCCCTCAATGAAATACTCGGCAAATGATGCCGCAAATGCACCGCAATCACTACAAAAATAAAAATAACAACAATTATCAAACTGCAGAATCTAAAAATAAAACAGATTATGTTGATAGAAATTCATACGCTTCGACTTGTTGAGGCAATCCTTCAACCAGTTTTACATCAAACGGGGTAATTAAGTCCTTTGATTTGTAGACACCAGTGCGCCAATTGATATCTTTTTTGTTTAATAAAAATGCGTATGTACAAAAAAATAAGGCAGTAATACAGAATACTTGGCCATGATCTTATGAACTTTGGCTTGATGAGCAGCTCCACCGCGCATAGAGTCATACACATAAATGCACATATCCTTGAAGGACATCACAATCATTATCCAATGCCATTGTTCTGCAACATTAATTGGCATTATGACATGCTCTGACAGTGTGTCATAGAATATTAGCATCCAAGACAAACCCCTGAATATACTTTGCAATGACATGTTCCGGATTGCACACATCATTGTCTCCATCTGTATCAATAAACGCCTGTCGCAACTCATTAAGTTCCTCGTAGAGGTACCAATCTGTGGTGGTGAATGTTATCGGTAGGTATTTGTTATACTTCCTCTTCTTCCTCAGATAATAGAATAAAACATCAATGTACTGAAACAAAACATAACAAATAACTAATCACTGAAGGCTCGTAAGCTTTAAGCACCTACGAGTTTTCAAACCAAATTCACATAAAACAACAGAAAATGAATGCTCACTACTTCTCTTGTTCCAGGCAAGATAGCAATTAATAATCTGTTCTAACTTAAGAGAACTGATCACGTGTACACTGGTTAAAATTTTAAAAAATTGTAAAAGTAACTTTTTACATACCGAGTCATCCAAAGGCTGACCATTATATGCCAAAGTGTAAAACCATCTTTTGTCTTCAACATGATATACACCAAGATCATAAGCAATATTGAGTTTACTAACATACTTCGGGTAAATTTCATTCCTGGTAACAGATATACACAAAAGAGATACAGTGATTTGATATAAAATAATGCTATAAGTGACAATATATTAAAATATAAAACTGAACAAAACTCAGAAGTTGGAAACATACTTCTTTTTGGACTTCCCTTCTTTGACCCACGTAATAAATACATTCAACAAAGAGATGTTAACGCCAGTTCCGATTTTTCTTTGAAAAGGATGCTTAACAACATAAATTTACTTTTTTTCTTTCACTGCAACAACACTAGTACTGAAACCTGAATCAAATACAACAATGAGTGGAGACTACACGGTCTTTGCAGACATCATTTTCTTTTTTTCATTTGCAGCAAAACTTCAGGAAGTAATTCAAGCTGGTACAGAACAATCTGAGATTCAGCAACCTCTTTCTCAGATTTTTCCTTCATCTCCTCTGCTGCCTCATCAACACCTGCAGTCACACAAACAACGCCAGTCTGAGATTCGTGAACCTTTTATTTCTCAGATTCTTCCTCCATCACCCTTTCCGCCTCATCTGCAGTCTCACCGTCGTACCAATAGCGCCAGCATGCACTACATCTAGTGTGAAAGTTACTTTAGCAATGAACATGTTAACTTTCACACCAGAAGGTCTTTCCATGATATTGACACCTAACTGATTTGCTGCATCGAGTACAATGTTGTTACGATGATACTCACTAGTATCTCCTTGAGAATGTGGAATATCTTTGCCTTCACTTCCAGCGACCTATTTGTTATTTAAAAAGAATCGAATTATCAAAAAATAACAAAGAAAAGAAAAGGAAAAAGTGCAGAATGCACAACTAAACACACCTTACATCCATCCATTTCAACATCTTCATTGCCACCAAACTCCATATTGCTCACAAAATCATTATTGTCTTGATGAACCCTGGTGTCTTCCTCTGGATGTGCACCATATTTGTCTTTGCTTGCACCAAGTTATTTTAAAAAAAAGAATATAGTAAGTTAACTAAAAAAATAAAAGGAAATGCACAATGAAAAAGAAACACATACCTTGGAATTTATCAACTCAAAGACTTCCTTAAATTTATCAGAAACATATTCCATAAAGGAATTTAACTGCTTATGGAGTTACAAGATAAAACAAATAAGAATGATAATAGACTTTAAATATACAATGTTAACAATACTTTCAAAAAAATATATAAAAAAGACCAATATAAACTTGTTTCACATTAGCTTTCAACTTCTGCAACTCATGGTCATAATCAACAGGTTGGACACCCGACACGTTTTTTGGTGGGACAGGCTCCTTAATCTGTTTCGGGGGTAGCGTGACAAAATCATCGCTATCATCAATAGAAAGTTTTCCCCTGTTACGTGATGTCAAATATTTCTGATACTCATCTGTATCTTCAACAGGCAAAGTAAATCTCATTAGCTTTCCAGTTGTCGGAGAAATATTTTTAAACTGCAAATGTAACCAAAAGTGCTTCAGTCTTAGATGTATAAAAAATGTATAAAAATTGTATATTTGATGTATCACAATGAATTACAATGTATTATATATGTATATCTCATCAAAAAATAAAAGCTGGTACCTTATTCCCTGTGCTGTTGAAGAAACCAGTAGAGAAGTCCTCACGTGTTGGTCTGTATGTCATTTCCCAATTCAATATACGTGGTGTATGATCTCTAACGGGGACAACAAACTTTTGATCAACTACAATGCAACGTTCATAGAACCACACATGTAGCACAAGAGGAAATCCACCAATCCAATAAAACTCAGACTTTCCCCTCAACCTGTCCCTCACCAACTTCATTAAAGCTCGAACCACAATCTTACCCCAGGGAAACAACACATACTCACCAATCTCGACAAGATGGAAATCACGTTTATTTATAAATATCTTCTGAGCCTGAGTGGACATTAGAAATGTGTTTATGAAATAAATGATTGCAATCTTAACTGCGTCTTCATCAGACTTCCATTTCTTCTTCTCAAAACAATTAATAAGCGTCTTCTTTGAAACCACTTCAAAATCAGAAAAATAAGTATCCACCAACCTATTGGGTCCACTGAATTTACCCTTAACATCTTCATTGCCACAACATTTTAAACCACTTACAACACCAAATTCTTGAAGAACAAAATGTGAAGCACATTCGTCATTCAATTTCACATAAGATGATCACACTTATCTTAAACCAACTCCCTAAACATTAAGGAACAAATAAGTTGTTCCTGGATAGTAACCCGAGGTAAATCAAGAAAATAGCCAAAACAGCTTTCCCTAAACATCCGAAGCTGGACATCAGTCAACTTTGACTGTAAAACCAATATGATATCCAAATTAGTGTATGATGTCCAATGAGTAACAGGAAAAGGCTCACCTAGAATATAGAGCTTCCAAGGCTCCAAATACATGACACGAATTAAAAACAAACAAATACAAACTAAATCCAATTTAAAAGAAGATTCAACAATAGAAAAAATTATAACTGAAATTGTATGTACCTTACAAACTTTGTCAGGAATTTTAAATTTTCTGCTTTCTGAACCTTAATTGTTTTTTGGTTTGACACCCAAATTCACTTTGTCCTCCACGACATGTTTTCTCTTACCTTCATCATCATCCATTCTAACCCTTTTGCTCTTCTTTTTCTCAGATTGTCCAATAACATCCTTTCGAGATTCTAATAGTTTAACACTGTCGGAACAATTTTGTCTTCGCATATTTTGTTCATCAATCGATTTCTCAACTAAAACCAGGGTTGAATGAGGAGTTAAACTCATCGACCTAGTTCTCTTCTCATGTTGCTCGTTTTCTCAATTGAAATCGACTTTAAATAAGGTGATGAACTCATTGAACGAGTTTGTCTTCTCATATTGCTCTGGTTCACTATTGATACTAGGTTCAATGGGAATTTTTTTTAAAAAAAATTATACGAGCAAACGGTTACTGGATTTTGTGAAGAAATTGATACAAAACTCGACCAAAACTTACAAAATCGTCTATAACAGATACATATGATGAACTCTAACTAAACAATTCAGTTGCAAAAGCCTAAAGAAAATCAGCATCGCTTCTACACATGCAATCCGAAAAATATACAAAACAAGAGGTTTTCTACTCCAAATTACCTGGAATCAGATGAAAATAACCGCAAATGTATCTTGTTTTGCCGTCAATTTCAGCAATTTTGGTTCAATTTAGGAAAAATCACACACACACACACACATACACACACACACACACACACACACACACACACACACATATATATATATATATATATATATATATATATATATATATATATATATATATAGAGAGAGAGAGAGAGAGAGAGAGAGAACTCTCTGTGTGTATACAAAAAAACGGATACAAAAACTGACATTAATTGAAACTATTTGGGCCAAAACTGACATTTGGGCTTTTTTAGTAGATATTTTGTTTTGGGCTATTTTTGGTTGGAAAAGTTTGTAGAGTGACAGTTCGAGTAATTTTTCCCAAAATAAACCATACAATTAATAGCTCAAAACTAATTACAAGGGCTAGCCCAAATCCACTACCACTTTTTCCCCTTCAAATTTCAAACTTTTCAACTCCGTAACCTACTTTAATCCATACCTTCCCCTTATTCTGCCACCTACTTAGAGAAATTCGAAGTAAATTGTTTGTGCATTTTCAAACATCCCCTTTTGTTTTATAGTTCCGTTAGCTGCCAATATTAATTTAAAAATGAGTTTTTCCCCTGTGATGACCCAAAGGGTCATCTTGTGTTTTAGAATCCGAATCCGGATTCTGAGGCCTTGAAAACCTCATTTTCTTCCTCCTCGATTTGTATGCACAATTCGGGCACGTTTCCGAAAAGTTTTTATGTGAAATTTAAGAAAAATATGGAAATTTTCCTTTAAAATTGATTAAAGTTGCCGTTGGTCAATATTTTGGGTAAACAAACTCAGACCCATAATTTGACGGTCCCGGAGGGTCCGTAGTAAAATATGGGACTTGGGAGTATGCCCGAAATCGAATTTCGAGGTCCCTAGCCTGAGAAATAAATTTTTGAAGAAAATTATTTGCTAGAAAATATAAGAATTTTTAGAAATTGAATAATGGTTAAACTCATTGGTACCGGGCCCGTATCTTGGTTCCGAAGCCTGGTACAGGTTTGATATAGTATTTAAGTCGTATTTATAAAATTTGGTGAAAAACAAAAGAGATTTGACGTAATTCGGGCCCTTGGTTGAGAAAATGGAAATTTTGAACTACTTTATGAATTTCATGAGTTTTGGTGTTAAATTCGTTGTTTAAGATGTTATTTTGGTGATTTGATCGCACGAGCAAGTCTGTAGAATATTTTTAGACTTGTGTGCATGTTTGGGTTGGAGCCCCGAGGGCTCGAGTGAGTTTTGGATAGGCCACAGAGTGAGTTTGGGCTTAGAAAATTTCTGTTACATTTGGTATTTTTGTTGCAGGCTCTGATCTCGCAATTGTGAGGGCTTTATCGCAATTGCGAAGAAGACCATGTCAGCATTTGTTCGCATTTGCGAAAATCCCTTCGCAATTGCGAAGTCAGCAGGGAGAGTCAAAGATCGCAATTGCAACAAATTGCTCGCAATTGCGAGAGGAGCAGACATGCAACAGGTTCGCAATTGTGAAGCCTTTCTCGCATTTGCGAGCTTTACAATTGCAAAGCTCCTATCGCAATTGCAAAGCTCCTATCGCAATTACGACATCTGAACCTGAACAAAACATCATTTAGATGAGATTTTCACTTCATTCTTCAAAATTTCAAAACCTAAACTCCAAAGGGCGATTTTCCTAGAGCAAGTTCCTCCCCAAACCATAGGTAAATGAATCTTAACTCTTTTTCATCAATCTATTTCATTTTTTTACATGATTTCATCTCAAAATCTAGGGGTTTTCATGGGAAATTGGGTGTTATTGGGTATAAATTAGGAATTTTGAAATTTGGGGATTTAGACCTTAATTTGAGGTCAGATTTAAAAACCAATCGTATATTTGGGTTCGTGGGTGAATGGATAGTTGGGTTTTGGTTCGAACTTCGAGTTTTGACCAAGCAGGCCCGGGGTCAGATTTTTTACTTTTTGGGGGAAACATTGGAAAATCTATATTCATGCATTAGAATTGGTTTATTTAGCATATATTGATGTTACTATGTAAATTATGACTAGATACAAGCGGATTGGAAATGGAACCGAGACGTAAAATGATAATTGAGGCTTGATTTTTGGCCGTGGAATCGAGGTAAGTGTTTGGTCTAACCTTAGCTTGAGGGAATATGATTTGTTGTCTTATTTTTTATGTGTTAGTGTTGAGTACAACGTATAGGTGTGGTGACCGAGTATCTATACATTGGTGTCGAGCATGCAAGTGAGTCTTAAACTATGACCATTGAGTATTGTATCAAGTTGAGATTTATTTTGTGGAGTTAAATGTTGAAACAAGATTGGTTATAGCTGATTCCATTGCTGGGTGTTATTGTTTCTATTATTGGTTCTATTGCTGGGATGTTATTGTTTCTATTGTTGATTCCCTTGTCGGGATGTATGATTTCTATTGTTTGGGTGAGGAAGAGTGTATAGCACGAAGGGTGATGCCATGCATGGTATTGTGAGTGAGTGTTAATGCACGAAGGATGATTCCGTGCATGATATTGTGAGTGAGTGTTAATGCACGAAGGGTGATGTCGTGCCATGATTTGAGAGCTAGTGCATGAAGGGTGATGCCGTGCCACGAATATGAGAGTTAATGCACGAAGGATGATGCCGTGCCGTTTTTCTTGTTTCTTATGGTGAGAATGAGAGTAAAATCACAAAGGATGATGCCGTGTACGTGTTATTGTTTCCTTTTCCATGTTGATACAAATATGGTGTTCATTATGCTTCTCTGTTGAATTACTGTTAGAATTTGATATTCCCCGCAGCATGTTTCCCCTTCCCATCTTTATCTGTTATTTTCTATTATTATTGTTCTGCTCGTATATGATTTAACTGCACAGGTTTATATGGTTGTTATGTCCTAACCTCATCACTACTTCGCCGAGGTTAGGCTCAACACTTACCAGTATATGGGGTCGGTTGTACTAATACTGTACTCTGTACTTTTTGTGCAAATCTCGGTATTGGATCCTGTGAGTAGAATCGAGGTTGTTACCTTCAATCCAGGGAGACCAAGGTAGATCTACTGGCATTCGTAGAGCTTGAAGTCCCCTTTCCCCATTTATTTTCTTCTGTCTCTTCTATTTCGAGAACAGTTGTACTTCTTTCAGACTTATATTTTTAGTAAATCTTAGATGTTCATGGATTGTGACACCAGATCCATGGGATAGTTATGTACTTGAGTCGTGGCACTGTTATATCACTTTCGCATTTCATAATTATCTTATTTTTCATTATTATTTGTTCCGGTTTATTAATAATAATGGTGGTAAAAATGTAACTGTCGGCTTGCCTAGCTTTCATGAGTACGTGCCATCACGATTCCCAAAGGTAAAAAATCCGGGTTGTGACAAGTTGGTATCAGAGCACTAGGTTGTCTAGGTCTCACAATTCATGAACAAGCTAGGTAAAATACAGAGATGTCTGTACTTATCCCCTAGAGGCTACAGAGTTTAGGAATAACTTCACATCTATTCATCTCTATCATGAGATTTGACTTCTTAATGCTAATTGGACTTCTACTCTATTCTTTCGTAGATGGCAAGAACACGTCCCGCTTCATTAGCTAATCAACAGCCCGAGCCCTCAGTGGCAGCTCCTACGAGGGGCAGAGGACGAGGCTGAGGCCGTGTTAGAGGCTGAGGCAAGGGCATGGCTTAGCCCAGAGCAGCAGCACCAGCGGCGGAGCCTCAGGTAGAGTTTGAGGATGAGGCTACAGTCTAGACCGTTCTAGCAGGGCTAGCTTATGTTCCAGAGGGGTTCATCGCTACCCCGATACTCCAGGATACTCTAGTCCATCTAGTGGGCCTTATGAAGAGTGTCACTCATGTAGGCATACTTCATATAACACCAGCCGTCTCTCAGGCTGGGGGAGGATCACAAACTCCCGCTACTCGTACTCCGGAGCAGATGGCTCCTCAGTTTCAGACTCCGGCAGCTTAGCCAGTTGGTGTAGTTCTGCCGGGTGTTGTAGCTCAGATCGGTGATAGAGCAGCTATGTCTTCTGATGCTTTGTGGAGATTGGACAGGTTCACCAAGCTTTTCACTACTACCTATGGAGGTACATCTTTAGAGGATCCCCAGAACTATTTGGAAAACTGTCATGAGGTTCTAATAAACATGGGGATAGTGGTGACCAATGGGGTCGACTTTGCTACTTTTCATCTGTCAGGTTTCGCCAAGAATTGGTGGAGGGATTATTGTTTGGCTAGACCAGCTGGGTCGCCTGCTTTGACTTGGGACCAATTCTCTCAGCTATTTCTAGAGAAGTTTCTTCCTATCACTCAAAGGGAGGACTATTGGAGGCAGTTTGAGCATCTCCAGTAGGGTTTTATGACTGTCACTCAGTACGAGACCATATTTATTGAATTGGCCTGTCATGCTCTCCTTATACTTCCCGTGGAAAGAGAGAGAGAGAGAGAGAGAGAGAGAGAGAGAGAGGGTGAGGAGGTTTATTGAGGGACTAGCTCAGCCTATCAGATTGCAGATGGCTAAGGAGATATGGAGTGAGATTTCTTTCCAGGATATAGCCAATGTGGCCAGATGAGTCGAGATGGTTCTATTACAGGGGAATGGTCAGGGGTCTGATAAGAGGCCTCGTCATTCTGGCAGGTTCAGTGGTGCCTCGTCTGGAGGCAGGGATTCTTTTAGTAGGGGCCATCCTCATAGGCCGTTTTATTCAACACTTTAGACTTCTCACAGTGCTCCAAGTGGTCGTGGTTCTCACATGCAGTATTCTGATCAGCTACCCTATAGTGCACCATCAGCTCCTCTCAATGCACCTCCGCTCTAGAGTTTTCAAGGTGGTTACTCAGGCCGTCAGAGTTAGTTTCAGGGTCAACAGTCTCAACAGTTGAGGTCTTGTTATACATGTGGTGATCCGAGGCACATTGCTAGATTTTGCCCTCAAACATCGAGCAGTTCTCAGCATCAGGGTTCTCGTGCCATGGTTCCGGCACCGGGTGTTCAACCTCCTGCTCGGCTAGCTAGAGGTAGGGTCCAGGAAGCTAGAGGTGGAGTTCGAGGTGTTAGAGGTGGAGGTCAGGCTGCTAGAGGTGGAGACCAGCCAGCTGGAGGCTGTCCCAAGGATGTAGTTTAGAGTGGTAGGGCCCAGCCCCGATGTGATGCTTTTCCAGCCAATCTTGAGGCTGAGGCATTTGATGTCGTTATCACAGGTACAATTTCAGCTTGCAGTAGTGTGATGACCCAAAAGGGTCATCACTTGCATTGCAAGTACATTCATTGTTCTGAGGCCTAAAAACCTTCCTTTTTACCCCACCTTGATTTACGTGCATGGTCCGGACCTATATTCGGAAAGCCTTCTATATGATAATATGAGAAATAGAAATTTTAGAGTTAAAAGTTTGATTATGGCCGACTTTGGTCAACAATTTGGCAAACGAACCCGGATCCATGTTTCGATGATCCCGGGAGGTCCGCAGTAAAATATAGGACTTGGGCGTATGCCTAGAAATGAATTCCGAGGTCCCAAGCCTTAGAAATCAATTTCTGAAAGAAATTGTTTTACTGAATTATCTAAGAAATAAAGAAAAGAAGTAATGTTTGAAACCAGTGTTATCGGGCCCGTATTTTGGTTCCGGAGCTCGGTACAAACTTGTTATAGTATTTGAAAGATAAATGTGAAATTTGGTAAAAACGGAGTTTATTTGACCTGAGTTGGACTTTCGGTTGAAGAGTTATGAACTTTGAGAGTTCTTGATGAAAATGTTGAGTTTTGAGGTTTAATTCATGATTTTACATGTTATTTTGATGATGTGATTGCACAAGTAGGTCCATATGATGTTTTTGAATTAGTATGACATTTGGTTTGGAGACTCGAGGGCTCGGGTGAGTTTCGGGATGTTTTTACACTTAGAAAAAAAGTTGCAGATTCAGAGAAGTTGGAGGCCTCTGAAGCCAGGTCTCGCGGTCCACGGTTGAAGCTTCGTGGCCGCGTGGGGACTCCGCGACCGTGGTGGGATTTGTGCGGTCCTCGGTGAGCAAGGCCAAGCCTTTGGAAAGTTCCGCAGTGATGATTTCTAACTGTTGTGGAAAGTTTGTCAAAGGAATTGTAACCTTGAATATCGAGGAGCATTGGCTCAAGTTATATTATGAACTGTGAAAGTATATGTGATGATTGAACCCTTTGGAGTATTGACTCAAGTTATATTATGAATTGTGAAAGTATATGAGATTATTGGACCCTTTGGAGCATTAGCTCAAGTGGTAAAGTGAGTTATGAAATAAAAGTGAAAGAAAGAGAAAGAGTTATTAAATTGTTCCCTTGCCGGGATTTAATTGTTTAACTGTAGTTCCCTTGCCGGGATCTCTATTACTATCTTGTTTATTCCCTTGCCCCTTTGCTTGTGATTGTTGTTTGGGTGAGGAAGAGTGTTAAAGCCCGAAGGGTGATGCCGTGCACTGTTTGCTAATGTGAGGAAAGAGTGTAAATCACAAAGGGTGATGTCGTGCATTGTTTGCTATTGTGAGGAAAGAGTGTAAAGCACAAAGGGTGATGCCGTGCCGTATGATGTACCATTCCGTATCGATTTTCATTGATTATTTGGTGAGGACGAAAGTAAAAGCACGAAGGGTGATGCCGTGCATACTTTTATTGTAAAATTTCTTTGGAAAGGACCAAAGTAAAAGCACGAAGGGTGATGCCGTGCAAATTGTTGATTTCTGATACTTTGTTGATATTCGAGTTATGTTGTTTCTTTCCTTACTTGATGCTTTTTATTCAGAACTGTTATCTCCCCCACATCATGTTACCCCCTCCCATATTGACTGATTATTTCTGTATTTCTTTTCCGATATATATATATATATATATGAATTGCACAGGTTTATTTGGTAGTCTAGTCCTAGCCTCGTCACTACTTTGCCGAGGTTAGGCTAGACACTTACTAGCACATGGGGTCGGTTGTGTTGATACTACACTCTGCACCGTGTGTAGATCTTGGAGCAGCTTTCGGACAATAGTTGGAGTGCTTCCTTCTGTCCACCCAGAGACCCAAGGTAGACCTACAGGCATCCACAAGCCCTGGAGTCTCCCTCTATCTCTATTTCCTATTTCATTTCCTTTTGTTCAGAAACAGTGTATTGTATTTCTTCAGACCTTGTATGTAGTAACTCTTAGACAGTCTGTGACACTGTGACACCAGGTTTTGGGTATTTGAGGTTTTAAAAGTTGTAATAGACGTAGCCTTAAGATATATAATTGTTGACTTCCGCTTATTTATTTAAAATTCCGCTTTTATCATATTATCGACTTGTGTTCGTTAAAAGAAGCAAAAATGAAAGTGTAGCAAGTAGTTAAGGTTTGGCTTGCCTAGTTCCCATTAGTAGGCGCCATCATGTCTCCTGAGGGTGGGAAATCTAGGTCGTGAAAAGTTGGTATCAGAGCTCTAGGTTACATAGGTCTCACAGTTCACAGACAAGCTTAGTAGAGTCTGAAGAATCGGTACAAAGATGTCTATATTTATCCCTAGAGGCTACAGAGTTAGGAAAAACTTCACATTTGTTCTTTCCCGTCGTGCGGTTTTGTTCTTCAATGCTAATTGAACTTCCACTCTGTTCTTTCACAGATGGCGAGAACACGCGCTTCCTCATCCTCCTCTCAGCAACCCGAGCCCCTAGTAGTCGCTCCCACAAGGGGCAGAGGGCGAGGCTGAGGCTTTGCTAGAGGCAGAGGCTGTGCTAGAGGCCGAGGTAGGGGCAAATCTCAGCCCCAAGCAGTAGTCCCAGTGACGGAGCCTCAGGTTGATTTTGATGAGGAGGTTCTGGCTCCAGCAATTCCTGTGGGCCCAGCTCAGGTCCTTGAGTGGTTTATTGCTACCCCAATTCTTCAGGATGCTCTGGTCCGATTAGTGGGCCTCATGGAGAGTGTCACTCAGGCAAGCTTGATTCCTATAGCACCAGCCGTCTCTCAGGCTGGAGGAGGGGCCCAGACTCCTACTACTCACACTCCGGAGCAGGTAGCTCCTCAGATTCAGATTCTAGTGGTTCAGCCAGTTAGAGCAGTACAATTGGGTGTGGTAGCTCAGACCGGTGATGAAGCAGCTATGTCTGCCGATGCTTTGTGAAGACTGGATAGGTTCACCAAGCTCTTCACTTCTACTTTCAGCGGTGCATCTACTGAGGATCCCCAGGATTATCTAGATAGCTGCCACGAGGTTCTCAAGAACATGGGCATTGTTGAGACCAATGGGGTCGATTTTGCTACATTTCGCTTGTCTGGATCCGCCAAGACTTGATGGAGAGATTATTGCTTAGCGAGACCGGCCAAATCGCCAACCTTGACTTGGGAGTAGTTTACAGTGTTATTCCTGGAGAAGTTTCTCCCTGTTACTTAGAGAGAGGCCTATCGGAGGCAGCTTGAGCGCCTCCAGCAGGGTTCCATGACTGTTACCCAGTATGAGACCAGGTTCATCGATTTGGCTCGCCATGCTATCATCATACTCCCCACTTAGAGAGAGAGAGAGAGAGAGAGAGAGAGAGAGAGGGTGAAGAGGTTTATTGACGGTCTTATTTAGCCGATTCATCTTCAGATGGCTAGAGAGGCTGGGAGTGAGATTACTTTTTAGGAGGCGACCAATGTGGCCCGTAGAGTTGAGATGGTTCTGTCATAAGGAGGCAGTCATGGGTCAAACAAGAGGTCCCGTCATTCAGGCTGATTCAGTGGTACCTCATCCGGAGGTCGAGATTCGTATGGTAGAGGCCATCCTCTTAGGCCCTTTCAGTCAGTGCTCCAGGTTTCTCATGGTACTCCAGGTGATCGTGGTCCCCAGATGCAGTATCCTGATCAGCAATCCTACAGTACACCACCTGCTCTTATCAGTGCACCGCCGCTTCAAAGTTTTCGGGGTGGTCATTCTGGTCGTCAGGGACAACAGTCTCAGCAGCCGATGGCTTGTTACATGTGTGGTGATCCGGGTCACATTGCCAGGTTTTTCCCTCGAGCACCGAGTAGCTCTCAGCATCAGGGTTCTCGTGCTATAGTATAGGCACCAGGTGTTCCATAGCCCGCCCAGCTAGCTAGAGGTGGGGGTAGAGGAGCTAGAGGTGGAGGTAGAGGTACTAGAGGTGGAGCTCAGGTCGCCATAGGTAGAGCTCAGGCCACCAGAGGTGGAGGCCAACCAGCTGCAGGCCGTCCGAAAGATATAGTTCAGGGTGGTAGGGCCCAACCCCGATGTTACGCCCTTCCAAATAGGCCCGAGACTGAGGCTTCAATACAGTCATTACAGGTACTATTCTGGTCTATGATAGAGATGCTTCAGTGTTATTTGATCCAGAGTCTACCTACTCGTATGTGTCATCTTATTTTGCACCGTATCTAGTCATGCCTAGTGATTCATTGAGTATTCATGTTTATGTGTCTACACCGGTGGGTGATTCTATTGTGGTAGATCAAGTCTATCATTCTTGTATTATGGTGATTGGGGGTCTTGAGACTCGTGTGGATTTGTTGCTTCTAGACATGGTTGATTTAAATGTTATATTGGGGATGGACTGGTTATCACCTTACCACACTATCTTGGACTGTCATGCCAAGACTGTAACCTTAGACTTACTGGATATGCCCCGTTTAGAGTGGAGAGGAACTCCTGGTCATTCTAACCGTAGTGTTATCTCATATGTGAAGGCTCGGCGTATGGTCGAGAAGGGGTGTTTGGCTTATTTGGCATATGTTCGTGATTCTAGTGCTAAGGTCCCTTCTATTGATTTTGTGCCCGTTGTTCGAGAGTTTCCTGATGTTTTCCCTTCAGACCTGCCGGGTATGCCACCCGACATGGATATTGACTTTTGCATTGATTTGGCTCCGGGTACTCAGCCCATTTCTATCCCGCCGTATCGTATGGCCCCGCCGGAGTTGAAAGAGTTGAAGGAATAGTTGCAAGATTTGCTTGAGAAGGGTTTCATTAGACCCAGTCTTTCGCCTTAGGGTGCGCCGGTGTTGTTTGTTAAGAAGAAGAATAGATCGATGGGAATGTGTATTGATTACCGGCTGTTGAACAAGGTTACAATCAAGAATAAGTATCCATTGCTGAGAATCGATGATTTGTTTGATCAGCTTCAGGGTGCCAAGGTGTTCTCAAAGATTGATCTGGCTATCATCAGTTGAGGATTAGGGCATCCGATGTCCCTAAGACAGCTTTTCGCACTCGGTACGGGCATTATGAGTTCCTGGTCATGTCATTTGGTTTGACCAATGCCCCAACAGCTTTTATGGATTTGATGAACCGAGTGTTTAGGCCTTATTCGGACTCGTTCGTGATAGTCCTCATTGATGATATTTTGATATATTCCCGCAGTCGGGAGGAACACGAGCAACATCTTAGAGTGGTTCTTCAGACCTTGAGGGATAGCCAGTTATATGCAAAGTTCTCGAAGTGTGAGTTCTGGTGGAGTTCGGTTGCATTTCTAGGTCATGTTGTATCAGTATAAGGTATTCAGGTTGATCCGAAGAAGATTGAGGCAGTTAAGAACTGGCCTAGACCAGCATCAGCTATAAAGATTTGGAGTTTCTTGGGATTGGTAGGCTACTATCGTTGGTTCATGGAGGTGTTTTCATCTATCGGAACCCCGATGACCAGGTTGACCCAGAAGGGTGCCCAGTTCAGATGGTTGGACGAGTGTGAGGCGAGCTTTTAGAAGCTCAAGACAGCTGTGACTATGGCACCGGTGTTGGTTTTGCCCACAGGTTCAGGGCCTTATACAGTCTATTGTGATGCATCTCGTATTGGGCTTGGTGCAGTGTTGATGCAGGATAACAAGGTCATTGCCTATGCTTCGCGGCAGTTGAAGATTCATGAGAAGAACTATCCAATTCACGACTTGGAGTTGGCAGCCATTGTTCACGCATTGAAGATTTAGAGGCATTATCTGTATGGCGTGGCATGTGAGGTGTTCACGGATCACAAGAGTCTTTAGTATTTGTTCAAGCAAAAGGAGTTGAATTTGAGACAGAGGAGGTGGTTGGAGTTGTTGAAAGATTATAATATCACTATCTTATATCATCCGGGAAAGGCCAATATGGTGGCCGATACGTTGAATAGGAAGTCAGCCAGTATGGGCATTCTTGCTTATATTCTGGTCGGTGAGAGACCACTTGCTTTGGACGTTCAGGCTTTGGCCAATCAGTTTGTGAGGTTGGACATTTCTGATCCTAGTCGTGTATTGGCCTGCACGGTCGCTCGTTCTTCTCTATTGGAGTGTATCCGTAATCGGCAGTATGATGATCCTCATTTGTGTGTCCTTAGAGACACGGTGCAGCGCGGAGGTGCCAAGCAAGTCACCTTAGATGATGATGGAGTTTTGAGATTGCAGGGTCGAGTTTGTATGCCTAATGTAGATGGGCTCCGAGAGTTTATTTTAGAGGAGGCCCATAGCTCCCGGTACTCTATTCATCCGGGCACCGCGAAGATGTATCAGGATTTGCGGCAGCATTATTGGTGGCGGAGAATGAAGAAGGATATCGTTGCATAAGTAGCTCAGTGTTTGAATTGTCAGTAGGTTAAGTACGAGCATCAGAGGCCTGGTGGTTTATTTTAGAGGATTGAGCTTCCCGAGTGGAAGTGGGAGCGGATCACTATGGATTTCGTTGTTGAACTCCCGCAAACTCGGAGAAAGTTCGACGCAGTATGGGTCATTATTGATAGGTTGACCAAGTCAGCGCCTTTCATTCCTGTGGCGGTCTCCTATTCATCTGAGAGGTTAGCTAAGATCTATATTTGGGAGATTATTCGTTTTCATGGTGTGCCTGTATATATCATTTCGGACCGAGGTACGCAGTTTACCTTGCATTTTTGGAGAGCAGTTCAGCGAGTGTTGGGCACCCAGGTTAAGTTGAGTACAACATTTCATCCTCAGACGGACGGGCAGTCCGAGCGGACTATTCAGATTTTGGAGGATATGCTCCGAGCTTGTGTCATTGACTTTGGAGGCTCGTGGGATCAGTTCTTGCCTTTAGAAGAGTTTGCCTACAACAACAGCTACCAGTCGAGTATCCAGATGGCTAATTATGAGGCTTTATATAGTAGGAGGTATCGATCTCCGATTGCATGGTTTGAGCCGGGAGAGGCTTGGTTGTAGGATACGGATCTGGTTCAGGAGGCCTTGGACAAGGTCAGGATTATTCAGGATAGGCTTCGTACAACTCAGTCCAGGCAAAAGAGTTATGCAGACCGTAAAGTTCGAGATGTGGCTTTTATGGTCGGTGAGCGGGTTTTGCTCCGAGTGTCGCCTATGAAGGGTGTGATGTGATTTTGGAAGAAGGGCAAGCTTAGCCCTAGGTTCTTGGCCCGTTTGAGCTTCTTGATCGAGTGAGAGAGGTGGCTTATAGACTTGCATTGCCGCCAAGCTTATCAGTTGTGCATCCAGTGTTCCATGTGTCCATGCTTTGGAAATATCACGACGATCCATCCCACGTGTTAGATTTCAGCACTGTCCAGTTGGACAAGGACTTGTCTTACGAGGAGGAGCCAGTAGTTATTCTAGACTGGTAGGTTCGTCAATCGAGATCAAAGAGTTTTCCTTCTGTTCGTGTTCAGTGGAGAGGTCAGCCCGCTGAGGCATTGACCTAGGAGTTTGAGTCCTATATGCGAAGCCTTTATCCCCATCTTTTTCTCGACTCAGGTACTTTCTTCTTATGTCCGTTCGAGGACGAACAGTTGTTTTAGATGTGGAGAATATTTAGAGGTTGTTTTAGAGGCGTTACAAGTGCATTCAGTGTTCCGAGGCCTAGAAACCTCCCTTTTTACCCCACCTTGATTTACGTGCATGGTCCAGACCTATATTCGGAAAGCCTTCTATGTGATAATATGAGAAATAGAAATTTTAGAGTTAAAACTTTGATTATGGTTGACTTTGGTCAACATTCTTAACAAACGGACCCGGATCCATGTTCCGACGATCCTGGGAGGTCCATAGTAAAATATGGGACTTGGGCGTTAGCCCGGAAATGAATTCCGAGATCCCAAGCCTTAGAAATCAATTTTTGAAAGAAATTGTTTTACTGATTTATCTAAGGAATAAAGAAAATAATTAATGTTTGAAACCATTGTTATTGGGCCCGTATTTTGGTTCCGGAGCCCGGTACAAACTTGTTATAGTATTTGAAAGATAACTGTGAAATTTGGTGAAAAACGGAGTTTATTTGATGTGAGTTGGACTTCCGGTTGAAGAGTTATGAACTTTGAGAGTTCTTGATGAAAATGTTGAGTTTTGAGGTTTAATTCATGATTTTACATGTTATTTTGATGATGTGATCGCACGAGTAGGTCCATATGATGTTTTTGAGTTAGTATGACATTTGGTTTGGATCCCCGAGGGCTCGGGTGAGTTTCAGGATGTTTTTACACTTAGAAAAAAAAGTTGCAGATTCAGAGAAGATGCAGGTCTCTGAAGCTAGGTCTCGAGGTCCGCGGTGGAAGCTTCGCGGCCGCGGTGGGGACTTCGCGATCGCGGTGGAATTTGTGCGGTCCGTGGTTAGCAAGGCGAAGCCTTCGCAGCTGTGCTCGATTTCTTGTGGTCCGCGGTGGAGCTCCGCGGTCACAGTCTTCTTTTATGCGGTCCGTGGAGAGGGTCTGAGAGAAGTATATTTAAACGGACTTTTCAGTTATTTTTCACTTTTCAAAACCCTAAAACATAAGAGGCGATTTTTCAAACAACTTTTCTTTTTCAAATCAATTGTAAGTCATTTTTAACTAGTTTTTTTTCAATCATTAACATATTTTAACATGATTTCAACTTCAAATCAATTATTTTCATGGGGGAAATTAGGTGTTTTGGGTAGAACCTAGGTTTTTCAAAAAAATGGGGATTTGGACCTCAATTTGAGGTCCGATTTCAAAACAAATTACATATTTGAGCTTGTGTGGGTATGGGTAATCGGGTTTTGGTTCGAACCTCGGGTTTTGACCACGTGGGCCCGGGGGCGATTTTGACTTTTTTTTGGGTAAAACTTTGGAAAACTCATTTTCATGCATTCAAACTGATTTATTTAGCGTTTATTGATGTAATAAAGTAACTTGTGGCTAGATACGAGCGAGTTGGCAGAGGAATCGAGGGGTAAAGCTATAATTGAAACTTGAGTTGTGTTCGAGGCATCGAGGTAAGTGTTTGGTCTAACCTTAGCTTGAGGGATTAGGAGTTGAGTCTTATTTGCTATATGATAATTGTTCAGTACGACATATAGGCATGGTGACGAGTATCTATACATTAGTGTCTAGCATGACCGTGAGTCTTTAATTTTTGAAGATCTTGATTTCGTTGTATCTTTCATGCCTTGGTGATGATTTCTGACTGTTGTGGAAAGTTTGTGGAAAGAATTGTAACCTTGAATATCGAGGAGCATTGGCTCAAGTTATATTATGAACTGTGAAAGTATATGAGATGATTGAACCCTTTGGAGCATTGGCTCAAGTTATATTATGAATTGTGAAAGTATATGAGATGATTGGACCCTTTGGAGAATTGGATCAAGTGGTAAAGTGAGTTATGAAATAAAAGTGAAAGAAAGAGAAAGAGTTATTAAATTGTTCCCTTGCCGGGATATTGTTGCTTTGTTGATTGTCTCCCTTGCCGGGATGTTGAGATTATTGATGTTGTTCCCTTGTCGGGATTTAATTGTTTAACTGTAGTTTCCTTGCCGGGATCTCTATTACTATCTTGTTTATTCCCTTGCCCCTTTGCTTGTGATTGTTGTTTGGGTGAGGAAGAGTGTTAAAGCCCGAAGGGTGATGCCGTGCATTGTTTGCTAATATGAGGAAAGAGTGTAAAGCACGAAGGGTGATGCCGTGCATTGTTTGCTATTGTGAGGAAAGAGTGTAAAGCACTAAGGGTGATGTCGTGCCGTACGATGTACCATTCCGTACCGATTTTCATTGATTATTTGGTGAGGACGAAAGTAAAAGCACGAAGGGTGATGCCGTGCACACTTTTATTGTAAAATTTCTTTAGAAAGGACAAAAGTAAAAGCACGAAGGGTGATGCCGTGTAAATTGTTGATTTCTGATTCTTTGTTGATATTCGAGTTATGTTGTTTCTTTCCTTACTTGATGCTTTTTATTCAGAACTGTTATATCCCCCACATCATGTTACCCCCTCCCACATTGACTAATTATTTCTGTATTTCTTTTCCGCTATATATATATATATATATATATATATGAACTGCATAGGTTTATTTGGTAGTCTGGTCCTAGCCTCGTCACTACTTCGCCGAGGTTAGGCTAGACACTTACCAGCACATGAGGTCGGTTGTGCTAATACTACACTCTGCACTGTGTGTAGATCCAGGAGCAGCTTTCAGACAGTACTTGGAGTGCTTCCTTCAGTCCACCCGGAGACCCAAGGTAGACCTGCAGGCGTCCGCAGGCCCTGGCATCTCCCTCTATCTCTATTTCCTGTTTTATTTCCTTTTGTTCAGAAACAGTGTATTGTATTTCTTCAGACCTTGTATGTAGTAACTCTTAGACAATCTGTGACACTGTGACACCACGTTTGGGTATTTGAGGTTTTAAAAGTTGTAATAGACGTAGCCTTAAGATATATAATTTTTGACTTCCGCTTATTTATTTAAAATTCCTCTTTTATCATATTATCGACTTGTGTTTGTTAAAAGAAGCAAAAATGAAAGTGTAGCAAGTAGTTAAGGTTTGGCTTGCCTAGCTCTTATTAGTAGGCACCATCACGACTCCCGAAGGTGGGAAATTCGGGTCGTGACAAGTAGAGATGCTTCAGTTCTATTTGATCCAGGGTCTACATACTCCTATGTGTCGTCTTATTTTGCTACATATTTGGTTGTGCCTCATGATTTTTTGAGTTTTCTTGTATATGTGTCTACACCGGTGGGTGATTCTATTGTTGTAGATCATGTCTATCGCTCGTGTGTGGTCATTATTGGGGGTCTTGAGACCCGTGTAGATCTCTTACTTTTCGATATGGTTGACTTCGATGTTATTTTGGGGATGGATTGATTGTCACCTTATCATGCTATAATGGACTGTCATGCCAAGACTGTGACCTTAGACTTTTCGGGTTTTGCCTCGATTGGAGTGGAGAGGGACTCCAGGTCATTCTACCAACAGGGTTATCTTTTATGTGAAGGTTTGGTGTATGGTCGAGAAGAGGTGTTTGGCTTATTTGGCTTACGTTCGTGATTCTAGTGCTGAGGTTCCTTCTATGGATTCTATGCCAGTTGTTCGGGAGTTCCTAGAGGTATTTCCTGCAGACCTTCCACGGATGCCACCCGATAGGGATATTGACTTTTGCATTGATTTGGCTGCGGGCACTCATCCCATTTCTATTGTGCTTTCCATATGGCCCCGCCAGAGTTGAAAGAATTGGAAGAGCAATTGCAAGGTTTGCTTGATAAGGGCTTTATTAGACGTAGTGTCTCTCCCTGTGGTGCGCCAGTGTTGTTTGTTAAAAAGAAGGATGGATCGATGAGGATGTGCATAGATTAACGACAGTTGAACAAAGTCACCATCAAGAACAAGTATCCATTGCCGAGGATTGATGATTTATTTGATAAGCTTCAGGGTGCCAAAGTGTTTTCGAAGATTGATTTGAGATATGGCTACCATTAGTTGAGGATTAGGGCATCTGATGTCCCTAAGACAGCTTTTCGGACTCAATATGGTCCTTATGAGTTCCTAGTGATGTCATTTGGGTTGACAAATGCCCCAACAACATTTATGGATTTGGTGAATCGAGTGTTCAAGCCCTGTCTGGATTCCTTTGTGATCATTTTCATTGATGATATCTTGATCTACTCCCGCAACTGAGAGGAGCATGAGCAGCATCTTCGAGTCGTTCTCCAGACTCTGAGAGACAACCAGTTATATGCTAAGTTTTTGAAATGCGAGTTTTGGTTGAGTTCAGTTGCATTCTTGGGTCACGTCGTATCAGCAGAGGGTATTCAGGTGGATCCTAATAAGATTGAGGCAGTCAAGGACTGGCCTAGACCCACATCAGCTACAGAGATCCGGAGTTTCTCAGGTTTGGTAGGTTATTACAGTCAGTTTGTGGAGGGGTTTTCATCTATAGCAGCCTCCGATGACCAGGTTGACCCAGAAGGGTGCCCAATTCAGGTGGTCGGACGAGTGTGAAACAAGCTTTCAGAAGCTCAAGTCAGCTTTGACTACGGCACCGGTGTTGGTATTGCCCACGGGTTCAGGGCCATATACAGTATGTTGTGATGCATCTCGTATTGGACTTGGTGCGGTGTTGATGCAGAATGACAATATTATTACATATGTTTCGCGTCAGTTGAAGATGCACGAGAAGAATTATCCAATTCATAATTTGGAGCTAGCAGCTATTGTTCACATGTTGAAGATCTGAAGGCATTATTTATATGGCGTGTCATGTGAGGTGTTCACGGATCACAAGAGTTTGCAATACTTGTTCAAGAAGAAGGAGCTAAATTTGAGGCGGGAGAGGTGGTTGGAGTTATTGAAAGACTATGATATCACCATCTTGTATCATCTTGGGAAGGCCAATGTAGTGGACGATGCTTTGAGTAGGAAGTCAGCCAGCATGTGCAGCCTTGCGTATATTCTAATCGGTGAGAGACCACTTGCTTTGGATGTTCAGGCTTTAGCCATCCGTTTGTGAGGTTGGATGTTTCTGAGCCCAGCCGTGTTCTAGCTTGCAAAGTCACTCGTTCTTTATTATTTGAGCGTATCAGAGATCGGTAGTGTGATGATCCTTATTTGCTTATCCTTAGAGACACAGTGTGGCACGGAGGTGCCAAGCATGTTACAGTTGGAGATGATGGAGTTTTGAGGATGTAGGGTTGTATTTGTGTGCCTAATGTGAATGGACTTCGTGAGTTGATTCTATAGGAGGCCCATAGTTCCCGGTACTCTATTCATCCGAGCATTGCTAAGATGTATCAGGATTGGCGACATCAATATTGGTGGAGGAGGATGAAGAAGAATATTATGGCATATGTATCTCGGTGTTTGAATTGTCAGCAGGTAAAGTACGAGCATCAGAAACCTGGTGGTTTGCTTCAGAAGATTGAGATTCCTGAGTGGAAGTGAGAGCGTATCACTATGGATTTCGTTGTTGGACTCCCGTGACTTAGAGGAAGTTCGATGTAGTATGGGTTATTGTGGATAGGCTGACCAAGTCAGCGCATTTCATTCCTATGGCAGTTTCCTATTCTTCGGAGCGGTTGGCTGAGATCTATATCCAGGAGATTGTTCAACTTCATGGTGTGCCCGTGTCTATTATTTCTGATCGGGGTACACAGTTTACCTCACATTTCTGGAGGGCAGTTCAGCGTGACGTGGGTATACGGGTCGAGTTCAGCATAACATTTCATCCCTATGAGGCATTATATAGTAGACAGTGTCGGTCGCCGGCTGGATGGCTTAAGCTGGGAGAGGCTCGGTTTTTGGGTATAGATTTAGTACAGGATGCCTTGGATAAGGTTAAGATCATTCAGGATAGAATTCATACAACTCAGTCCAGGCAAAAGAGTTACGCCGACAGTAAGGTTCGTGATGTGGCATTCATGGTCGGAGAGCGAGTGTTGCTTCGGGTGTCGCCCATGAAGGGCATTATGAGATTTGCGAAGAAGGGCAAGTTAAGCCCTAGGTTCATTGGGCCTTTTCAGATCCTTCGGTGAGTGGGTGAGGTGGCTTACAAGCTTGCGTTTCCACCAGGTTTATCAGCAGTACATCCAGTGTTTCATGTGTCCATGCTTCGGAGGCATCACGACGATCCGTCCTACGTGTTAGACTTCAGCACTATACAGTTGGACAAGGATCTGACCTACGAGGAAGAGCCGGTAGCTATTCTAGACCGGCAGGTTCGATAGTTTGGATTGAAGAGTTATCTGTCAGTTCATGTGCAGTGGAGAGGTCAGCCTGTTGAGGCAGCTACCTGGGATTCCAAGTCCGATATGTGGAGACGATATCCCCATCTTTTCCCTGACTCAGGTACTTTTCTATGTCCGTTCGAGGATGAACGATTGTTTTAGAGGTGTAGAATATGATGACCCTTTTTGATGACCCAAAGGGTCATCTTGTGTTTTAGATTCTAAATCCGGGTTCCGAGGCCTTGAAAACCTCATTTTCTTCCTCCTTGATTTTCGTGTGCAGTCCGGGCTCATTTCCGGAAAGCTTTTATGTGAAATTTAAGAAAAATATGGAAATTTACCATTAAAATTGATTAAAGTTGAAGTTGGTCAACGTTTTGGGTAAATGGACCATGACTTGTGATTTGACGGTCCCAAAGGGTCCGTGGTAAAATATGAGACGTGGGCGTATGCCCGAAATCGAATTTCGAGGTCCCTAGCCCGAGAAATATTTTGAATAAAATTGTTTGCTGGAAAACATAAGGATATTTAGAAATTGAATAATGGTTAGACTCATTGGTACCAGGACCATATCTTGGTTCCGGAGCCCGGTACAGGTTTGATATAGTATTTAAGTCGTATTTGTGAAATTTGGTGAAAAACAAAAGAGATTTGATGTAATTCGGGCCCTTGGTTGAGAAAATGGGAATTTTGAACTACTTTATGAATTTCGTGAGTTTTGATGTTAAATTCGTTGTTTAAGATGTTATTTTGGTGATTTGATCACACGAGCAAGTTCGTAGAATATTTTTAGACTTGTGTGCATGTTTGGGTTGGAGCCCCGAGGGCTCGGGTGAGTTTTGGATAGGCCACGGAGTGAGTTTGGACTTAGAAAATTTCCGTTGCATCTGGTATTTTTGTCACAGGCTTTGATCTCGCAATTGCGAGCCTAACAGGCTTGGAAATTGCGAGGGCTTTATCGCAATTGCGAAAAAGACCAGGCCAGCATTTGTTCGCATTTGCGAAAATCCCTTCGCAATTGCGAAGTCAGCAGGGAGAGTAAAAGATCGCAATTGCAACAAATTGCTCGCAATTGCGAGAGGAGCAGACATGCAGCAAGTTCTCTCTCGCATTTGCGAGCTTTGCAATTGTGACATCTGCACCAGAACAAAACATCATTTAGACGGGATTTTCACTTCATTCTTCAAAATTTCAAAACCTAAACTCCAAAAGGCGATTTTCCTAGAGCAAGTTCCTCCGCAAACCATAGGTAAATGAATCTTAACTCTTTTTCTTCAATCTATTTCATCTTTTTACATGATTTCATCTCAAAATCTTGGGTTTTTCATGGGAAATTGGGTGTTACTGGGTAGAAATTAGGAATTTCAAAATTTGGAGATTTGGACCTCAATTTGAGGTCATATTTCAAAACCAATTATATATTTGGGTTCGTGGGTAAATGGATAGTCGGGTTTTGGTTCGAACTTCGAGTTTTGACCAAGCAGACCCGGGGTCGGATTTTTGATTTTTTGGGGAAAACATTGAAAAATCTATATTCATGCATTAGAATTGGTTTATTTAGCATATATTGATGTTACTAAGTAAATTGTGACTAGATACAAGTGGATTGGAAGTGGAACCGAGAGGTAAAGCGGTAATTGAGGCTTGATTTTTCTTACGTGTTAGTGTTGAGTATGACGTATAGGTTTGGTGACGAGCATCTATATGTTGGTGTCGAACAAGCAAGTGAGTCTTAAACTGTGACCGTTGTGATTCTTAATATGTACTATTCATGCTTAAATTGATGATTATCCAGGTTGAACAAGACTTAAGATATTTTCTTGGTAATTGACCATTGCTGAGTATTGTTTCAAGTTGAGATTTATTTCGTGGAGTTAAATTTTGAAACAAGATTTGTTATAGCTGATTCCTTGCCATAATGTTATTGTTTCTATTGTTGGTTTCCTTGCCGGGATGTTATTGTTTCTATTATTGATTCCCTTGCCGGGATGTATGGTTTCTATTGTTTAGGTGAGGAAGAGTGTAAAGTACGAAGGGTGATGTCGTGCATGATATTGTGAGTGAGTGTTAATGCACGAAGGGTGATGACGTGCCATAATTTGAGAGCTAATGCATGAAGGGTGATGCCGTGCCACGAATATGAGAGTTAATGCACGAAGGGTGATGTCGTGCCGTTTCTGTTGTTTCTTATGGTGAGAGTGAGAGTAAAAGCACGAAGGGTCATGCCATGCACGTATTACTATTTTCTTTTACCCGTTGATACAAATATGGTGTTCATTATGCTTATTTGTTGAATTGCTGTTAGAATTTGATATTCCCCGCAACATGTTTCTCCTTCCCATCTTTATCTGTTATTTTTTGTTATTATTGTTCTGCTCGTATATGTTTTAACTGTACAGGCTTATATGGTTGTCGAGTTCTAGCATTGTCACTACTTCGTCGAGGTTAGGCTCGACACTTACCAGTACATGGAGTCGGTTGTACTGATACTGCACTCTGTACTTTTTGTGCAGATCTCGGTGTCGGATCCTGTGAGTAGATTCGAGGTTGCTGCCTTCAGTCCAGGGAGACCAAGGTAGATCTGCTGGCGTTCGTAGAGCCTGCAGTCCCCTTTCCCCGTTTAGTTTCTTCTGTCTCTTCTATTTCAAGAACAGTTGTACTTTTTTCAGACTTATATTTGTAGTAAATCTTAGACGTTCGTGGATTGTGACACCAGATCCATTGGGTAGTTATGTGCTTGAGTTGTGGCACTGTTATATCACTTCCGCACTTCATAATTATCTTATTTTTTGTTATTATCTGTTCTGGTTTGATTAATAATAATTGTGGTAAAACTGTAACTATCGACTTGCCTAGCTTTCACGAATAAGCGCTATCACGATTTCCGAAGGTGGAAAATCCGGGTCGTGACATTCCCACTTGGCACTTGAAAATTACTCTTATCTTGTTTTTATTTTTATTGATACTTACTTGTTGTCCACTTTCGTAAATTGCAGTTTAAAAAATTGTGGAGAACTTTTTATTACGGAGCAATGACGTTTTCCTTTAATGCGATTATGATATTTCAAATAATCATGTGTTAGGATTTTTGGTTCGGCAATTTTTCCAAAAATGAAAATATGACCTTTTTATTTGCTTTTGTCTTGAATTTTGATGGATCTGCTATATACTCACATCTGAAGGTGCTGATTCTACCAGTCAGGTGACAAACTTGACCTTACTGACTACTAGCAAAAGCTTTTCAACATGGATTTTTTTACAAGTGAAAATGGTCAAATTTATCCTACAACTACGCAAAGTGATAACAGTCTATTGTTAACAAAAATAGACTGTTAACAATAGTAACACACTTAAATTAAGTTTGGTATAACAGTCTATTGTATATAAATTGTATAGTGATTGTCTATTTTGCATAATTTTTGTATAGTGACAATCTATTTTGTAAGAATGACAGTGGACTTCTTAAATATCACTATACAAAATATATACAAAATAGACTGTCACTATACAAAAATAGTTTAAATAGAATGCCACTATACAATTTATATACAATATATTGTCACTATATAAAATAGACTGTCACTATATATAAAAATATACAAAATAGACATGTTGGGTTATTAGATGTAATATGTTTGGGCTGGAGGGCTATTTCGTGTCAATGGAGAAAAATATGGGCTATTAAAATTTTGAGGGGCTATAGAGGTAAAAATAGCATGGGCTAGCCAGTTTGTGGACTGCTCATTCAAAAATAGGCAGTGTTTGTAAAGTCATTGAAAAATAGCCACTAGTTTGATGCAACAAAGAAAGTTCCAACATAATATACTGGAGATCGGTGAACTTGTGTACGAACTTCCAGCATATTATGTTGGAACTCCAATATGCGGAAAGTTCCAGCATAATATACTGGAGATTGGAGCATCTATGTATGAACTTTCGGTATATTATGTTGGACCGGTATATTATACTGGAGTTCCAGTATACTTATGTTGAAATTTCAGATTTTCCTATGCTTTTCCTGTGCTATGGGGAGTTACTTTACTGCCAGGGGTCACAACTTTCCTATGTTTTTCCTGTGCTATGGGCAGTTACTTCACTGCTAGGGTCGTGATTTTCCTTTTATTTCTTCAGAAGTTGTCTTTTAGCTTCATTATTGCTCAAATCACCTCCATTCTTCACTTTTGGCTTCATACATAAAAAACTTCAAAAATTAAGCTCAATTGGTCATCTTTCAACCTTAAAAACACCTAAAAACACACCAAAATAGGGGTAAAACATATTCGATTATATATAAATCTAGCATATTATCACCACCCTACACTTAGACTTTTACTTGTACTCGAGCAAACTCAAGACATCACAAACAAATCACAAAGAAGCAGTCAAGTTCTTTCAAACTCCCTGTCAAGCAACTATTCAAAGATATCAACCACAAAGGTGGAACACCTTTCTTTTGTTCATATTCATATATTGAAACTCAAAACATTGCTCCTCACAAATCCCATTATACCTCATAACCAAAGAAATGCCCCCAAAACACACATATATAGTAGTAAATTACAAATGCTAGAGCATATAAATCAAAACACTCACACTCACCAAGAAATTTCACATGCAACACATACAGTACTATAAGTTTGTCCATTATGTCACTATCCTTTGATGTAGGAGTCTCAATCCACAGTCAAGTAGGACTTTAAAAAGCTTGCAATGTTGGCTTGGGGTAAGGTATGGACACTTTTGATTATACAGTGACTAAATCTTCCCCTAAATACTTTAAGCATCACTAACTTCTACTTTTTCCACTCTTTTCTTTTGTAAACGCTTCCTTTTTTTATAGCTTAATCACAGAATTCCCCAATTTTTTTGTCTCCCTTTTATTTTCTCAAGTATAATTGTTTTTTATTTATTTATGATAATGGAGTTTCAAAAAGGGAGTATCAAGGGACTTAAATTTTATTACTTTCATTCTTGGTGCAACTTTGAGTTGTTAAGTACATAATATTTTCTCATAACTACAACTTCTACCCAATCACATAACCTAAAGTAGTTAAGGGGAAGATGGGTCAACAAGAGAGATTAATGTGAAATGAGCATGGCTTGTAACATGGGTTGCCAGAGAAAAGGTTAATAGGCGCAAATTAGTAGGCTAGGGATATTCATTCATTTGGCAGGCTAATTTAGGCATTAGTGGTTTATATCAAAGAAGGCCCACTATCACTCTAAGTATTAAAACTTCCTAGGATTTTGCCTCAAACAAAAGATAGAGCAAGTTCTAGACTGACATGCATACTAAAATGCACAATAAAAACTCCCAACACAATTTATATGGAATTTATAAGTCACTTAGTTTCAACCATCAATGTACAAATATGAGCTTAAAATGGAGGTTCAAGAACAAGTTTAGGTGACTCTCACAAAACATAGCTTTTCAAGGAGTGAATTCTCTTTGCTTCAAGTTCTCTCTATTTTTTTAATGGTGAAGATGCGGGGTATCTCAGGTAAGAGAGATTGACATTAACATAACTCCGACGAACTTCAATGAATTCTTAGGACTCCTCAATCCAGATAATAACTTCAGTCGTAAAAAGCAGCATGACTACGCTAGAATAAGAGAAGCTCTATGTGATAGCAACAAGCAGGATAGGTGGAAGTGAAAAGGTCGGAGTCGACACTATGTGCTTCCCTACAGATATTTGAACCAGATGGCTAGAGTTTATCTGAAATTTATCCGTAACAGGATCTTGCCATGCAAGCATATCAATTATGTACGACGTACATGTGTGTTGTTGACCTATGCCCTTATGACGGGTGTCACGGTCAAATACAGGTGCCCTTATGTTCTTAGAGATACAGCAGCCATTGAGGTGGTCAAGGTGTCATTTGTTTTATGCAAACACCCTCACCAAATATATAAAGGATAAATTTAAAGTGTCCAACCAAGGAGGTGATCTAAAGCAGCCAACTAATATTAAATTGGACAACTACTCTATGGTCAGGTCCCCCAAAGAATCTATAGAGTTGAGTACTAACCAAAAATTCGATATGATAATTGATAACTTCAAGCAACCATAGTCTGTTATTGCCTCTAAAGTTAAGAAGCCAAAGGAAACTGATAGAGATTTCATGACATCTATACCATTCAGTACTGAATCAAAATTCGCACTAAACATTGTTGAGGTTAGTGATTTTCATCCATCTGAAGATGAGGTTACACCACCTATGTCAGTAGAAGAGGATGATGAAAGCGATGATGAATCTGACGAGAAGGAGTCACTTCATGATCGTACTTCTACTCTTATCTTATAGCCTCAAACTATGTTGCTGGACCTTCTCAGAGTAGTCTAACCACTGTTGTTGATGATACTGAGGATGATACAGATATGGAGGACATCGATGACTGTGATGCTGACGACTCTGACTATGATACTTAGAGGGAGTAGTTTTTCACCCATGTTCTTTATTTTGCTGCACTGGGACATTGCAAAGTTTTAAGTGTGGGGTGACAGAATATCTTATTTGTAGTGCAACAAAATAAAGAATATGGGTGAAGAAATACTATCCCTAAGTATCATAGTCGGAGTTGCTAGCATCAGAGTCACCAGAGTCCTTCACATCTGCATCACCCTCAGTATCATCAACAGTAGTGGTTGGACCACTCTAATAATGTCAGCAACATAGTCTAGGGCTGGCAAGGCAAGAGCAAAAGTACAAGCATGACGTGCCTCCTCATCGTCAGACTCATCATCACTTTCATCATGTTCTTCTACTAACATAGGTGGTGTGACCTCATCCTCAGATGGATGAACATCAATATCCTCATCAATGTTTAGTGCAAACTTCGATTCAGCACTAAATGATATAAACTTCATGAAATCTCTATCAGTTTTGTCTGGAATCTTAACTTTAGAGGCAACAACAGACCACAGTTGTTTGAAGTTATCAATAATCACATTGAATTTTTGGTAAGTACTCAACTTCATAAATTTTTTGGGGGCCCTAACTATAGAGTAGTTGTCCAATTTAGTTGCAGCTGACTGCTTCACATTGCCTCCTTGGTTGGACACTTTAAATTTATCCTTCATGTATTTAGTAAGGGTGTTTGCATAAAACAAATGACACATTGACTACCTCAATGTATGTTGCATCTCTAAGCACATAAGGGCACCCACATTGACTGTGATGCCCGTCTTAAGGGCATAGGTCAATAACACACGTGTGCACCACACGAAACTTATATGCTTGCACGGAAAGATCCTGTTACAGATAAAGTTTAGATAAACTCTAGCCTTCTGGTTCAAATTCTTGTAGGGAAACACGTGGTGTCGACTCCAGCCCTTTCGCTCCCACTTAGCATGCTTGTTATCATCATATAGAACTTCTCTTATTCTAGTGTAGTCATTATCTGGATTGGGGAGTCCTAAGAATTTATTGAAGCCCGTCGAAGTTATGTAAATGTCAACCCCTCTTACCTGAGATACCTCACTTTTCTAATCTATCCAATTGGCATAAAGTTCCTGAACCATTCTGACGTTAGTGTCACCTGCTAGATTGAATAATGGACCATATTGGCGGTTCTCTATTAAATCCCTTGTACTTCTTCTTTAATTTTTCTTCATCGACGGGTCTTTCTGCCAAGTACTTCTTCCTTTTAGCCATTTCAAAGATCTTTGATTCCTCGTCATTGACAAATCGTGGTGGCACAAGAGACTTATATTTTCTTGCTTGCCTCTGTCCAACTGCATCTTTCTTTGTAGACAATTGTTTCTTTTTTTCGAAGTTAGTTGCAGCCCGAGAGGATGAATGATGTGACTTTGCCTTTGGTTTGGGTACCATAGTGTTACTTGCAAAGAGAGCAATATCTAGAATCAGCTGCATAAGCAAATTATAAAAATTAGAGTCTAACAACTGAATATTTCCAGAGTCAAACATTGCCCTATTTAATTTAACAGTTGTGACAACCGCAAGCCAAGAACAAAATTTGCAATATTGAACAATGACTACTAAGCTTCTCCGGCATGCATATATTCTAATAATGGAGAATAATCAAGTAGGTGCTCAAACTTTCCCTCAAACAAAATCGAATAGGCCTACCCATTCCACACTTAGTACTTGGAGCCATGACAAATAATGTCTTACCAAAAGAAGAAAACTCAAGGTGAGCACACAAAGGTTTTGAAGCATTCAAAACAATCTACAAATATGTCACAGCGACATCGTAATACAAAAATAGTTCAAGTAATTCGGGTACTCAAACTTCGCTCAGCCTCAAGCGATGTAACAGTACAAACACATTAGTGGAATTCCAACAAAAAAAATTCACCCACTCCAATAAACACATAACAACCTCTAAAGTATGGCGCACTACTCAGACTTCGCGAAAACTACTATTTAGTTGTTGAGTCAAATTATCAAACAGTTGGTGCGTTGTAACGACCCGACTAGTCATTTTGAGCATTAATGCCCCGATCCCCTATTAACTACTTTTCCCATATTTGTTTCTGCTAGTATGAGTTTTCGGGAAGATTCGTTTTAAGTTTCGGAGTGTTTTGGGACACTTAGTCCCTAAATAAAAGCTTAAGCTTTAGAATTTGGACCATAGTCGGAACAATATGAAGATGACATTGGAATAGAATTCTGTCGATTCTATTAGCTCAATTGAGTGATTTTGGACTTAGGGGCATATTCAGATTATGTTTTGGAGGTTCGTAGCTTATTTAGGCTTGAAATGCCGAAAGTTGAATTTTTGAAGTTTTCTGAATGGATAGTGAAAATTTGATATCGGGGTAGGAATCTGATTCCGAAAGTTGGAATAGCTACGTAGTGTTGAATGTGACTTGTGTGCAAAATTTGGGGTCAATTGAACATGGTTTGGTTGGTTTCATCATCGGTTGTAGAATTCTTGAGATTTCAAGTTCATTAGGCTTGGATTGGAGGGTGATTCGTGGTTTTAGCGTTGTTTGATGTGATTTGAGGGTTGGATTAAGTTCGTATAATATTTTAGGATTGGTTGATATGTTTGGTTAAGGTCCTGAGAGCCTCGGGTGAGTTTCAGATGCTTAACGGAAGTGAATTTGGACTTAGGCAAATTTTGAAGTTTGCTGCTTCTGGTATTTTCGCACCTGTGGTGAGGAAATTTTGAAGTTTGCTGCTTCTGGTATTTTCGCACCTGTGGTGAGGAGCCCGCAGGTGCGGCTCACAAAAGTGAGGAAAGAGGTCGCAGGTACGGTCTGGTCATGAAGACCGGTGGTCGCAGGTAGGGTCTGGCCATGAAAACCAGTGGTCACAGATGCGACTTAAGAACCGCATAAGCGGACCGCATCTGCGAAGAGTGGAGCGCAAGTGCGGCTCCTGGAGGTTTAATGAAATCTCGCAGGTGCGGGTCCCCAGCCGCAGAAGCAAAAATCGCTAGGCAGAAATATGAAAAATTGAGGGTTTGAGTTCATAACTTGGAAAACCAAATTGGAGCTTGGGAGAAGGCGATTTTGTGAGGATTTTGAAGAGGAAATCAGTGGGTAACGATTCTTAACCCTATTTCGTTTATATTTCAGCAATCTATTGAGTGGCAAAAATGAAAATTTGGGGGAAAAGTTCCCCAATCGAGTTTTTGGATTTTGATCGAGTTTTAGGTGTCAGAATTGAATAATTTTTAGACGAGTGACCTCGTGAGTGAATGAGTACTCTAAATTGGTAACTCTTACCCGATTCTGAGATGAGGGCCCGGGGAGGATTTTTGGGCATTTTTTTATTTTCTTACCTTAGCTTCGATTCCTGTAGCTAAATTTGTTGTTTGTAGTTATATTTACATTATGAAATTGATTTTATTATATTTGGGTCACTCGGAGTTGGATACTCATGGAAAGAGCATGATTTAAGATTGATTTTGAGCTGGTTCGAGGTAAGTGACTTGCCTAACCTTGTGTGGGGGAACTCCCCTTAGGATTTTGGTATAGTTTTTATATGAGTGCCGTGTACGTGAGGTGACGAGTGTGTACACGTGATAATTGTTGAAAAACCCCATATTTATTAAGTAAATATCCGTGTTTTCTTTTAATTAAGCTATACTTGTACTTAAAGCCTCCTGTTTAGCTTAGGAAAATCATGCTTATGTGACCTAATTGTCTTACATGCTTTAACTGCTTACTTGGATTCCGTGCAACATGTTTAGAGTAAGAATTCCTATTTATTCTCGAATAGAACTGTAGATTTCCTTCTTGAGACTGTTGTGTATTTACTTTGGGACTATGGGTCGGTATTCTGGGAGATCTCCCTACATGTTTACTTTGGGACTACGGATCGATATTCCGGGAGTTCCCCCTGTACATTTATAATTGGGACTACGGGACGAGATCCTCTTATATTGGATATTTACTTTGGGATTGCGAATTGGTATTCCAGGAGATTTCACTGCATATTTATGATTCAAACTACGGGACGATATCCCGGGAGATCCTTTGCACATTTACGTTTGGGACTATGGGACGATATCCTGGGAGATCCCCTGTTGCTATCCCTGTGTATTGAGTTACATTCTTTTTGTGATTTTATTCTTTATTGACTGTTAGTATTTTAATTATACTATCACATTTCGTACTATTTTACCTTGTTATATGTATATAACCAGTAAGGCCCTGACCTTCCTCGTCACTACTCGACTGAGGTTAGGATTGGCACTTACTGGTTACCGTTGTGGTGTATTCATTTCCTTTCCTACACATGTTTTTCGTGTGTAGATCTAGATTTTTTGCCTCAGCCATTCTATCAGTGAGGCGGGCGATATTAGAGACTTCGAGGTATATCTGCCGCATCCGCGGACCTAGAAGTCCCTCTCTATTCTCCCATTTAGCTTTAGACTTCCTGTATTTACTTTTGATAAGACATTCTGGAGTTAGAACACTATGTAGTTTTCTATAGCTTGAGATTTCATGAGATTTCGGGTTTTGGGAGTTTTGATTCAGTTTTGAGAGTGTGCATTGTATATGCCGAGCAGTATTTTAAACTCTTTTATTATGTTTTACCCGCAACTTGCTAGTTTCGTATTTCATTTTCCTTTTTCCTCAATTTGTTAGGCTTACCTAGTCATAGAGAATAGGTGTCGTCACGACAGTTCACAGAGGGAGAACTTGGGTCGTGACAAGTTGGTATCAGAGTTCTAGGTTCATAGGAGTCATAAATCACAAGCTGGTTTATTAGAGTCTCGCGGATCGGTATGGAGATGTCTGTACTTATCTACGAGAGGCTATGTAACTGTTAGGAAACTTCCACTTCATTTGGTTTCCATATCGTGCGAGATTTTTGGTATCAAAACTCTAAACCTCTGTCTTATACTCTCTCACAGATGGTGAGGACACGTACTACCGGAGATGACCAGGCACCTGTGCCCTACTAGAGCCGCCAGAGGTCGGGGCCAGTATAGATGCCGAGGATGCGCACATGGTGAAGCCAGATCACCCGTGCGAGCAACCTCAGAGGAGCCACTAGCAGCTCCAGCCGGAGCCCAGGCACCTGATACGCCTACTTCTACTACTATCCCAACTCTTCAGGAGACCCTTGCACAGTTCGTGAGCATGTACATCACTCTAGCTCAGGCAGGGTTGATTCCCCTTGCTGCAGCCATATCCCAGGTCGAGGGAGGAGCACAGACTCCTGCCGCCTACACCCCAGAGCAGCGGGTCTAGGTTATACTGGTACCGCTTGCAGCCCCAGTTCAGCCTGAGTACAGGGCAACAGTTTCAGAGGATGAGCAGCGAAGGCTTGAGAGGTTCAAGAAGTACAAGCCTCCTACATTCAGTGGTTTAGCATTAGATGATACTCTGGGATTTTTAGAGGAGTGCTACCATATTCTCCGCACCATGGGTATATCTGGACCAAGTGGGGTTTCTTGCACTGCCTTCCAGCTTCGTGGAGCAGCCTATTAATGGTGGCGTACTTTTGAGTTAGACAGACCAGGTGAGGCAACTTCCCTTACATGGACCTAATTTTCAGATATGTTTTTGAGGGAGTATATTCCTAAGAGCCTCAGGGATACATGACATGCAGAATTTGAGCATTTGTGCCAGGGTACTATGAATGTTTCGAAGTATGCTGTCCATTTCACTGACTTGGCTAGGCATGCACCGGTATTGGTTTCTATAGTTCGTGAGAGAGTTCACCGGTTTATTGATGGGTTCATTCCCAGCATTAGGTCCAGCATGGCCTGGGAGTTGGAGATGGATATTTCTTTTCAGTAAGTGGTGAGCATTGCTAGGAGAATAGAGGGTATGCATACTCGGGATAGAATGGAGAGGGAGGACAAGAGGTCTCGAGAGTCGGGCCATTATTATGGCGCCCGTGCCCCAGCTACAGTTCGTCATGGTAGGGGTTATATGAGTCGCCCAGTTCATTCAGCTCTTCCAGCAACCAGTGGTATTCCAACTCCTCCTAGACTTGAGGAGCCTTATTATGCACCTCTAGTATCTAGTACGCCTCTTGCACGGGGTGCATTAAGTGGTCAGTCTAGTAGACCTAGCCCAAGGCAGTCACAGCCGCCACATCCTCCTAGAGCTTGTTTTGAGTGTGGCGACACACGCCATATAGTGAGAGATAGCCCCATGCTTAAGAGGGGTGCACCTCCATATACTTCTTAGCCACAGCGTGCTCTGAAGAATTCCCAGGCTATGATCACAGCACCAGTTGCTACCCCACCTACCCAGCCAGCTAGAGGTGGAGGTCGGGGAGGTAGAGGTCACCCTAAAGGGGGAATCCAGGCCAGATACTGTGCCCTTCCTGCTCGTACTGAGGCTGTGGTCTCCGATTCTGTTATCACATATATTGTCCTGGTCTGCCATAGAGATGCATCGGTTCTATTCGATTCATGCTCCACTTATTCTTATGTGTCCTCTTATTTTGCCCCGCATTTGGGCATATCTCGGGACTCTTTGAGTTCCCCTGCTTATGTTTCTACTCATGTAGGAGATTTTCTTGTTGTTGACTGCGTATATCGGTCGTGTTTGATTGATCTTAGTGTTTTTGAGACCAGAGTCGATTAATTATTGCTCAACATGGTAGATTTTGATGTTATCTTGGGCATGGACTGGTTGTCACCTCATTATGCTATTCTTGATTGTCACGCCAAAACCATGACACTGGCTATTCCAGGAGTACCGCGAGTAGAGTGTAGGGGTGCTTTAGATCAAATTCCTAGTAGAGTTATTTCATTCATTAAGGCTCAGCGAATAGTTGAGAAGGGTGTGACACGTATCTAGCTTATGTGAGAGATGTCAATATTGATACCTCTATAGTTGATTCAATCCCAGTAGTACGGGATTTCCCTGATGTGTTTCCAATAGTTCTTCCGGGTATGCCACCCGATGGAGATATTGATTTCGGCATTGATTTGTTGTCGGGCACTCAGCCCATTTCTATTCCTCCTTATCGTATGGCTCCTCCTTAATTGAAGGAGTTGAAGGAGCAGTTGCAGAAATTGCTTGACAATGGTTTTATTCGGCCTAGTGTATCACCTTGGGGTGCTCATGTCTTGTTTGTGAAGAAAAAGGATAGTTCTATGCGTATGTGCATTGATTATCGCTAGTTGAACAAAGTTACAATGAAGAATCGGTATCCTTTGCCTCATATTGATGATCTGTTTGACCAGTTACATGGTGCTCGAGTGTTCTCTAAGATTGACTTGCATTCAGGTTATCATCTGTTGAATATTCAGGAGCCAGATATCCCGAAGACTACTTTCAGGACTCGGTATGGTCATTATGAGTTCCTTATTATGTCATTTGGGCTGACCAATGCCCCAACAACATTTATGCATTTGATGCACAATGTGTTCCGTCCATATCTTGACTCGTTTGTCAGTGTCTATATTGATAAGATTCTAGTGTACCCCCGGAGTTGGAAGTATGATGAGCAGCAACTGAGGACAGTGCTTCAGACTTTCAGAGAAAAGAAATTATATGCGAAGTTCTCGAAATGTGATTTTTGGTTGGATTCCGTGGCATTCTTGGGTCACATGGTATCGAATGAAGGGATCAAGGTGGATCTAAAGAAAGTGGAAGAAGTGCAGAGTTGGCCCAGACCATCCTCAGCTATAGAGATCTGTAGTTTTCTTGGCTTGGCGGGTTATTACCATCGGCTTGTTAAGGGATTTTCATCTATTGAAGCACCTATGACCAGGTTGACCCATAAGGGTGCTCCGTTCAAGTTGACGAAAGAGTGTGAGGAGAGCTTCCAGAAGCTCAAGATAGCTTTGACTATAACTCTAATATTGATATTGCCTATCGGTTCAGGGTCTTATACTGTCTATTGTGATGCCTCAAGGATTGACCTTGGAGCGGTATTGATGCAGGACAGTAGGGTGATTCCTACACGTCCAGACAATTGAAGGTACATGAGAAGAATTATCCTGTCCATGATCTCGAGTTAGCTACTATTGTTCATGCATTGAAGATCTGGCGTCATTATTTTTACTGTGTTCCTTGTGAGATTTATACTGATCAGTAGAGTTTGCAGCACTGTTCAAACAGAAGGACCTTAATTTGCGCCAGAGGAGGTGGTTTGAGCTGCTGAAGGACTATGATATCACCATTTTGTATCACCCGGGCAAGGCCAATGTGGTGGTTGATGATTTGAGTCGCTGGGCAGAGAGTTTTGGGAGTTTGACTTATCTACCAGTAGCGGAGAGGCCCATGGTAATGGATGTTCAGGCCTTAGTCAGCCAGTTTGTGAGATTGGATCTTTCGAAGCCAGTTGGGTTCTAGCTTGTGTGATTTCTCGGTCTTCCTAGTTTGATCGTATTAGAGAGCATCAGTATGATGACCCTCATTTTCTTGTCCTCAAGGACAAGGTTCTGCATGGTGATGCCAGAGATGTGAATACCGCACCCCTTTTTTCCTCGCGAAGTACGGGTTTCGACATTCTTTGGGACAACTCATTTTCCTTTTGGGAATTGGTATGGAATTTGAAGAGTCGCCACCTAGCAGATTTAAGGTGCGTTAGGGCACCTAGGACAATTAACTCATGAAACTATCTTGCATTACCAGAGATTGGGTAAGGGCTCGAAATAACCTTGAGGGGAAGGTGTTAGGCACCCCTCGAGGTCCACAACGGTGGGTCCTGGCCAAACTCGAATTAGGTGAATTAGTCTTATAAGCAAATAAAGCAATTTAGACAAATAGATATTACGTTTAAAAACAAGGAGTAAAGGGGCCCTAGGGTTTTTAGCCTATAGGATCACTTCTGTGCAATACTCGATAAACTTTCCTCAAATAGAGGTGTTACGCGTAGCATTAGCGCACATGTCATCATATCCTTTACTACCCCATTACCCTCCCCTTAACTATTGTTACCTAAGCGTTCTAATAGTATCCGGTACGTGCCTTATGCGTGCATTACTCGTCCCTTGCATGTGGCTCTGGAGGTGTTTAGGAACTCAATTTAAGGTGGTTCTACACTCACTTATGGTGTTTAAAAGGAGAAAACTAAGCGACAAACAAAAATCAAATAGGACTATCACATAAAGATGCAATTAAGGGGGCTCATATTACCTCCACAAATAAGCAAACAATTGCACGCCTCAAACAAATAGTTTTAAATGATTTAAAGTCCTATAGCAGGATATCTAGATGAGCACACGATATGCAATAGTTTCATTAAGGCGAGGCAGTCAATACCTAATCAGTTTGCCTACTGATTTTATTACATCCTGATCTTGGGCAGTTTATAAGCAGTCAAGATAGCAATTTTAAACCCATAATCCAATTAATCCTACAAGATTGCCTAAGTGATATCTGGACAGAACTTTATAAACCTGGTGTCTAAGCTGTAAACAGTTACTGATTTTGGCAGGCTGATTTTATATTGAACCCCGTAAGCATGATTTCTAAGTGCATAAACTGATCTTATAACCTTATAGGCATGGTATCTAAACGCAGAAATGATTCTGGAATTCCTATTGACATGATATCTAGATGCAGAAATGATTCTGGAATTTCTTATAGACATGATATCTAAATGCAGAAATGATTAAGACCTTATCAACGTGATTTTTAAAGCACAGAACTGATCTTGAAACTTTGTAGGCATGGTTTAAATGCAGAAGTTATTTTGACAGCCTTATAGGCATGGTATCTAAATGCAATAGTGTGAATCTTGAAAGGATATTCAGAATTATTTTGGTCCTACAGGCATTACATCTAAAATGGGCCAGGACATGTTAAAAAATTAAATCTTATAGGCATGTTATCTACTGCACACAGTAACAAAATGCATTGAAACAAATACCTATAGGCATGTTATCTAGTGCATGCAGTATCAGAATATAAATAACCTATAGGCAGGATATCTAGCATATAGTAGTGAAAATAGTTGAAAGAAGTGGACACCTAAAGCAGGTTTTCTACCCCATTCTCATGCAAACATTAAACTAGGCCCAGTTTTCCAATTCACTATTACCCCATCGTTATTACAAAATAATTATTACAGACCATAAGCAAATGAATAAATTACAAAATATACAACTACAAGAGGCCTGCAACAGGCCCAATGCATCTGGATAACCCAGGCCTTCAAACCATAACAACTCCAAAGCTCAGAGATACAAAGTAACCATTGGCAAAGTACCAAGAACCCAAATCTCTAGTATGTCAGAGTTCCTAAGGGCTTTGAGAACCCAGGGTAGTGTCACACTAGAGAACAAATGTTCAGAAGCAGTTCATAAGGGATTGGAAACCGGCCCCAATGTGTCAGAGTTCAAAGGAGTCTCAAGGATCCGAAGCAGTGCTCACATTGGGGGTGGCAGGACCCTAGTAAACTAAGAGTAGGTGTTGAAAATAGTATAAGAGTAGGAAGTAGTTTTAGGAAAGAAAACAGTTTGAATTTTTAGAAGTGAATAGAAACAGGTTACCAGATCACAAAGACTAAAAGCAAAAACATACTAGGTATATTGGGTTCAGACATGAACCCCAATGGACAGAGTCACAATCAATTCAAACAAGGTTTCACAATGCTTGGGATTGACTTAGTTCATTAGCTATTACTTAGGTAAGCATATAGGCATATATTAAACAGAGAATAACATGTTGCGATCAAGTTAATGATAAGACAGTCATACAGAAAAAGTAGCAACAGCTGAGAGCATGGAAATTAGGAACACATAAAAGCAGGACAGGGGTTAGGGCATGCTAGTTGAGAAATAGGTAAATAAGTGACATGGATCAAACAAAAGCATGCTAAAGTGCATTAAACACTAACATTGGACAGGACAAGTTTACAGGAGTTGAAACATGCTAGTTGATAGAAGCATAAAGGCACACAAAGGCATGTTAATATCTACAACAAATAGCATACTAAATGGTGACAGAGATGGACATGCTGTTTTAAAAGTAGTAGACATGAAGAACATAAGTATAATTATATAGCATATTTAACGATAGCAGAAGTGGAGACATACCAATTGAGAAATAGAAAACAGGAAGATAAGAACAAAACCCTAGTCAGAGAATCAAAACCCTAGGATATGTCAAAGGCATAGAGATGAAACTCAAAAAGAATTGGTTGAGATAGTAAAGAAGAAAACCATAATTGAAAGCATTTAAACGTCTAAGCATTTTACAGAAGGTTGTTAAAAATCAAAACCCTAGGGTTTAGAACATAGTCATGAGAATCAATCAAACAAGTAAAGAAAATTAAGGTTAAACACTTGAAAAGTTAGTATTTTTCAGAAACTTAAAGGGATGAAACCCTAGCTTTAGAGAAGACAAAAATCGTTTAATAATAAGAAAACATAGAAAGTTTTTAAAGAAAAATAAAAAATTAAACTTAAAGTTATCTCAGATCTACAAGGATTTGAACAGATTCGAGTAGCAAGAGACTAGGGTTTTAAAAGAATGACAGAGATGAAAGAAAATCTGGTTCGAAACCATAGATTCTAGCCATAAACACGAAGATAATAGTACTCACAAATGGAGACGACCATAGGTAGGTTCATACAAAGGTTTTGAACAAATATGAGTTGAATATCTTCGAGATTCATTCATAAATCAACGTAATCGAACAACCAGAAGAGGTGAAAAACTAGATAAGGCAGTGAATCACCAGATGACCCCATATCTGGTCAAGAATCGAAGGGGTTTGGGGAAATTTTGGAGTGACGACTCCCTGCAGTTTGAGAGTGTCTGAGAAAGAAGAGAGGATTCAGAGGCGACGCAAATGAGAGAGTGAGGTAGGGTTTGGGGGTGGCTTAATTAAAAATAGAAAGAGGGTTTTGGACCGTTGATCTTTGAGATCAACGGTCAAGATTGATTCTGAGTTGGGGTGGGTCAGATAGGAAATTGGGCTAAGGTAGATGAATTGGGCTGGTTTTTAATTTGAATTGGGTTGGGGGTCCGAATTTAATCATAATTAAAGGGGCTATTTGTTAAATACCCAATTTATTAATAAAAAATATTTTATAAAATAATTTATAAATGATAAAAATATCATTTATGCATGAAAATGATTTAAAATAATTACTTAGTATTATAAAAATATAAAAGATTATTTTCTTATGAAATGAGGTAATTATGCACACATAGGCTATTATTGCAAAGTTATTGCAATTATAAACCTAACATGTACATATGACTATTTGTGAAATAATCAAAGCTCAGTATAAATATAAATGATAAAATTAAGCGAATAAAATTATTATAAAATTATTTGTGGTGCAATTAGTAATTACTTATACAATAAAATGCAGGGAAAAATCCTTTACAAAAATACAAAAAATTATGAAAAAATACAGGTTGATGTTCATGCACTATTTTGAAAATATATATGATGGGAAAATTGGGTATCAACAGCTGCCCCTCTTTACCCGGAAAGGATGAAAGAGTTTTCAAGTAAAGAAACGGTGACCGATTTTGACCGAATGGGATGTTTTGAAAAAAAATAGAGGTCGAACTCTGGTCTCTGAGCTGCCTACATATCCTTGATTTTTCAGGAATCAGGTCATGTGTAGTTATGGATCTGACGGTGAATGAGGCTGATGTATTTGTTATTGGAATGGTAGCAAGTTTTAGAAAAAGTTCTTTTGTAAAGGGTAATATCGGATGGAGTTATGATTATGAGTCTGGAGTATAACGGATGTATTATAGGGCAAATATCTGAATGGTCATAGAGTAAGGTGGGTAATTGATGGGAGTCGATTACGTTTGAAATAATGGTAAGGTACAAATAGAAACCGGAAGGGTATGAGTGGAAACCGGAGCGAAAGTTGCTCCTGTTTGAAGAATGGTTACTTCCTGAATTACCTGCAAAACTTAAAACACAATGCATGTGAGTATATAGAGTATTTAAAGAAGTTAAACATGATGCAAGTTCCTTTTGGACCATGAAAGGTTGTCTTTGGACAATGAAGATGACGCCCTTAGACCATGATGTCCGGGGCCATAAATCATGAGATAAGAGATTCGTAGGCCATGAAATAATGTTCTCGGGCCTTGAGAATAGTGCCTCTGAACCATGATGCCTTTGAATAATGATGTACAATTTTAAGATCCTTAGTCCATGACATGGTATCTTCAAGCTATGAGGATGATGCCTTCGTACTATGACGCCTTTGGACAAATTGGCTATACATCAGCCCATGAAATGCAGAGACATGATACTAGAAGCAGCGAGATAGGGCTTAGTCTTGTATGAAGTTGAGGGTAGAGCTTAGCCCGAAAGAAGAGAATAGGTAATGCTAGAGAGACAATGCTTAGCCTCGTGCAAAAAGAAGGCAATGCTTAGCCTTATGCAAATGTGAAGGCATGGCTTAGCCTCATGCAAGGTTTGAGATAAGGCTTAGTCTCGTGCAAAGAGAAGACAGCGCTTAGCCTTATGCAAATGCGGAGGCATGGCTTAGCCTCATGTAAGATTTGAGACAAGGCTTAGTCTCATGCAAGGAGAAGGCAATGCTTAGACTTATGAAAATATGGAGGAAGGGCTTAGACTCATGCAAGGATCGAGACAGAGCTTAGTCTCATGCAAAGAGAAGACAATGCTTAGCCTTATGCAAATGTGGAGGCAGGGCTTAGCCTCATGCAAGGATCAAGACAGAGCTTAGTTTTATGCAAGGAGAAGGCAGTGCTTAGTCTTATGCAAATAGGGAGGCAGGGCTTAACTTCATGCAAGATTTGAGACAGGGCTTAGTCTCATGCAAAGAGAAGGCAATGCTTAGCCTTATGCAAATGTGGAGGCAGGGCTTAGCCTCATGCAAGATTTTAGACAGGGCTTAGTCTTATGCAAAAAGAAGGCAAAGCTTAGCCTTATGCAAATGTGGAGGCAGGGCTTAGCCTCATGCAAGATTTGAGACAGGGCTTAGTCTCATGCAAGGAGAAGGCAGTGCTTAGTCTTATGAAAATAGGGAGGCAGGTCTTAGCGCCATGCAAGATTTGAGACAGGGCTTAGTCTCATGCAAAGAGAAGGCAATGCTTAGCCTCATGCAGTGAGAAAGTAGCAAATAAGAATAGAATATTTCTTAGTTGGTTCTATATTTGCGTCTGGTAGCCTGATTGACAGTGATTTTGATATGTGTATATTTGCGAATACTCCTGTATGTTCACCACTCCTGCATCCAAAGAAAAATTGTGAGTTCTGTTAGGGGAGGTTGGTTCGTGTCTTCATTTGCTTGCTTTGCTTTGCTCTGTTTTGGAGGCCCTGTTCGCGTTACCCTGAGTAACACAATAAAGTTTTAGAAAAATATGCACTTATTGATGAAATAGAGTTACTTTAGAAGCATAGTGATATGTAATATCAAGTAATTTAGATGAACTAATGATTGTGACACTTTTAGAGACATTGCGGCTTCCTTGCATTAGAATTTTGAGGGTCCTCCTCAAAATTCTGCCCCAGTTTGGTGAATGATCCTTCGGCCTTTTTGCGTGCGACAAAATCTGTCGGATCTGCTTTGAAATTTTGAGAATCCTTCTTAAAATTCCGCCCCAGTTACTTAACCAATTTCTGACTGTCTTGCATATAATGGCGTCGACTGGACTTGTTCTGGAATTTTGAGGGTCCTCCTCAAAATTCTTCCCTAGTTTCTGGTTCTGGGGAAAATGAAGATTTTATTAAAATGTGACCGAACCCACAAGGCTGCCTATGTATCCCCTCTTAAACAGGAATCAGGTCAAGCATAGTTCAATTACATCAGATGAAGTACTGTAAACAATCTAGACATAGTATCTCTTGACTGCATCTGAATTGATTGGTTTTGGCCAGATCTCTCCATCCATTTCTGCAAATATGAGTGCTCCTCCTATTTGATTTTTAGGCTCATGTCCGGTTTGAATTTCTGAGTTTCTACTTCACTGGCGGACACATTGGATTGGTAGGCAACTTGTGAGCCACTGTGGATGTGCTCAGACCAGTCATGTCATCATATAACCATGCAAATATTTCCTCATATTACTTTAAGAAACGAATGTACTCTTCCTTCTCTGATGATGATGATAAGTGAATGCTTATGCGAGTCTCCTTGATGGTTTCGGCGTCTCCCAAGTTGATTGCTTCGGTTTCGTCCAGGTTGGACTTAGGTTTGTTTACAAAGTTCTCAACCTCTCTAACAACTTCCTTAGGTATCTCATCCTTTTCTTCTAAGTCACTATCCTTATGTTGCATTGTCTCATTACATGTCATAGTCATTGGTTCATCAGGAAAAGTAATAATAACGTTGTAGAAACAAAATGTGAAGATAATAATGAATAATATATATAAATGCATTGATTAAATTTTGAAAATATCTAAAACAAGTATGGCTCGATGACTCGAGCAATTATTTCGAAACAAAATGCATTTTTAAAACAATATTACTGAAAACATCTGAAATGCCTAGCATGGCTATAAAAATAAATCAGGCTAAATGCCAAGCTACCCAGGGACTCGGCAGGCCCGAGATGGTGTGTCAGTCCAATTCTAAGAACAACTCCCTTCTCCACAGTCCGAATGGTGAGGCCTTTTTCCTCCTCCTCCTCAATTATCACATTGCAACCAAAGCTTCTTCCTCTGCAGATCCCCATATTGTATCAACCTGGTGAAAAGTCGGACTCAAGTGTGGTATCGGCTGCTCGAGAGGGTAATAAGGACCACGCCATGGAGGCAACCAATCGTCATACTCTTGCCAGGTGTATGGATATCCCAACCTGAAATTTGTGCCGTGACGTTTCAACTGTATCGGTTTGGTAATGCCTTGGAGTTCCTTCCCAAGCCCTTTGTCGGGTTCATACCCAGACCATGCCAGTATGCTCTCTATTTTGCTACTCCACCACCTATCCTTATCAATTGCGTTGACATGTTCAATGTGGTGATAGGTTTCTCCACCCAACCTTCTTCTATTCTCGATAATCGGGATAGATTGACTGGTGTGAATGGGGTTACTTCCATCTCCGTGAATGATTCCTAATGGTTCTGTTCGAACTTCATGGACTGGTGTAGCATGGAAGCCAAGGCCCTAGCGACATGTATCCAAGGTCGACCCAATAGAATATTGTATGTAGCTGATAATTCTAGCACTTGAAACTCGACATCAAACCAAGTTGGGACCATTTGCAAGCAAATGTTAATTCCCTAATTGTGGCCCTTTGCGACCCGTCGAATGCTTTCACATTCATACTCCCTGCTCGTATCTCATGGAAACCTTTTCCGAGCATGTTCAAAGTAGTTAATGGACAAATGTTGAGGCTTGAACTCCCATCTATTAGGACCCTGGCAATGAATTTGTCTTCAAACTGTACTGTGATATGCAGTGCCCGGTTGTGACTTAATCCTTCAGGCGGTAATTCGTCCTCATGAAAGGTGATCTTATGACTCTCCAGCACTTACCCTACTATGCTGTCCATTTCTCCACTGGTGATATTGGTGGGCACATAAGCTTCATTTAACACCTTCATAAGAGCATTCTTATTCGCCTATGAATTTTGAAATAGTGACATGATGGATATCTAGGCGAGGGTCTTGTTTAAATGATCAACGACAGAGTATTCTCTCGCCTGTACTTTCCTCCAAAGATTGTCTGGTCCAGTTTTAATGATAGGTTGTTTAGTAGCAGCCTCCTTGCTTGATCCTCCCAAATTTTCGGGTATATATATCCTTCTAGTTTTGGCCATTCCCTGTGCGGCACCAAATTTTTCCATCTTTGTTTTTCCCTTTCCCCTAGCTTCAGCAACGTAATCCCAAGGTATGGCGTTGGACTTGAAAGGAGGTGTGGTTGTTACTATCACTGTAAAAGGTGTGACCACTTCTACTTCAAATGGAACATGTGTGGCTGCAGGTGGTGCTACTTCTACCTCAAATGGAACCAATGCGGTTCCCTCAACCTTAACTAGTGGCTGTACCTGGACCACAATAGGATTGAGAGTGACTGCGGGCTTTTTAGGATCGTCGCCCTCTTTGATAAGTCCAATTGATCCCACTTCAAATCAACTCTGGTCACCCACAACAGATAAATAACCCTCCAAAAGTCCACAGTGACTGAATGACAACAAACGCTACCCTCTGACTAACCTTAGCTACATTTTCACAGTCCACAACCACAAAACAATCTACTCATGCAAACTCCCAGTTTCCAAATCCATAGAACACACAAATCACCATATTTGATCCCAGCTCTACCGACCGAATATCTGACACATCTCTCATACACGATCATCCCACGAGGAATGCTTCTCTGATTCTTACATTCCATACCACAAAATCTGAGTATCAGCAGTCGATCAATTAGACGAGTACCATAATACCAATGAAGTATCCATAAATCAAAACACACTACCCCCTTCTGAAATGTTATACTCTTATCAATCCATAACAAATAGTAACATCATTCACCTAGTCATCTCAAACCATCCATGTTATTTAAGAATTCATGACCTTCCCTTCAAAACTGAACTGTGGCCTTGTACATGAAAACTTCAATCCCATACAACACACTGCATATACTATGCCATCGTATGAAAAGTACAAAAATCTCATAATCCAGTCTGAATCACAGTAAACTACATACTCAATCAGTTAGAAACCTTCCATTTGATCTCATTAAGGAGAATACCAATATACATCACATGCTCCTCACGCCAGTAGAATATATACTCCTCGAGCCATGGTAGAAACAATCAAGAACTCTCTGAATCCCATTTGCACAAAACCAAACCATCAGGACTAAATCCTTCTAACTCAACCAAGCTACGCAGGTCACCAAAACCCAAGAGCATTGCCATGAAACACCTGTAGAAACTCACCACATCATAAGCACCCAAAGAACCGATCATATCCATTATCATGCCGATCCAACCTACTGCCAAGCAATCCTAATTCTATGAGTTCCTTCCAAATTACCTTCAAATTGATACTTTTCCTTGCTAGTACACTACTATCCTTAACTAAAACTTGCTCCACAAACTTTAGCATAAACCACACCACCCTAAGGCTCATAAACCGTTGTATTCCTTCTTGAGCACCCCCAAAAATGCCACAACCGAAATACCCGCTCTGAAGAGACCTTCCGCGAATCTAAAGTCGTTACCTTCACCTTCTTGATTCTGATATGTAGAATCCATAATGATATAGAATGCAACAAGTCCTAACATCCTCCACTATAAATCTCTATTTCTAGCCAATACACATCCTGAAGATTCCCAATTGCGATGTATAAATCTTGAATTCATTGGAAATATTCTCGAGAGTCATCCACTCTGCTCAAATCTCAATTAGACAGCCCAAATGGACCGACCGACTTGTGCCCCATTAGCACTCCAACACCCAAGGAAGTAACTCCACCTTAGGGGTGGCAAAATGGTTCAAAGAAAATAGTTAACCACCCATATTATCCACTAAAAATGGGTTGGATAATGAACTTTATAAAAATGGGTCAAATATGGATAAGAATCATATTATCCATTTAGAAAATGGATAAACAATGAGTAACCATGGATAACCAATGTATCTAATTTTTCACATTTGTAAAGCCTCAGATTGGGGGTTCCTCAAGTTAGAGAGACTAAGAATTCTCCCAAAAGTGATCATATACAAGAAGTCTTGGATAATATGGGTAACCCATATTATTTGCCGGTTAACCCATTTTTTATCTGTATTAAATATGGGTTGGGTCGGATAATTGATCCGCTTTTTCATTACCCGTTCTCAACCCGAACCATATCCGACCCGACCCGCCCGTTTGCCACTACTACTCCACCTTAATGCAACCAAATAAATTCCTGCTCCATACATATTACATCTTTCACCAATAACAACTCAAATCATTCCGTGATTCTCATATACTCATAAAGCCTAATACAACTCGTACCCAGAAATTTCTTTACTCAAGTCATCCTCGATCTCACCTCTACAGAACATAACTCATTCACAAGTATACCTCAAATTGAAACCAATACAACACATAACCATGAAATCAACTTATCAATAACAGACTCTCCCACTTGGCTCAAAGCCATAGATCAAAACACACAATAACTCACAATGGTCATACTCTATTACTGCCGTCATACCGCAAAGAGATTCAACTAAATCCTTCCTGAGCTCCTGTAACGCAAACCATCTAGTACCTCAAATTATCTACAAATCTCGCATTCACCATTATAATAGTCAGGCCAACTTCCACGAGCGATCTAAACTCAAATTGCAACGCATATCATTCACTGGTAAAAGAGAACTCGCTACAAAATAACATAGGGATCACACAAACCTCAGGACACCCCGCAGGAGATAACCCACATGCTTCGCCTCAAACTAACATCTATTTATACCCTTCTATAGTCATAACTATTATGCAATCACTTAATCTTTCTGAGTCCGAACTCATATCACGACATGAAAATCTACTTCACTCCTCGACTAAACAACATGAAAAGATCCTTCAATACACCCATAGCTCGAGGCTATATGCCAACTCAAGACAGAAGCCAAACACCCAATAGTCCTTGCTACATCCCCAGCAAAGTCTTCTTGTCACATTCGAACAATCTGAACACATCTCGCAATCAAATCATACTCATCACATACCCATCTAGCCACAAATTCCACTAATAGGGACACTATCGGACATATAAATCCAAAATTACATGCTCACACAATGAACACCTCTATGCTCAAGCGACAATCAAAACTCAGCCTCAAGTTCTCCAGACTGGCCTATCATCAGCATGCCAAAATCATATTTCTCACCTCAACCATGGAATCACAAGCTGTCGATGCACAACTAATACCGAGCGTTCACATGTGCATACAAATGCGTGGAAGGAATTCAAAGGGTTACGTTTCAAGCTGAATCAATGTCGCACGATAAGGAAAGAAAGATGGGAAGTATATCCTAAATGTCCTGTTGCCTCTCGAAGATAGGTATGGACATCATCATACTGATCCGCAAGACTCTACTAGACACTTGCTCATGACTTATAGAACCTATGAACCTAGAGCTCTGATACCAACTTGTCACGACCCAAAATCCACCAGCCGTGATGGCACCTAACCTAACCTACTAGGTAAGCCAACTAAAGCTATCCAGTTTCAATAATCTTATTAAGTCGATTAAACAAAAATAAATTTACTGAATTCTATGTACATCCCAAGGACTGATAATACAAATCATGAGCTTCTAAGAATAGTGTTTACAAATTGGAATGAAAGAAATAAATAGTCTGTTTGAAAAGTACACAAATAAGGTTTTATAAGCTAAGGCTACCCCGAACAAAGGAGGCAGCTACAATAGGGATGCCGGTACATCTTCAAGTCCCGCAACCATCGAGCACAGCAACAACAACAACCGACATCTGCACGCAATATGCAGAAGTGTAGTATCAGTACAACCGACCTCATGTACTAAGTAAGTAATAGACCTAACCTTAGGTTAAAAGCAGTGACGAGCTAACACAGGATCGGGTCCAATGCCAATATTTTTCACAACAATTCATAATAACATAAATGCAATTATAAAAGAGATATCTCAAAAGTAAAATACTCAGCTCGTTCACGGTTTCAGAAAGTGGTCATGCTTTTCAAATATCTCAGCGAAAGAAAATCTCAAATCTCTTATCGAAAATGCCAAAAGTACGAGTAAGTTTGAAAACTGTAATTTTCCAAATATCCTTTTAACAATAAATAAAATATTTTATTTTCTTTCCAAATAACAAGTATAAAGTGCCTCTCCATACCCACATATCAATGTGTATAATAAGTCATGAATGATGTGATACTATATAGCATGAGAAAAAGTGCATTTCTATGTCTCTATGTCATGTATGCATGTAAATGCCATGTATTTCAGAGCTGAAATATGTATTCACACTCTCAGTACTCAATCTCATTGCCTCACATCCTCTCACACGAAGCTCAATACTCAGCACACTAAATCACTCAGCGGTGTATAATAACTACTGCGGCGTGCAGCCCGACCATATATATATAGATAGTCGATTGTGCTCACTGGGAGTGTACAGACTCCGGAGGGGCTCCTTCAGCCCAAGCGCTATATCGCTGTGGCGTGTAACCTGACCCAATATCACTGCAGCATGCATCCCGATCCATATATCGCTGCGGGCGTGCAACATATATATATATATATATATATATATATATATATATATATCGTTGCGGGGTGCAGCCCGATCCCATAAAGTATAATAGATATAATATATTGCGGCATGCAGTCCGATCCAAAAAATGTCCCTCTCATTCAGGCCCTCGACCTTACTCAGTCATCAATCTCCCTAGTCTCACTCACGGGCATACAATGTCATGAATCTAGCCCGACAATAATGATACGATGTATCAATAACAACAACTGAGATTGAGATATGATATAAATGTATGAATGTCACTGAGTACAAAAATATCAATGGAAATCAGTAAGATGACAACCAGAAATAACCATTATGAGTACAAACAATATCAGCATGAAGTCTAAACATGATATTTAGCGTGATTGACAGCTCAATTACTTTATCACATGGTGAAAACACAAATATAAACAAAATAAGGCCAATATACAGGGCCATGGGAACAACAGAGTCCCAATTCACAAGGTGCACGCACGCATGCCCGTCACCTAGCATGTGCGTCACCTCAATACCAATTACATAAGACGTATTGCAGGGTTTTATACCATGCAATACGTCTTATTTTAAAAATTTTATGTCAGGGTTTTATTTTAAAAATTTAAAGACGTATTGCAGGGTTTTATGTCATGCCCCGCTTTAAAAATTTTAAAAATTGTTTTAACTTGCCCCGCCCCGCACCCACATAAGAGTAAACCCGCGCCGCCCCGCATCAAACAAAACCCGCCCCGCCCCATTGCTAGTCCTACTTGTATTAGCTGATTGTAAACAACTGATAAGCTTAATGTACGACCCGGACGGTCGTTTTGCGAATTTACGTCCCGATCTCCTATTAACTGCATTTTTCGTATTTATTTCTGTTGTTGTGAGTTACCGGGAGGATTAATTGGAGTTTTGGAGAGTTTTGGGACACTTAGTCCCTAAATAAGAGTTTAAGTTGTATAATTTGGGCCGTAGTCGGAATAGTGTTAAGATGGTCTCGGAATGGAATTCTGTTGGTTCCGTTAGCTCCGTTGGGTGATTTCGGTCTTAGGGGCATGATCGGATTGTGTTTTGGAGGTCCGTAGCTAATTTAATCTTGAAATGCTGAAAGCTGAGTTTTTGGAAGTTTCCAGTTCGGTAGTAAGATTTTGATCTAAGGGTCGGAATGAGATTTTGGAAGTTGGAGTAGCTTCGTAATATTGAATGTGACGTGTGTGAGAAATTTCAGTTCATTCGGACGAGGTTTGATAGACTTTTTGATCGAAAGCGTAAACTGAGAGTTTTCAGAGTTCTTAGGCTTGAATCCGTGGTTGATTTGATGTTCTGATGTTGTTTTAGGTGTTTTAAGAATTGGAATAAGTTTGAATAGTGGTATATGTCTTGGTTGTGCTTTTGATTGAGGTCCCGGGGGCCTCGGGATGGTTTCGGAAGGTTGTCGGGAGAATTGGGACTTTGTTTGAGCAGCTTCAGTTGCTGATCTTCTATCGTAACCGCAGCTGCAGTTGGGTCCCGCAGGTGCGTAGCCGTAGAAGCGGTGGTATCATCGCAGAAGCGGAAAGAGGAGAGCAGGCAGGAGACACAGAAGTGGTACCGCATCTGCGTATAGGAAACCGCAGTTGCGAAAGCTGGACTTTATTGAATTGTCGCAGATGCGACTTTTATTCCGCAAAAGCAGGACCGCAGGTGCGGTCCCATAACCGCAGAAGCGGATTCACTGGGAAGAATATATAAATAGCTGCCTTCGCAAATTTGAATTATTTTTTACCTCCTTTCAAATGGGGAGAAGCTTTGGGGAGCATTTTCAAGGGAGATTTTCAGAGGAATTCATTGGGATTTGGGCCATTTGGAGTCGAGTACTCGTGGCAAGAACGTGATTTCGGGTTGATTTTGAGTCGGTTCGAAGTAAGTGGCTTGCCTAACCTTGTGTGGGGGAAACTCCCCTTAGGATTTGGTATTATTGATAATTGAAATGCCTTGTACGTGAGGTGACAAGTGCGTACTTGTGCTAAATATTAAAAATCCGGTTTTTCATTAAGTACTTACAATTATGTCCCTTTTCCTGTTTATATTACTTGCAAATTTAAGCATGTTGTTAGCTTAGGAAAGCATGCCTAATTGACTTAATTGTCTTACTTGCTCAAACTGCCTTATTTGGATTACGTGCAACATGCTAGGTTAGAAATACCTGTTTTACCTTACTATGGAACTTGAATTGCACTGAGTATTCTTCTTGTTATTGCTGTGTGTTTACTTTGGGACTACGGGACGGTATCCCAGGAGATCCCCCTGTATGTTTACTTTGGGACTACGGAACGGTATTCCGGGAGATCCCCCTGCACATTTACATTAAAACTACGGGACTGCACCCGGTAGATTCCCCCCTGTACTGAGTATTTACATTTGGGACTACAGATCGGTATTCCAGGAGATCCCCTCAAATTATGAGTTGGACTACACGATGGTATCCCGAGAGATCCATTGGATATTTATATTTGGGACTACAGGACGGTAGATCCCCGGTTGTATGTTTGTGTTGAGCTGTATTTCTTTCTCTGTTTACTTTGCCTCTATAGTAGTTGTTGTTGTCTTTTATATCCTGTGTTACTTTTTTGTTGTACTTATTTATACTGTTTTGTTCTACACTGTTGAACCTTATATTTTATTTAACCTCAGTAGGGCCCTGACCTTCCTCGTCACTACCCGACCGAGGTTAGGCTTGGCACTTACTGAGTACCGCTGTGGATATTTAACCTTATGTTTTTCATGTGCAGATCCAAGCACTTCCACTCGAACTTATCATGCTTGAGACGAGGTGCTTGTAGAGACTCCGAGGTATATCTGCCGCGTCCGCAGACCGAAGAGTCCCTTTCTACTCTCCCTTTTTTGTATTAGCCCTTCTGTACTTACGTTTCTTTGTTAGATATTCTGGAGTTAGATGCTTGTAGACATTCAAAGACTTGTGATCATGAGATTCCGAGTTTTGGAAAATGTTATTAGTTTCGAGAGTTGTTATTGTGTGCCGAGCGGCATTTTAAACACTATTTTATTTCGCTATTTCAGTTTTTAATTATTTCTTCCGCAATTGTTGTTTATATTTTGCATTGTTAGGCTTACCTAGTCGTAGAGACTAGGCGCCGTCACGATGGTTCACGGAAGGCAAACAGCAATCGTGACACTTAAAGTGCTAAAATTGATTTTTTTAAATAATTGTTTACGTGTTTGTATAGAAGTGCTGAAAATGATAATAAGCAGTTGATGTGTTTGGTAAAAAAAATGCTGATAAATTGTTCTATTGTTAAAAATACTAAACTACCCCTTAAAACTTTACAAAAGATCATATATTAAAAAGATTCTTTATAAAGAAAATGGTGAACAACCAATATGAAGTGAGAGAAAGTTAGAAATTTATTTTGGGAAACATATTTTGTGAATTAAAAAGAATATTAAGAATAAACTAGTAAAAGTCTTGGTCAAACTAAAAGTTCTTATAAGCTGAAAAATCATAAGCTAGTGATATGACTGATTTTAGTTTATAAGCACTTGACTTATAAGTATTTTGGGTGTTTAAACTCGTAGATAAATTAAAAAAAAATTATAAACCAATTTGACCAACTTATAAGTTTAGCCAAATTCAGAATGACGCTTTTGTATTTTGCCCAATATGTAACATCAAGTTTAAAGTTGTGATCTGATTCTCCTTTTTGGGGCCCTTCAATTTAAGACACTGTTTTACATTGTACTACTAAAATAATTGAAAAGTCCTATTTTGCTGGAAGCAGGTACAATATTACAGGAAATAAGGATAATATCGACATCTTGCTCAATTTATACTTTTTCTTTTCTTTTTTGTAATTTTATGAAGATTGTATGATCTGTACGAAATGTTCAAATTTCCATAATTATAAAAAAAATTAAAAAGATATTTGAAAATTAGTGAGAACATATTACTTGACTTTTTAAATATTACTTCATCCCTTTCAATTTGTTCACCTTTTCCGAGTATGAGGGTCAAATTAACCAATTTTTATGTGAATTCAGACAAAGTTTTTTAAAATAAATTTTATATAGTTAAAAACTATATAAAAAAGTACTATAAATCTTAATAGTTAACAATTGAAAATATTTAAAAACTATTTGCATAAAATATAGTCAAACAAAATATTGTTTGACTCCCAAATAATAGGTTCATTCTTTTTAGAACAGATAATAGGTTCATTCGTTTTACAATAGAGGTAGTAATAGTATCATTCTTGAAGAATGCATAATTTTAAATGAGATTTGTTGATTCAGATGTCTTTGTTAACCTACGACCCACAAACTTTTGACTAGTTGATTATGTCTTTTAATAAATCAACGATCCACAAACTCTTGATGTGATTTCTCTAATGGCCTAGCATGGCGTGACAATAGGTAAATTAAATAAGAATACAAATATTGGGTTAGTAGAGAAATGTTGAAAAATGAGGAATTACTAAAGTAGACTATGATTGATCAAGTTGAATTATATAGCAAATAATTGATCTTAGAGGATTTTGCTTTAATATGCGATGTAAGCTTTTGAAAAAGATGTACCACTTTGAATTTGAATAAGTCCATAGCAAACTAGCCCTATCAAGAACGTACCCCAAATTATAAGTAAAAATAGCACGGTATAGCCAATTTTCGGATTAGTCATTCAAAAATAGCCAGCGTTTACAAAGTCAGTAAAAAATAACCACTATTTTGCTGCAACAGAGACCGGTCCAGCATAATATACTGGAGTTCGGTGCACCTGTGTATGAACTCCAGCATATTATGCTGGACCGGTATATTTTGCTGACTCCAGTATAATATACTGGAAACTGGAGCACCGGTGCTCCAAACTCCAGTATATTATACAGGACAATTATACTTGCTGGAACTCCAGTATATTATGTTGGAGTTCTAGTGTACTTATGCAGGAACTCCATCATATTATGCTGGAGTTCCAGCATAATTATCCTGGAACTCCAGTATAATATGCTGGAGTTCAAGCATACTTATGCTGGAACTCCAGTATAATATACTGGCGCATTTTCCGGGTTTTGAATAGTGTTTTCGCTTAGATTTATCTTTACATGAAAAGTGGCTAAATTTTGATTACTTTTGAAACTGGGCTATTTATAAACGACCAGTTATAAATCTGACTATTTTTCAATATCTCCCAAATTATAATCTACATGTTTAAATTATGGGGCCGACTTAATACAATCTATATTTATTTGGAAGGTATGTAATATTTCTATCACGACCCGGATCTTCCACCCTCGGGAGTTGTGATGGCGCCTACTAATGAGAGATAGGCAAGTCAAACCTTAACTACTTGCTACACTTTCATTTTTGCTTCTTTTTAACAAACACAAGTCGATAATATGATAAAAGCGGAATTTTAAATAAATAATTAGAAGTCAACAATTATATATCTTAAGTACGTCCATTACAACTTTTAAAACCTCAAATACCATAAAACCTGGTGTCACAGACTGTCTAAGAGTTACTACATACAAGGTCTGAAGACGCCAGGGCCTGCGGACGCCTGCAAGTCTACCTTGGGTCTCCGAGTGGACTGAAGGAAGCCCTCCAACTACTGTCCGAAAGTTGTTCCTGAATCTGCACACAGTGCAGAGTGTAGTATCAACATAACCGCCCCATGTGCTGGTAAGTGTCTAGCCTAATCTCGACGAAGTAGTGACGAGTCTAGGACCAGACTACAAAATAAACTTGTGCAGTTCAAATGTATATACAGCGGAAAAAGAAATACAGAAAATAACCAGTCAATGTGGGAGAGAAAACGTGCTGTGGGGGAGACAAAAGTTCCGAATAGAAAGCATTAAGTAAGGAAAGAAACAACATAACTCGAATATCAACAAAGAATCAGAAATCAACAATTTGCACGGCATCACCCGTCGTGCTTTTACCCTCGTCCTCTCCAAGGCAATTTTATAATAAAAGTGTGAACAGCATCACCCTTCGTGCTTTTACTCTCGTCCACTCCAAAAGCAATTTTATAATAAAAGTGTGCACGGCATCACCCTTCGTGCTTTTACTTTCATCTTCACCAAATCAATCATATAATAAAGATGCGCACAGCACCACCCTTCGTGCTTTTACTCTCTTTCCTCACCATATAATCAATGAAAATCGGTACGGAATGGTACATCGTACGGCACATCATCACCCTTCGTGCTTTACACTTTTTCCTCACAATAGCAAACAATGCACGACATCACCTTTCGTGCTTTAACACTCTTCCTCACCCAAACAATAATCACAATCAAAGGGGAAAGGGAATAAATAAAATAATAATAGAGATCCCGGCAAGGGAACAACATCAATAATCTCAACATCACGGCAAGGGGGATAATCAACAAAGCAACAATATCCCAGCAAGGGGACAATTTAATAACTATTTCTCTTTCTTTCACTTTTATTTCATAACTCACTTTACCACTTGAGCCAATGCTCCAAAGGGTTCAATCATCTCATATACTTTCACAATTCATAATATAACTTGAACCAATGCTCCTCGATGTTCAAAGGTTACCATTCCTTCACAAACTTTCCATAACAATTAGAAATTATCACCAAGGCATGAAAGATACAACGAAATCAAGATCTTCAAAATTTAAAGACTCACGGTCCTGCTAGACACCAATGTATAGATACTCGTCACCATGCCTATACGTCGTATTCAACAATTATCACGTAGCAAATAAGACTCAACTCCTAATCCCTCAAGCTAAGGTTAGAGCAAACACTTGCCTCGATGCCTCGAATATAACTCAAGTTTCAATTATAGTTTTACCCCTCGATTCCTCCGCCAATAAGCTCGTATCTAGCCACAAGTTACTTAATTACATCAACAAATGCTAAATGAATTAATTTGGATGCATGAAAATGAGTTTTCCAAAGTTTTACCCAAAAAGTCAAAATTGCCCCAGGGCCCACGTGGTCAAAACCTGAGGTTCGAACCAAAACAGGATTATCCACCCCCCCCCCCACGTGCTCAAATATGTAATTTGTTTTGAAATCGGACCTCAAATCGAGGTCCAACCCCAATTTTTTGAAAAACCTAGGTTCTACCCAAAACACTCAATTTGCCCCATGAAAATAATTGATTTGAAGTTGAAATCATGTTAAAAGATGTTAATGATTGAAGAAAACTAGTTAAAAACGACCTACAATTGATTTGGAGAAGAAAGGTTGTGTGAAAAATCACCTCTTATGTTTTTAGGGTCTAAAAAAATGAAAAATAACTGAAAATACCGTCTAAATATACTGCCCTCAGATGCCCTGTGCGGACCGTACAAAATCAACCGCGCCCGCACAGGCCTTCTTGTGTTCTGCAGTGACAGGTCTTAGTATTTTGGCCATAACTTTCTCTACAGATATCTAAATTGTGATTTCTTAACCTTTCTGGAAGCTAGACACGAAGGGATACAACTTTTGTTTTTAAATCATCTCAAAATACCTTATGGATTAAAAGATATTGGCTTCCGAAATTGGACTAGTGAAGTGTTCTTCACCGCGGACCGCACCAAAATTAGTGCGGCAGCATAGGCCCTTACCGCGATCCGCACAAGCCCCTCCGCGGCAGCATTCCTTTTTGTGCGGACCGCACTGGTCGAGTCAGAGGCCTTCCACCTCTTTGAACCTGCAACACCTATGTTTTTAAGCCTAAGACATCCCGGAACCTACGTGAAACTCACCCGAGCCCTCGGAACTCCAAACCAAGTGTGCATACTAACTCAAAAACATCATATGGACCTACTCGTATAATCAAATCATCAAAATAACATCATGAACATCAAATTAAACCTCGAGATCAATGAAATTTTCTCAAAACCTCTTTAAACATAAATTTTGCAATTTAAGTCCGAATCACGTCATATGACATCCCTTTTTCACCAAATTTCACAGAAATGTCTTAAATCATATATAAGACCTGTACCAGGCGCCGGAACCAAAATACGGGCCTTATACCATCGTGTTCTAATCAAATCAAATTTCATTTCAAATTTCTTTAAACAATTCCAGAAAACAATTTCCTTTGAAAATTCATTCCTCGGGTTTGGGACCTCGGAATTCGATTCCGGGCATACCCCCAAGTCCCATATTTTCCTACGGACCCTCCAGGACCATCAAATCACGGGTCAGGGTCCGTTTATCCAAAATGTTGACCGAAGTCAAATTAGCTCATTTTATAATCAAAACTTATCATTTTTCACAGATTATCATATTTAAGCTTTTTGGCTATGCGCTCGGACTGTATACGCAAATCGAGGTGACTCTAAATAAGGTTTTCAAGTCTTTAGAACATCACATTCTCCACCTCTAAAACAACCGTTCGTCCTTGAACGGACAGAAGAAGGAAGTACCTGAGTCAGGAAAAAGATAGGGATAATGGCTCCGCATATCGGACTCAGACTCCCAGGTCAATGCCTTAGGAGGCTGACCTCCCCACTGAACATGAACAGAAGGAAAATTCTTCGACCTCAACTGGCGAACCTGCCGGTCTAGAATAGCTACCGGCTCCTCCTCATAAGACAAGTCCTTGTCCAACTGGACAGTGTTGAAATCTAACACGTGGGATGGATCGCCGTGATATTTCCGGAGCATGGACACATGAAACACTGGATGCACGGCTGATAAGCTCGGTGGCAATGCAAGTCTATAAGCCACCTTTCCCACTCGATCAAGAACATCAAACGGATCGATGAACCTAGGGCTAAGCTTGCCCTTCTTCCCAAATCTCATCACACTATTCATAGGAGACACTCGGAGCAATACCCGCTCTCCAACCATAAAAGCCACATCTCGAATCTTGTGGTCTGCATAACTCTTTTTCCTGGACTGAGTTGTACGAAGCCTATCCTGAATAATCCTGACCTTGTCCAAAGCCTCCTGAACCAGATCCGTACCCAACAACCTAGCCTCTCCCGGCTCAAACCATCCAACCGGAGACCGACACCGCCTACCATATAAAGCTTCATAAGGAGCCATCTGGATACTCGACTGGTAGCTGTTTTTGTAGGCAAACTCTACTAAGGGCAAAAACCGATCCCACGAACCTCCAAAGTCAATGACACAAGCTTAGAGCATATCCTCCAAAATCTGAATAGTCCGCTCGGACTGCCCGTCCATTTGAGGATGAAATGCTGTACTCAACTTAATCTGAGTGCCCAGCCCTCGTTGAACTGCTCTCCAGAAACACGAGGTAAATTGCGTACCTCGGTCCGAAATGATGGACATGGGTACACCATGAAGACAAATAATCTCCCGGATATAGATCTCAGCTAACCTCTCGAATGAATAAGAGACTGCCACAGGAATGAAATATGCTAACTTGGTCAGCCTATCAACAATGACCCATACCGCGTCGAATTTCCTCCGAGTCTGCGGGAGACCAACAACAAAATCCATAGTGATCTGCTCCCACTTCCACTCGAGAAGCTCAATCCTCTAAAACAATCCACCAGGCCTCTGATGCTCATACTTAACCTGCTGACAATTCATACATCGAGCCACATATGCAATGATATCCTTCTTTATTCTATGCCACCAATAATGTTGCCACAAATCCCGATACATCTTCGCAATGCCTGGATGAATAGAGTATCGGGAGCTATGAGCCTCCTCTAAGATCAACTCTCGAAGCCCATCCACATTAGGCACACAAACTCGACCCTGTAATCTCAAAACTCCATCATCATCTAAGGTAACCTGCTTGGCACCTCCGCGCTGCACCGTGTCTCTGAGGACACATAAATGGGGATCATAATACTGCCGATCACGGATACGCTCCAATAAAGAAGAATGAGCAACCGTGCAAGTTAATACACGACTAGGCTCAGAAATATCCAACCTCACAAACCGATTGGCCAAAGCCTGAACATCTAAAGCAAACGGTCTCTCACCGATCGGAATATAAGCAAGACTGCCCATACTGGCTGATTTCTACTTAAAGCATAGGCCACCACATTGGCCTTTCCCGAGTGATATAAGATAGTGATATCATAATCCTTCAACAACTCCAACCACCTCCTCAGCCTCAAATTCAACTCCTTTTGCTTGAACAAATACTGAAGACTCTTGTGATCCGTGAACACCTCACATGCCACGCCGTACAGATAATGACTCCAAATCTTCAATGCGTGAACAATGGCTGCAACTCCAAGTCATGAATCGGATAGTTCTTCTCATGAATTTTTAACTATCGCGAAACATAGGCAATGACCTTACCATCCTGCATCAACACTACACCAAGCCCAATACGAGATACATCATAATAAACTGTATAAGGCCCTGAACTTGTGGGCAAAACCAACACGGGTGCCGTAATCAGAGCTGTCTTGAGCTTCTGAAAGCTCACCTCACACTCATCTGACCATCTGAATTGGGCACCCTTCTGGGTCAACCTGGTCATCGGGGTTGCGATAGACGAGAACCCTCCATAAACCGATGATAGTAGCCTGCCAATCCCAAAAAACTCCGAATCTCTGTAGTTGATGCTGGTCTATGACAGTTCTTGACTGCCTTAATCTTCTTTGGATTAACCTGAATACCCTCTACTGAGACAACATGACCCAGGAATGCAACTGAACTCAACTAGAACTCATACTTCGAGAATTTAACATACAGCTGACTATCCCTCAAAGTCTGAAGAACCACTCTGAGATGCCGCTCGTGCTCCTCCCGGCTGCGGGAATATATCAAAATATCATCAATGAAGACAGTTACGAACGAATCCAAATAAGGCCTGAACACCCGGTTCATCAAATCCACAAAAGCTGTTGGGCCATTTGTCAACCCGAATGACATAACCAAGAACTCATAATGCCCGTACCGAGTGCGGAATGCTGTCTTAGGGACATCGGATACCCTAATCCTCAACTGATGGTAGCCAGATCTCAAGTCAATATTTGAAAATACCTTGGCACCCTGAAGCTGGTCAAACAAATCATCAATCCTCGGCAATGGATACTTATTCTTGATTGTAACCTTGTTCAACTACCAGTAATCAATACACATTCTCATCGACCCATCCTTCTTCTTAACAAACAACATCGGCGCACCCCAAGGCGAAACACTGGGTCTAATGAAACCCTTCTCAAGCAAGTCTTGCAACTGTCCCTTTAACTCTTACAACTCCGGCGGGGCCATACGATATGGCGGGATAGAAATGGGCTGAGTGCCCAGAGCCAAATCAATGCAAAAGTCAATGTCCCTATCGGGTGGCATTCCTGGCAGGTCTGAAGGGAAAACCTCAGGAAACTCACGAACAACAGGCACATAATCAATAGAAGGGACCTCATCACTTGAATTAGGAACATATGCCAAATAGGCTAAACACCCCTTCTCGACCATACGCCGAGCCTTCATATACGAGATAACACTGCGGGTGGAATGACTAGGAGTCCCTCTCCACTCTAAACAAGGTAAACTCGGCAAGGCTAAGGTCACAGTCTTGGCATGACAGTCCAAGATAGCATGGTAAGGTGATAACCAGTCCATCCCCAATATTACATCAAAATCAACCATGGCTAGAAGAAGCAAATCTACACGAGTCTCGAGACCCCCAATCACAACTATACATGTACGATGGACTCGATCTACCATAATAGAATCACCCACCGGTATAGACACATAAACAAGAATACTCAATGAATCACTAGGCATGACCAGATACGGTGCAAAATAAGATGACACATACGAGTAAGTAGACCCTAGATCAAATAACACTGAAGCATCTCTATCACAAACCAGAATAGTACATGTAATGACTGCATCTAAAGCCTCAGCCTCGGGCCTGGCTGGAAGGGCATAACATCGGGGCTAGGCCCCACCACCCTGAACTACATCTCTGGGATGGCCTGCAGCTGGCTAGCCTCCACCCCTGGCGGCCTGAGCTCCACCTCTAGTGCCTCTACCTCCACATCTAGCACCTCTACCCCCACCTCTAGCTGGCCGGGCGGGCTGTGGAACGCCAGGTGCATGTACTATAGCACGATAACCTTGATGCTGAGAGCTACTCGGTGCTCGAGGGCAAAACCTGGCAATGTGACACGGATCACCACATGTGTAACAAGCCCTCGGCTGCTGAGACTGCTGGCCCTGACGACCTGAATGACCACCCCAAAAACTCTGAAAAGGTGGTGCACTGTAGCACTACTGATCGGGATACTGCATATGGGGACCACGACCACCTGAAGTACCATGAGAAACCTGGAGTGCTGATTGAAAGGGCCTAGGAGGATGGCCTCTACCATATGAATCTCGACCTCCGGATGAGGTACCACTGAATCGGCCTGAATGACGGGGCCTCTTGTCTTACCCATGACCACCTCCCTATGACAGAACTATCTCAACTCTACGGGCCACATTGGCCGCCTCCTGAAAAGTAATCTCACTCCCAGCCTCTCTAGCCATCTGAAGATGAATCGGCTGAATAATATCGTCAATAAACCTCCTCACCCTCTCTCTCTCTCGGTGTGGATTATGATGAGAGCATGTCAAGCTAAGTCGATGAACCTGGTCTCATACTGGGTAACAGTCATGGAACCCTACTGGAGGCTTTCAAACTGCCTCTAATAGGCCTATCTCTAAGTAACGGGGAGAAACTTCTCCAGGAATAACACTGTAAACTGCTCCCAAGTCAAGGCTGGCGATCTGGCCGGTCTCGCTAAGCAATAATCCCTCCACCAAGTCTTGGCAGATCCAGACAAGCAAAATGTAGAAAAATCGATCCCATTGGTCTCAACAATGCCCATGTTCCTGAGAACCTCGTGGCAGCTGTCTAGATAATCCTGGGGATCCTCAGTAGATGCACCGCTGAAAGTAGAAGTGAAGAGCTTGGTGAACCTATCCAGTCTTCACAAAGCATCGACGGACGTAGCCGCTCCATCACTGGTCTGAGCTACCACACTCGGCTGTACTGCTCTAACTCACTGAAACGCTGGAGTTTGAATCTGAGGAGCTACCTGCTCCGGAGTGCGGGTAGCAGGAGTCTGGGCCCCTCCTCCTGCCTGAGAGACGGCTGGTGCTACAGGAAGCAAGCATGCTCGGGTGACACTTTCCATGAGGCCTACAAATCAGACCAGAGCGCCCTGAAGAACTGGGGTAGCAATAAACCGCTCTGGGACCTGAGCTGGGCCCACCAGAGCCGCTGGGGCCGGAACCTCATCATCAAAATCACCTTAGGCTCCGCCACTGGTGCTGCTGCTCGGGGCTGAGCTCTGCCCCTACTTCGGCCTCTAGCATAGCCTCGGCCTCGCCCTCTGCCCCTCGTGGCAGCTGCTGTTGGGGGCTCGGGCTGCTTAGCGGTGGATGAGGAAGCGCGTGTTCTCGCCATTTACGAGAGAACATAGTAGAAATTCAATTAGTAATGAGAAACAAAACAAGAAAGAACAAATGTGAAGTTTTTCCTAACTCTGAAGCCTCTGGGGGATAAAAACAGACGTCTCCGTACCGATCCCTCGGACTCTACTAAGCTTGTCTATGAACTGTGAGACCCATGCAACCTAGAGCTCTGATACCAACTTGTCACGACCCGGATTTCCCACCCTCGGGAGTCGTGATGGCGCCTACTAATGGGAGCTAGGCAAGCCAAATCTTAACTACTTGCTACGCTTTCATTTTTGCTTCTTTTTAACAAATACAAGTCGATAATATGATAAAAGCTGAATTTTAAATAAATAAGCAGAAGTCAACAATTATATATCTTAAGGCTACGTCCATTACAACTTTTAAAACCTCAAATACCCCAAAACCTGGTGTCACAGTGACACAGACTATCTAAGAGTTACTACATACAAGGTCTGAAGAAATACAATACATTGTTTCAGAACAAAAGGAAATAAAACAGGAATTAGAGATAGAGGGAGACGCCAGGGCCTGCGGACGCTTGCAGGTCTACCTTGGGTCTCCGAGTGGACTGAAGGAAGCCCTCCAACTACTGTCCGAAAGCTGTTCCTAGATCTGCACATAGTGCAGAGTGTAGTATTAGCACAATCAACCCCGTGTGTTGGTAAGTGTCTAGCCTAACTTCGGCGAAGTAGTGACGAGGCTAGGACCAGACTACCAAATAAACCTGTACAGTTCAAATGTATATACAGCGGAAAAAGAAATACAGAAAATAACCAGTCAATGTGGGAGGGGAAAATATGATGTGGGGGAGATAACAGTTCCGAATAGACAAGTAAGGAAAGAAACAACATAATTCGAATATCAACAAAGAATCAAAAATCAACAATTTGCACGGCATCAACCTTCGTGCTTTTACCCTCGTCCTCTCCAAGGCAATTTTATAATAAAATTGTGAACGGAATCACCCTTCGTGCTGTTACTCTCATCTCTCCAAAGCAATTTTATAATAAAAGTGTGCATGACATCACCCATCGTGCTTTTACTTTCGTCCTCACCAAATCAATCATATAATAAATATGTGCACGGTACCACCCTTCGTGCTTTTACTCTCTTTCCTCACCATATAATCAATGAAAATCGGTACGGAATGGTACATCGTACGAAACGACATCACCCTTCGTGCTTTACACTCTTTCCTCACAATAGCAAACAATGCATGGCATCATCCTTCGTGTTTTAACACTCTTACTCACCCAAACAACAATCACAAGAAAAGGAGCAAGGGAATAAACAATATAATAATAGAGATCTCGGCAAGGGAACAACAGTTAAGCAATTAAATCCCGGAAAGGGAACAACATCAATAATCTCAACATTCTGGTAAGGGAGATAATCAACACAGCAACAATATCCCGGCAAGGGGACAATTTAATAACTCTTTCTCTTTCTTTCACTTTTATTTCATGACTCACTTTACCACTTGAGTCAATGCTCCAAAGGGTTCAATCATCCCATATACTTTCACAATTCATAATATAACTTGAACCAATGCTCCTCGATGTTCAAAGGTTACCATTCCTTCACAAACTTTCCATAACAATTAGAAATTATCACCAAGGCATGAAAGATACAACGAAATCAAGATCTTCAAAATTTAAAGACTCACGGTCCTGCTAGACACCAACGAATAGATACTCGTCACCATGCCTATACGTCGTATTCAACAATTATCACATAGCAAATAAGACTCAACTCCTAATCCCTCAAGCTAAGGTTAGAGCAAACACTTGCCTCAATGCCTCGAATACAACTCAAGTTTCAATTATAGCTTTACCCCTTGATTCCTCCGCCAATAAGCTCGTATCTAGCCACAAGTTACTTAATTACATCAACAAATGCTAAATGAATCAATTTGAATGCATGAAAATGAGTTTTCCAAAGTTTTACCTAAAAAGTCAAAATTGCCCTAGGGCCCACGTGGTCAAAACCCGAGGTTCAAACCAAAACCGATTACCCATCTCCCCACGAGGTCAAATATGTAATTTGTTTTGAAATTGGACCTCAAATCGAGGTCTAAATCCCCAATTTTTTGAAAAACCTAGGTTCTACCCAAAACACTCAATTTCCCCATGAAAATAGTTGATTTGAAGTTGAAATCATTTTAAAAGATGTTAATGATTGAAGAAAACTAGTTAAAAGCGACTTACAATTGATTTGGAGAAGAAAGGTTGTTTGAAAAATCGCCTCTTATTTTTTTGGGGTCTAAAAAATGAAAAATAACTGAAAATATCGTCTAAATATACTGCCCTCAGATGCCCTGTGCGGACTGCACAAAATCAACCGCGGCCGCACAGGCCTTCCTGTGTTTTGCAGTGACAGGTCTTAGTATTTTGGCCATAACTTTCTCTACAGATATCCAAATTGTGATTACTTTACCTTTCTGGAAACTAGATACGACGTGCTACAACTTTTGATTTTACATCATCTAAAACTTTCCTATGGATCAAAAGATATAGGCTTCCGATGTTGGACCAGTGAAGTGTTCTTCACCGCAGACCGCACCAAAACTATTGCGGCCGCACAGGCCCTCACCGCAGTCCGCACAAAATCCAGTGCGGCCGCACAAGCCCCTCCGCGGCAACATTCCTTTTTGTGCGGACCACACTGGTCGGTTCAGAGGCCTTCCACCTCTCTGAACCTGCAACACCTATGTTTTTAAGCCTAAGAAATCCCGGAACATACCCGAAACTCACCCGAGCCCTCGGAACTCCAAACCAAATGTGCATACTAACTCAAAAATATTTTATGGACCTACTCGTGTAATCAAATCATCAAAATAACATCATGAATATCAAATTAAATCTCGAGATCAATGAAATTTTCTCAAAACGTCTTTAAACATAAATTTTGCAATTTAAGTCCGAATCACGTCATATGGCATCCGTTTCACCAAATTCCACAGAAATGTCTTAAATCATATATAAGACCTGTACCGAGCATCGGATGGTATGTTTTATCCGATACCATCGTGTTCTAATCAAATTTCATTTCAAATTTCTGTAAACAATTCCAGAAAATAATTTCCTTTGAAAATTTATTCCTCGGGTTTGGGACCTCGGAATTCGATTCCGGGCATACGCCCAAATCCCATATTTTCCTACGGACCCTTCGGGACCGTAAATTCATGGGTCCGGGTCCGTTTACCCAAAACGTTGACCGAAGTCAAATTAGCTCATTATATAATCAAAACCTATCATTTTTCACAGATTATTATAATTAAGCTTTTTGGCTATGCGCCCGAACTGCGCACGGAAATTGAGGTGACTCTAAATGAGGTTTTTAAGGCTTCAGAATACGGAATTTCGTTTTAAAACAAGTAATGACCTTTTGGGTCATCACAATTTCTCTAAGGTGTTGTTTGCTGGTAAGAATTATTTAAGTAGTGCTTAGTAATGTACGGATCGTTTCGTACGAATGTTTACTTTGGTAGTAATCTGTATTCAAAAATAAAAAATTCTATAAAAGTAGAAATGCAGAAGAACAGAATTATTTCGAGCCCGTTGAATTCACAGTGTTTTCTTAAGGAACTTAATCCCCTCCTAGTACCCGAGGTTTAGGATTATTTCCTCCCAGGATAGAACGAATTATCCTCACTGGTGTAGCGGTACTTAAAACCCCAGTGACAACGAATGCAAAGAACAGTAGTAAATCACACTTACAACTTTCTTTTCTGTTAAAACAATGCAGAAAGAAGAAGGAGAAATCAGAATTTTCGTAAGGAAAATCTGAGAGAGAGTTCATGTATTTATAGCCAAAAAATATACTAAAGAGTTACAACTCTTCATGTAAGGTTGCAACTCAAAATAGCTGTTTTATAAAACGGTCATCTATGTAAACCGCCAAATTCAAATTATAACGGGAAAATTAAAATGGAGGAAAATTGAATTACCATTATAGAAATGGTATAATTTGGATTAATTTATAGCATTAATATTAACAAATAAATTTGGTCCAAAAAATTAATCAATCAATCACATCATTTGACCAAATCCAAATCCGCGAAGCCGATCCGAACGAGCGACGATGGCGACGATGCGAGACTTGACTTCTTTTCAACTCTTTAAGAGCTATATAAGAGCAATTGTATATGTACCCATCAAAATTCTTTTCCTTCTCCAATATGGGAGAAGCTTAAACGCACTAATCCCCCAAATGAATGGGGAATGACTATATCACGGAAATATGTATGAAAAACTGTGTGATTTACAAGCAAGGATTAATCACATCTGGATAAGTAGGTTTCCCTTTGAACTTTCCGCAGTGAACTTATGTCGGATATTCTCGATCAATCGGTATATGTGATAACTTTGAACCATCGAACTTTTGCGGTTATCTAGACAACCATAAGTCACACAATCAACCCTTAACCGTCTTTGGTTCTCATTGTTGTGTTCGTTTCAGCCATGAACACCGCCTGGTTTCATAAGTGCATAGAGAACTAGCCTTGCAAAATTCTCCTTGAAGCGGCTAACATTTCACACTTACATAGGTGATTCCTAAACGTGTCATCCCCTAGATACACTCGTTGATATACCTTGTATCAAATTTAGAAACCATTAAAAAGTCTTATTGCTTTATCATTGGTACTGAACATTGTCTCATCACAAGAATGGTCCAAAAAATTTTAGTTGACATTGTTGAATCGTCATTAATGACTTTGTTTGATCTCCTTGAACCTAGATCTTGGGATCTCCAGTCTTCTAGGTAGAGTTACCGCCGCAATGACTTGTCCTCGGCCATAGTCCCATTCCCCTCGATGATCTTTCAACTACCTCTCTAGTTAGGCCTTTTGTGAGTAGATCCGACATATTGTTGCTTGACTTTACGTAGCCAATTTTGATGATCCCCTTAGGGAGTAGTTGTCTAACGCTTTTATGTCTTCGCCGTATATGACAAGATTTACCATTATATATAATGCTCCTGGCCCTTCCAATTGCCGCTTGACTATCGCAATGTATGCATATTGGTGCCAACGGTTTGGACCAAAATGGAATGTCTTTCAAGAAATTTCGGAGCCATTCAACTTCTTCACCGGCTTTATCTAAGGCTATAAATTCAGCCTCCATTGTAGAGCGAGAAATACACGTTTGTTTGGACGACTTCCAAGGTACCGCTCTTCCACCAATAGTGAACACATATCCACTTGTGGACTTAGAATCAGTTGAACCAGTGATCCAATTTGCATCACAGTATCTCTCAATCACCGCAGGATAATTACTGTAGTGCAAAGCAAAGTCTTGGGTATGTTTTAAATATCCCAAAACTCGTTTCATCCCCATCTAATAAGATTGACCTGAATTACTCGTGTATCGACTCAATTTACTTATAGCACAAGTTATATCTAGTCGAGTACAATTCATGATATACATTAAACATCCCAGCATACGAGCATAATCCAATTATGATATGCTTTGGCCTTTGTTCTTTGCAAGTGCAAGATTCACATCAATTGGAGTCTTTGCAACTTTAAGTACTTGAATTTTTCAAGTACTGTTGTAATTTAATGAGATTGCAACAATGCCAGACCTTGAGGAGTCTTATGGATTTTAATATCCAGAATTAAATCGGCAACTCTCAAGTCCTTCATATCAAATTTGCTAATTAGCATGCACTTAGTCGCATTTATGTTGGCAATGTCATTACTCATTATTAGCATATCATACGCATATAAGCAAACAATGAGTATATGATCTGGAACATTTTTAATGTGCATACATTTATCTTAAAACCATTTGACAACATTGTTTGGTCAAATTTCGCATGCCATTGTTTAGGTTCTTGTTTTAGACCGTAAAGGGACTTAAGAAGTCTATATACCTTCTTTTCTTTACCTAGAACCAGAAATCCTTCAGGTTATTCCATGTAGATTTCTTCCTCCAAATCTCCATTTAAGAAGGTCTTCTTAACGTCCATTTGATGAATTTCAAGATCATAAATTGCATCTAATGCTACTACTGTTCGTATGGACGTAATTCTTGTAACTGGAGAGTATGTATCAAAATAATCAAGACCTTCTTGTTGTCTATATCCTTTGACCACAAGTCTTGCCTTATATTTATCAATAGTTCCATCATCTCTCATTTTCCTTTTAAAAATCTATCTAGAACCTAACGGTTTATTTCCAGGAGGAAGATCAACCATTCTCAAGTATGGTTGTTCAATATGGATTCTATTTCACTATTGACTGCCTCTTTCCAAAATAATGATTCCGAAGAAGACATAACTTCTTTAAATGTTCGAGGCTCATTTTTCAAATAGAAAGCCACAAAATCTGCTCCAAATGAAGTAGACGTTCTTTGACATTTACTGCGTCTTGAATCCTCCTGATTATACGTACTTTATTTTGTTTCTTACTGGGGCCGTTTAAATCCTTCACTAATTGACTCATATTTCTTTTTATACGGATATATATTTTCAAAAAATTCAGCATTATCTGATTCTATAATATTATTATAAATGTCGGGAATCTCTAATTTGTGAACTACAAATCGATATGCTTTACTATTTGTTGCATATCCTATGAAAACATAATCAATGGTTTTCGGTCCTATCTTTACCCTTTTGGATTTAGGGACTTGCACTTTACCAAACACCCCCACACTATTCAAGTTGGACTTCCTTCCTTTCCATTTTTTATATGGAATGAATTGCGTTTTGCTATGTGGTACTCAGTTTAGTATCCGGTTAGCCGTAAGAATGGTTTCCCCCCACAAGTTCTGTGGCAAACCAGAACTTATCAACAAAGCAATCATCATCTCCTTTAATGATCGATTCTTTCTTTCTGTAATCTCATTGAATTGGGGCGTGTAAGAGGCCGTTGTTTGATGAATAATTCCATATTTTAAGCATATCTCTTCAAAAGGAGATCCATATTCACCACTTCTATCACTTCTTGTCATTTTGATTTTCTTGTTAAGTTGCGTTCCAACTTCATTTTTGTATTGCTTCATCTTTACTATTAAATAAGTAAATATAGCAATATCGAGTACCATCATCATTAAAAGTTATGAAATACTTCTTTTCACGGCGAGATGGTATTGACTTTATGTCGCAAATATCCGTGTGAATTAAGTCTAAAGGATTTGAATTCCTTTCAACTGACTTATAAGGATGTTTAAAATACTTAGATTCCACACATATTTGACATTTTGATTTGTCGCATTCAAACTTAGGCAATACTTCTAAATTAATCATTTTTCGCAAAGTTTTATAATTGACATGTCCCAAACGTATATGCCATAAATTATTTGACTCAAGTAAGTAAGAAGAAGCTAAAATTTTATTATTGTCAACAATTATTACATTCAGCTTAAAAAGGCCCTCAGTAAGGTAACCTATCACGACCCTAAACCCGGACCGGGTCGTGATGGCGCCTCTCGTGAAGACAAAGCCAACCAATTATCCCCAATTTGATGTTAAACAGTTAAACAATAGGAAAAACAGTGAAAAACATGATAAAATAATCCAAAGTAGAAGATAATGTCATAAATACGCGGAAGAACAACCCAACACAGCCCTAAACCGGAGTGTCACTAGACATGAGCATCTATAAGTCATAATACAAATCTGCTAAGTCTATAAGCTGGTACAAATGTCTTAAAAGAGATAGAAATGATAAAGGAGGAGAAACACGGGACTGCGGACATCAAGCAGCTACCTCGTGGACTCCGATATCTACCGGGAGCTCTCAACTCGCACTAGCAGGATCCGCAACGCCTGAATCTGCACACAAGGGTGCAGGGAGTAAAATGAGTACTCCAACTCAGTGAGTAACAAATGTAAATAAAGACTGAAAGCAAGAAATCACGTAAGGCACAAAGCATTCTATAATGAAGAAGTAAAACCAGTAAATCAGTGAAAGATAGGTAAAATTCTTTATCTTAAATGTAGTTTCATGAAAAGACTTTTTCCAATGATTAAGCAGGTAATTGACAGTCAATTATGAAATGTAAACACATAAAGGCTCGCTCCTCGGGCAACATCTCAGAACAGTACCAGCCCCTCGGGCTCAAATCTTAGATCACAATACCAACCCCTCGGGCTCAATCTCACATCAGAATGGGTACCCGCGCTCACTGGGGTGTATAGATTCTTGGAGGGGCCCCTTACGACCCGACCCAAGCGCAATATCAAGCCACCTTGCGGCATCATCACTAGGCCCTCAACCTTATATCAATCAAGCCACCTCGTGGCGTACATATCTCAGGCCCTCGGCCTCATAATCAGTATCAAATATTTTCTCACAACATAGGCTCTTTGCCTCACTCAGTCAAAAATCCTCGCAAGGCACTCGGACAGTAGTAAAACATGTTTCTCAGCCCAAAATATCATTTAAAAGATCATGTAAGTGTTAAAATAGAGTAAACATGGCTGAGTTCGAAAAACAGTGAAATATAACATGATTGAGTTCAAGTATAAAGCCAAAATAGTGAGGAAATACCAGTAAAAATCCCCGAAGGGTTCAAATAGTTGGCACAAGGACCAAATATAGCATTCAGCCCAAATCATAATGATAGCAAATAGATTTCAGTCAAATGCGCGGTAAAATCATCAACCAGGGCGGACCAAGTCACAATTCCCAATAATGCACGACCCCACGCTCGTCATCAAGCGTGTGCCTTACCTCAATATAGCACTACGATGTGAAATCCGGGGTTTCAAACCCTCAGAACATCATTTACAATCATTACTCACCTCGAACCGGTCAAATCTCTAGCTCGCGACACTTTTTCCCCTCGAATCGGCCTCCACTCACGTCGAATCTATCCAAAATTAGAACAAGGATGTTAAAATATGCTAAGGGAACGAAGCCCAAGCGAAAATAATCAAAATACGACACAAAATCCCGAAATTACCAAAACCTGACCCCCAGGCCCACGTCTCGGAATTCGATAATTTTTACATCAACGGAATCCTTATCCTTCCACGAGTCTATACATATCAAGAACACAAAAATCAGAGTCCAAATGACCCGTCAAATCCCCATTCAAAGGTCTCTTAATCTCAAGACTTATCCCCAACTTTTTTTCCTTAATCTCCACTAAAACCATGATTAAATAATAAAAAAATGATCTTAAACCCAAGTAATTAAGCTTAGGGAACTTACCCAACTGATATCCTTTGATTCCTCTTGAAATCCTATGCCTTAGCCTCTTTCCCATCTTCAAAAATGATAAAGGCAAAATACATAACCAATGTCAACTCTCGAAGCATCACAATACACGGTATATGAAGCAAGAAGCTCTCCTCACACTCGTCTAACCATAAAAATGAAGCACCCTTCTGAGTCAACTTGGTTAAGGGCGATGCATAGATGAGAATCCCTGAACAAAACAGCGATAATAACCCGCCAAACCAAGAAAGCTGCGAATCTCTATGGCTGAGGACGGTCTGGGCCAACTCTGAACCACCTCTATCTTCTTCGGATCAACATGAATACCCTCGCTGGACAGCACGTGCCCCAAGAAAGGCAGTGAAGTGAGCCAAAACTCACACTTGGAGAATTTTGCATAAAGCTTCTCCTCTCTCAATCTCTGTAACACAACTCTCAAATGCTCTGCGTGCTCCTCCTGACTATGCGAATATACCAGAATATCATCAATGAAGACTATGACAAACGAGTCAAGATAAGGCCGAAACACACTATTCATCAAATGCATGAACGTTGTTGGGCATTGGTCAGCCCAAAAGACATAATCAAGAACTCATAATGACCATATCGGGTCCTGAAAGCTGTCTTAAGAATATCCGAGTCCCTGATCTTCAACTGGTGATAACCTGAACGAAGATCAATCTTGGAGAACACTCTCTCCCTAAAGCTGGTCAAATAAATCATCAATGTGAGGCAAAGGATACTTGTTCTTAATTGTTACCTTGTTGAATTTCCTATAATCAATGCACATCTTCATAGTGCCATCCTTCTTCACAAATAGAACTGGTGCACCCCAAGGTGACACACTAGGCTGAATGAACCCTTTATCAAGGAGTTCCTGAAGCTGCTCCTTTAATTCCTTCAACTCCGCTGGTGCCATATGATATGGCGGAATAGAAATGGGCTGAGTTCCTGGCACCAAGTCAATACCAAAATCAATGTCCCTGTCCGGTGGCATGCCCGACATGTCTGCAGGAAACACATCGGGAAAATCCCTCACAACTGGAATGGAATCAATACTAGGAGTCTCAGCACCGACATCCCTCACAAAGGCTAGATACAAAAGACAACCCTTCCCAACCATATGCTGGGCTTTCAAGAATGAGATCACTCTACTGGGAATATAATTAGTCACACCTCACCACTCGATCCATGGCACACCCGCTATAGCCAATGTGACTGTCTTCGCATGACAATATAGAATAGCATGACACAGAGATAGCCAATCCATACCCACAATGACATCGAAATCCACCATACACAATAATAAAAGATCCACATGGGTCTCCAGACAACCCCTAGTAGTCACCACACACGACCGGTACACACGGTCTACAACAACAGTATCACCCACCGGGGTAGAAACATGAACAGGTGAATCAAAAAAATCACGGGGCGTACCCAAATAACAAGCAAAGTATGATGACACATAAGAAAAAGTGGAACCGGGATCAAATAATACAGAGGCATCTCTGTGGCAGACCGAAACAATACCTGTAATAACAACATCTGAAGTAATAGCATCGGGTCTGCCCGGAAGTGTATGGAAATGGGCCTGACCACCACCTGATCGACCTCCCCCTCTAGGGCGACCCCTAGCTGACTGGGTGGGTGGTGGTGAAGTAACTGGCGCTGGAGCCGATGACTGATTCACCCGCACGCCTCAAATTGGAACCCACATAGCACATAACCATGCAATCGACTAATTAATAGTGGACCCCCCCCCCACTTGGCTCGAAGCCATAGACCAAAACATACACAATAACTCATAACGCATATACTTTATTGCTCCCATAATACCATAGTGAGATTAAACTTAATCCTTCATAAGCTCGTGGCACACAGACCATCTGGTACTTTATATCTTCTGCAAATCTCTCATTCACTCTCGTAGTAGTCAAGCCTACTCTCTTAAGCAACCCAAATTCGAATTGTACAACATATATTTCCCTGGTAATAGAGATCTTCCAATAAATGACACAAGGGATTACGCAAACTTCAGAACAATCCGCAGGAGATAACCCCACCTGCTTTGCCTCAAACTAACATTTTTGTATACCTTCCACCGTCATAAACATTACGCAGTCACTTAAACTTCCTGAGTCTGAACTCAGACCGCAATATGAAATTTACTCCACTCCCAACTAGGACACATGGAAAGATTATTCACACACCCATAACTCGGGGCTATACCTCAAATCAAGATGAAAATCGAGCACCCAATAGCCCTTCTATCCTCTAGCAGACCCTTTTCATCGCTTCCAAATCAAATGAATACATCTTGCAGTCACATCACACTCATCACATAACCATCCAGTCAACACCTCCCTTAATAGGGATACAACAGAACATATGGATCCAGAAACACGCGCTCACGAAATCAACAGCTCAGGGCTTAAGCTATAGGCAAAAATTCGTCCTCGAGTCCTCAAGACTGGGCCAACATCAACGCACAGAAAATCACATCTTGCCCCTCGACCAAGGAATAACAAGCCATCGATGCACATCTGATACTGAGCGCGCGTGCGCATACGAACGCGTGAAAGGAATTTAAAGAGTTACAATTCAAGCTGAATCAAGGATGCACGATAAGAATTTCAAGAATATGAAGTTTTTCCTAAAGGTTTTGTAGCCTCTCGAGGATAAATACAGACGTCTACGTACCGATCCGCAAGACTCTACTAAACTGTTCATGACTTGTGAGACCTATGTAACCTAGGCACTGATACCAACTTTTCACGACCCTAAACCCAGACCCGGTCGTGATGGCGCCTCTTGTGAAGACAAAGCCAGCCAACTATCCCCAATTCGATGTTAAATAGTTAAACAATAGGAAAACCAGTGAAAACATGATAAAATAATCCAAAGTAGCAGATAATATCATAAATACGCGAAAGAACAACCCAACACAGCCCTAAATTGGGGTGTCACTAGTCATGAACATCTATAAGTCATATACTAATCTGCTAGGTCTATAAGCTGGTACAAATGTCTGAAAAGAGATAAAAATAATAAAGGAGGAGAAACACGGCACTGCGGATGTCAAGAAGCTACCTCGTGGACTCCGATATCTGCCGGGAGGTCTCAACTCGCACTAGCAGGATCCGTAATTCCTGAATCTGCACACAGGGGTGTAGGGAGTAAAGTGAGTACTCCAACTAGTGTAAATTAGTAAATTAGTAAAAGATAGGTAAAATTCTTTATCTCAAATGTAGTTTCATGAAAAGCCTTTTTCCAATGATTAAGCAGGTAATTGACAGTCAATTATGAAAAGTAAACACATAAAGGCTCGCCCCTCGGGCACAATATCAACAAATCTGTCCCTCGGGCAACATCTCAGAACAGTACCAGCCCCTCGGGCTCAAATCTCATATCACAATACCAGCCCCTCGGGCTCAATCTCACATTACAATGGGTACCCATGCTCACTAGGGTGAACAGACTCTTGGACGAGCCCCTTACTGCCCAAGCGCAATATCAAGCCACCTCGTGGCATCATCACTAGGCCCTCGGCCTCATATCAATCTATCCACCTCGAGGCGTACATATCTCAGGCCCTCGGCCTCATAATCAGTATCAAATGTTTCCTCACAACATAGGCCCAGTCAAAAATCCTCACAAGCCACTCGGGCAGTAGTAAAACATGTTTCTTAGCCCAAAATATCATTTACAAGATCATGTAAGTGTTAAAACATATTAAACATGGCTGAGTACGAAAAACAGTAAAATATAACATTACTGAGTTCAAGAATAAAGTCAAAATAGTGAGGAAATACTAGTAAAAATCCCCGAAGGGTTCAAATAGTTGGCACAAGGCCCAAATATGGCATTCAGCCCAAATCATGATGATAGCAAATAGATTTCAGTCAAATACGCGGTAAAATCATCAATCAGGACGGACCAATTCACAATCCCCAATAGTGCACGACCCCACACTCATCATCAAGCGTGTGCCTCACCTCTATATAGTACTACGATGTGAAATCCGGGGTTGCAAACCCTCAGAACATCATTTACAATCATTACTCACCTCGGACCGGTCAAATCTCTAGCTCGCGATGCCTTTTCCCCTCGAATCGGCCTCCACTCACGTCGAATCTATCCAAAATCAGAACGAGGACATTAAAATATGCTAAGGGAACGAAGCCCAAGAAAAAATAATCAAAATACGACACAAATCCCGAAATTACCAAAACCCGACCCCCCGGGACAACGTCTCGGAATTCAATACTTTTTACATCAACGGAATCATTATCTTTCCACGAGTCTATACATATCAAGAACACTGAAATCGGAGACTAAATGACCCCTCAAATTCCCATTCAAAGGTCTCTTAATCTCAAGCCCTAATCCCCAACTTTTCTTCCTTAATCTCTACTAAAACCATGATTAAACAATGGAAAAATGATCCTAAACCCAAGTAATTAAGCTTAGGGAACTTACCCAACTGATATACTTTGATTCCTCTTGAAATCCTATGCCTTAGCCTTTTTCCCGTCTTTAAGAATAATAAACTTAGCAAAATTTCGCGAAGAAGACAATTTATACCTTCTGCCAAGACCTTTTCGCATCTACAGTCCCATACCCGCTTCTGCGGTACTGCATTAGCGGTTATTCCTCCTCTTCTGCAGAAATCACTTAAGTTCCCAACTATCCGCATCTGCAGTTCCTCGCCCGCATCTGGGACATCGTAGATGTGTTTCTCCTAGCCGCTTCTGCGGTCCCAGTCAAACATACCTCTGGTCGCTTCTGCGGCCACTCTCTCGCATATGCAGAGCCGCACCTGTGGTCCCCAATCCGCAGGTGCAAAAATACCAGAAGCAGCAATTCAGCAGCTGCAACAATAATCCAAACTTCCGTTAACCTTTCGAAATCACCCCAAGGCCCCCGGGACCTCAACCAAAAGAACAAACATATCTTAATACCTTATTCAAACTTGTTCCAATCATCAAAACACCTCAAACAACATCAAATCACCCAAAACACATCGGATTCAAGCCAAACTTTCAAAAATCTTCCAAATTCCACTTTTGATCAAAAACCCAACCAAACCACATCCGAATGACCTGAAATTTTGCACACATAACCCAAATGACTCAACGGAAATATTGCAACTCTCGGAATTCCATTCCAACCCCTATATCAAAATATCTCCTACCAACCAAAAAATTCCAAAATATTAATTTCGCCAATTCAAGCTTAAATCTACTCCAAACCTGTGAAACTCATTCCGATCACACTCCTAAGTCATAAGTCACCTCCCGAAACTAACTGAACCATCAGAACTCACATCCGAGCCCTCTAACATATAATTCAACATCTGGTTGGCTTTTCCAAATTAAACTTCCTTAAAAGAGACTAAGTGTTTCAAACCTCACCAAAATTATTCCGGATTTGATCCGACCAACCCGATACCACATAACATAGATTAACAAAGCATAAAGAAGTAGAAATGGGGGAAACGGAGCGGTAACTCATGAGACGACTGGTCGGATCGTCACATAACCTTTTCCTAAGTACATCTCGTTCTTACTTATTACAACTTTTTCTGAAACAAAAACACACTTAAACCCGTTCTTGACGAGAAGTGAAATAGAAACTAAGTTCTTCCATATTTCAGGAACATGATAAACTTTGTTTAGAGTCATCTCCTTGCTAGAGGTCATCTTTGGGAATATCTTTCCATAACCTTCAATTTTGGCCATTGCAGAATTTCCCATAAAAATGGTCTTGCCGGGTCCAGCGGGAGCATATAAAGCAAATGCTTCTCTAACAACACAAACATGGCGGGTGGCACCAGAATCAATCCACCACTCCTTAGGATTTCCACTAAGTTGCATTCAGACAACATAGCACACAAGTCATCAATATCATCATTTGTTTCAACCATATTTGCTTGGCCCTTTTTCTTCTCTTTCTTTGGAGGACGACATTCTGCAGCATTGTGTCCAACCTTTGCACAGTTGTGGCAGTTTCCCTTGAATTTCTTCTTGCTGGGATAATTGTTTGGTCCAGAAGACTTCTTCCACTTCTTCGGATTAATTGGAGTAGTTTCAACTATATTTGCTCCCATAATTGTTGAGCTCCCATGTGTCTTCTTTTCTGTAGATTTATTGTCCTCTTCGATCCTTAATCAAACGATGAGATCTTCGAGTTTCATCTCCTTGCGCTTGTATTTCAAGTAGTTCTTTGTCACGACCCGGATTTCCCACCCTCAGGAGTCGTGATGACTCCTACTAGTGAAAGCTAGGAAAGCAAATGATTTCAATTACTTTACCCTTTTTCATTTTTAATCCCTTAATAGTTGTAAATTCACATTTTATAAACATCGGAAATATTAAAGCGGAAGAATGAAATGTAACATTTTAAGCTAATAACCATACTAATCTTTAACATAAACCACCCAGAACTGGTGTCACAATCTCTTGGCCATAACTGAAAACTACAAATAAAGTCTGAACAAGAAAGTACATGTCTATCTTTGGAATATAAAAGAACAGAAAGAAACTAGATAGGGAGGGGACGCCAAGGCCTGCGGACGCCTGCAAGTCTACCTCGGGTCTCCTGATGGACTGAAGGCAACAACCCCTAGCTAAGGTCCATATGCTCCAGTACCGAGATCTGCATATGGTGCAGAGTGTAGTATCAGCACAACCGACCCCATGTGCTGGTAAGTGTCGAGCCTAACCTCAGCGAAGTAGTGACGAGGCTAGAATGAGACTACCAAATAAACCTGTGTAGTTAAAGCATATACGACAAGCAATAATAACGGAAACTAGCAGTTAAAATTAGGAAGGGGAAACATACTGCGGGGGAATATCAAGTAACAACAGTAATTCAGGAGAAAAATATAAAGAACATTTTAAGGTTTGCATCAGTAAAATAAGGAAACAATAACAAGTCAATATCTACTTTTATTATTTATTGTTGCGGCGCACAACCCGATCCAAATCATATAATACTGTTTCAGCGTGCAACTCGATCCAATCATATATCATTGTTGCGGCGTGCAACCCGATCCAATCATATATTATTGTTGTGGCATGCAACCTGACCCCTCATGCCCTCCCTTATTACTCCATGTTGCGGCGTGCAACCCGATCTCACATAATGTTGTTTTGGTGTGCAACCCGATCGCATAAACAATTCAACACCAATAACAAAAGAATCCCAGCAAGGGAACAATAAGGAAACAACAACATCCTAGCAAGGGAATCAACAATGAGAATAAATACATCCCGGCAAGGGAACCAACAGTAAGAAGTAAATACGTCCCGGCAAGGGAATCAACTATAACCAAACTTGTTCCAAGATTTAACTTCACAGAAGACACCTCAACTAGAACTGATACTCAACCATAAACAAATACCATGAGAATAATCATAATTCTTACCCAACACCGAGAATCGACAACTTAGGCATTTGTAGTACTTATTAAGAGCACAACGATTTCAATTTAAGACCCACGGGCATGCTTGACGACGACGTATAGATACTCGTCACCATACTATACATTGTACACTACACTAGCACATAGAAATTAAAGCACGATACATATTCCCTCAAGCTAAGGTTAGACCAAACACTTGCCTCGAATTTCCACGGCCAACTCAAGCCTCAAACACCACTTTTATATTAGAATTCGCCTCCAAATTACTTGTATCTAGTCCAAATTAATTTAACAACATCAATAAATACTAATGAATTCATACCCAATGCTAAATTATAGATTTTCTACCATTTCCCCTAAAAAGTCAAAAATTGACCCCGGACCTGTTTGGTCAAAACTCGAGGTTCGGACCAAAACCCCATCACCCATTCACCCATGAGCCCAAATATGCAATTAGTTTCGAAATCTGATCCCAAAATGAGGTCTAAATCCCAATTATTCAAAAAGCCCTAACTCTACCCAAATTCCTAATTTCTACCATAAAAACTCTTGATTTTTTGATTAAACAAATGATAAAAAAACATTGGGTAATTGAAAGATTAAAGTTTAGAATAGATTACCAACACTTTGGGGATGAATTTGTGTGTAGCAAATCGCGTCTAGGCCTTGGGAGTTCGAAAATATGAAGAAAAATAAGTTCTGTCCGCGTTGGAGTCTGTTTTAAAATGACTGGGCAGGCCTTCATCACATTCGCGATGGGTCGGGCCCAGATGGCCTTTGCATTCACGATAGAGTGGCCGCGTTCGCGTAGAACAAAATCCCTTCCCCCAGTCCCCGGCCAAAAATGCCTTCGCATTCGCGACAGCAGGTCCGCGTTCGTGAAGGGTAACCCCCACCCTCCCAAGCTTCGCGTTCGCGTCCTGAGCTTCGCATTCGTGATGAACAAATCTGACACATGAGGAACTTTCCTTACACGTTCGTGATAGAAGCCACGCGAATGCGAAAAACAAAATCACTAAGCACCTGAGACAGCAAAACCTGCAACTTTTCTAAGTGTAAAAACATCCCGAAATCTATCCAAAACTCACCCGAGCCCTCGGGGCTCCAAACCAAACATGCATACTAACTCAAAAACATCATATGGACTTATTCGTGCGATCAAATCGCCAAATTAACACCTTTAATAACGAATTTAGCATTAAAATCAAAGAAGAATCTCAAGAACTCTTAAGTTTAAATTTTAACAGCCGAGGGTCCGATTCACGTCATTTCAAGTTCGTTTCTTACCAAATTTAACATGCTCAACCTAAATACCATATAAGACATTTACCGGGCTCCAGAACCAAAATTCGGGCTCGATACCATCAATTTCAAATACATTTAAATTTCCAAAAACTCTTAAAATTTCAGTTAAACAATTTTCTTCAAAAATTCATTTCTCGGTCTTGTGACCTCGGAATTCAATTCCGGGTATATGCCCAAATCTCATATTTTCCTATGGACCCTATGGGACCGTCAAATCATGCGTCTGGATCCGTTTACCTAAAATGTTGACCGAAGTCAACTTAAATTTAGTTTTAAAGACCAAATTAGCATTTTTATCAAATTTCCACATAAAAGCGTTCCGGATATACGCCCGAACTACGCACGCAAATCAAAGTAAGATAAAAGAAAGCTTTTAAGGCCTCGGAACATAGAATTTACTTTTAAATCAAGTGATGACCTTTTGGGTCATCACATCCTCCACCTCTAAAACAACCGTTCGTCTTCGAACGGACATAGAAAAGAAGTACCTGAGTCGGGAAAAAGATGGGGATAACGGCTCTACATATTGAACTCGGATTCCCAAGTAGCTGCCTCAGCAGGCTAACCTCTCCACTAAACACAAACAGAAGGGAACTTCTTCGATCTCAACTGACGAACCTGTCGGTCTAGAATAGTTATCGGCTCCTACTCATAGGTCAAGTCCTTGTACAACTTGACAGTGCTGAAGTCTAACACGTGGAATGGATCATCATGATACTTCCGAAGCATAGACACATGAAACACTAAGTGCACAGCTGATAAACTCAGCGGCAATGAAAGTCTATAAGCCATCTCTCCCACTCGATCAAGAATCTCAAAAGGACCAATGAACATAGGGCTTAGCTTGCCCTTCTTCCCAAATCTCATCACGCCCTTCATGGACGACACCCGGAGCAACACCCGCTCCCCGACCATAAATGCCACGTCACGAACCTTGCAGTCGGCATAACTCTTCGCCTGGACTAAGCTGTACGAAGCCTGTCCTGAATAATCTTCACCTTATCCAAGGCATCCTAGACTAAATCTGTACCTAACAACCGAGCCTCCCCCGACTCAAACCATCCAACTGGCGACCGACATTGCCTACCATATAGTGCCTTATAGGGAACCATCTAAATGCTCGACTGGTAACTATTATTGTAGTCAAAATCTGCTAAAGGCAAGAACTGATCCCACGAAGTCCATAACACAAGCTCGGAGCAAATCCTCCAAAATCTGAATAGTACGCTCTAATTGTCCGTCCGTTTGGGGATGAAATGTTGTGCTCAACTCGACCCGTGTGCCCAACTCACGCTGAACTTACCTCCATAAATGCGAGGTAAACTGCGTACATCGATAGGAAATGATAGACACGGGCACACCATGAAGACGAATAATCTACCGAATATAGGTCTCAGCTAACCTCTTAGAAGAATAGGAGACTGCCACAAGAATGAAATGCGCTGACTTAGTCATCCTATCAACAATAACCCATACTGCATCGAACTTCCTCTAAGTCCATGGGAGTCCAACAACAAAGTCCATAGTGATACTCTCCCACTTCCACTCAGGAAGCTCAATCCTCTGAAACAAACTACCAGGCCTCTAATGCTCGTACTTTACCTGCTGACAATTCAAACACCGAGCCAAATATGCAACAATGTCCCTATTCATCCTCCTCCACCAATAATGTTGCCGCAAATCTTGATACATCTTAGCGGCGCCCGGATGAATAGAATACTGGGAACTATGGGCCTACTCTAGAACCAACTCACGGAGTCCATCCATATTAGGCACACAAATACGACCCTGCATCCTCAGAACTCCATCATCTCCAACTGTAACCTGCTTGGCACCTCTGTGCTGCACTGTGTCTCTAAGGACAAGCAAATGAGGATCATCATACTGCCGATCTCGGACATGCTCAAATAATGAAGAACAAGCGAATGTACAAGCTAGAACACGGTTGGGCTCAGAAATATCCAGCCTCATGAACTGATTGGCCAAAGCCTGAACATCCAAAGCAAGCGGCCTCTCACCAACTGGAATATACGCAAGGCTGTCCATACTGGTTGACTTCCTAATCAATGCATCGGCCACTACATTGGCCTTTTCCGGATGATACAAGATGGTGATATCATAGTCTTTCAATAGCTCCAACCACCTCCTCTGCCTCAAATTTATCTCCTTCTACTTGAACAAGTATTGCAAACTCTTGTGATCCGTGAACACCTCACATGACACGCCATACAAATAATGCCTCCAAATCTTCAACGTGTGAACAATGGCTGCTAACTCCAAGTCATGAACTGGATAATTCTTCTCGTAGATCTTCAACTGTCGTAAAGCATATGCAATAACCTTATCATTCTGCATCAACACCACACCAAGTCCAATATGCGATGCATCATAATACACTGTATATGGCCCTGAACCTGTGGGAAAAACCAACACTAGCACCATAGTCAAAGCTGTCTTGAGCTTCTGAAAGCTCGCCTTACACTCATCTGACTACCTGAACTGGGCACCCTTCTGGGTCAACCTGGTCATCGGGGCTACAATAGATGAAAACCACTCCATAAACTGACGATAATAACCCGCCAAACCTAAGAAACTCCGGATCTCTGTAGCTGATGTGAGTCTAGTCCAGTCCTTGACTGCCGCAATCTTCTTAGGATCTACCTGAATACCTTCTGTTGATACAACATGGCCCAAGAATGCTACCGAACTCAACTAAAACTCACACTTTGAAAACTTGGCATACAAATGACTATCCCTCAGAGTCTGAAGAACATCTCGAAGATGTTGCTCGTGCTCCTCCCGGCTGCGGGAATAGATCAAAATATCATCAATGAAGACTATAACGAATGAATCCAAATAAGGCTTGAACAGTCGGTTCATTAAATACATGAAAGCTGCTGGGGTATTTGTTAATCCAAATGACATCACCAAGAAATCATAATGCCTGTACCGAGTGCGAAAAGTTGTCTTAGGGACATCGGATTCCCTAATCCTCAACTGATGGTAGCCAGATCTCAAGTCAATCTTCGAAAATACCTTAGTACCCTGAAGCTGATCAAACAAATCATCAATCCTCAACAATGGATACTTATTCTTAATTGTGACCTTGTTCAACTACCGATAATCTATACACATCCTCATCAATCCGTCCTTTTTCTTAACAAACAACACTGGCGCACCCCAAGGTGAGACACTAGGCCTAATGAAGCCCTTATCAAGCAAGTATAACAACTGTTCTTTCAATTCTTTCAACTCTTGCAGGGCCATACGATACGGAGGGATAAAAATGGGCTGAGTGCCTAGAGCCAAATCAATGCAGAAGTCAATATCCCTGTCGGGTGGCATACCCGGTAGGTCTGAAGGAAATACCTTAGGAAACTCACGAACAACAGGCACAGAATCCATATAAGGAACCTTGACACTAGAATCATGAACATATGCCAAATAGGCCAAACAACCTTTCTCGACCATACGCCGAGCCTTCATATATGACTAGGAGTCCCTCTCCATTCTAAACGAGGTAAACCTGGAAAGGCTAAGGTCACAGTCATGGCATGACAATCCAAGATAGCGTGGTAGGGTGATAACCAATCCATCCCCAATATGACATCAAAATCAACCATATCCAAAAGTAATAGATCTACTTGCATCTCAAAACCCCCAATCACAACTATACATGAACGATGGACACGATCCACCACAATAGAATTGCCCACCAGTGTAGACACATATACTTGAGCACTTAAAGAATCACTAGGCATGACCAGATACGAGGCAAAAATAAGATGACACATAGGAGTATCTAGACCTTGGATCAAATAGAACTGAATCATCTTTACTACAGACCAGAATGGTACCTGTGATAACAGCATCGAAGGCCTCAACCTCGGGCCTGGCTGGAAGAGCATAACATGGGGTTGGGTCCTACCACTTTGAGCTACGTCCTTGGGATGGCCTCCTACTAGCTGGCCTCCACCTCTAGCGGCTTGACCTCCACCTCTAATACCTCTACCTCTACCTCTAGACCCTCTACCCCCACCCCTAGCTGGCGGAGCAGGCGGTGGAACACCTGGTGCCTGAACCATAGCATGGGAACCCTACTGCTGCGATTGAACACCTGCTAATCTCGGACAAGCCCTCCGGATATGACCATACTCAACGCACTCAAAGCATCCACCTGAGTGTTGCGGCTGAGAGAACTGAGACTAACCTTGGTGGGTCGGCTGCCTATGAGAATAGCTTTGAATAGGAGGTGCTCTTATAAGAGCTGATGGTTACGGTAGGATTGCTGATCAGAATATTGCATATGAAACCCACAACCACCCGAAGCACCATGAGAAGTCTGAAGTGCTGAATGAAATGGCCTGGGAAGATGGCCCCTACCAAAGGAATCCCTGCCTCGAGATGAGGCATCACTGAACCTGCCTAAATGAAGAGGCCTCTTATCAGACCCCTGACCACTACCCTGTGATAAAACCATCTCAACTCTCTTGGCCACATTGGCTACATCCTGAAAAGAAATCTCGCTCCCAGTCTCCTTAGCCATCTGCAATCGAATCGGCTGAGCGAGTCCCTCAATGAACCTCCTCACCCTCTCTCCCTATCTCTCTCGGTGGGATGTATGATAAGAGCATGACGGGCCAAAGCAATAAATCTTGTCTCGTACTGTCACGACCCGGATTTTCCACCCTCGGGAGTCATGATGACGCCTACTAATACGATCTATGCAAGCCAATCAATTGCATAATTTACCTTTTTACCCATTTTTATTCATTAACAATTTCGAAATAATAACAGTTAAACAACAGAATTTAACATAAGCGGAAGAAAGAAACAATAAGCTATCTCAACATGAATATCCAATACAACTGTTTGAGTCTCGACTACCCAGAACTGGTGTCACGTGAATAAATACAACACTGTCTCTAGAAATGCACGAACAAAACAGGAATAGTAGATAGAAGGAGACGCCAAGGCCTGCGGACGACTGAAAGACTACCTCGGGTCGCTTGATGATCAAGAATCAGCAATCTCACTGCGGTCCGAAGTCCACAACACTAGGGTCTGCACAAAAGAGTGCAGAGTGTAGTATCAACACAACTGACCCCATGTTCTGGTAAGTGTCTAGCCTAACCTTGGCGAAGTAGTGACAAGGCTAGGACCAGACTACCAAATAACCCTATACAGTTCAAATATATACAACGGAAAAGAAATACAAAAACAAACAAATGAAGATAGGAGGGGGAAACATGCTTCGGGAATAACAGGTAAAACAGAATATCAAGAGAATTATAAAGGAATCAAAATCAACCACTACCAAGAATAAAGAAATTAAAGGCAGATTTCACTTTTTTCACATCTTGTTACAGGCGTGCAACCCGATCCCTTTTCCTGTATGTCGTGGAAGGCGTGCCACCCGCTCCCATTTCATTTATCTTGTGGCAGGCGTGCCAACCGCTCCCATTTCACTTATCTCGTGGCATGCATGCCATCCGCTCCCATTTCACTTATTTCGTGGCAGTTGTACCACCTGCTCCCATTTTATTTATCTTGTGGCAGGCGTACCACCCGCTCCCATTTCATTATATCATGTGGTAGGTGTACCACCAGCTCCCATTTCATTATATCTTGTGGTAAGCATATCACCCGCTCCCATTTCATTATGTCTTGTGGTAGGCGTGCCACACACTCCCATTTCATTATATCTTGTGGTAGGCGTACCACCCACTCCCATTTCATTATATCATATGGTAGGCGTACCACCCGCTCACAGTTACAAGCTAACAATAATCACAAGGAATCCCGGCAAGGGAACAATAATATCAAGCAAACATCCCGGCAAGGGAACAATGATGATAATAACATGTGAGGCACAATAAACCACAACGGAGTCATAACAATTTATAACACAAGACTCACGGTCATGCTTGACACGGACGTATAGATACTCGTCACCATGCCTATACGTTGTACTCCACAATTAACACGTAGCAAATAGACACCACTCCTAATCCCTCAAGCTAAGGTTAGACCAAACACTTACCTCGATGCCACGGACACAATTCACGTTTCAATTATAGCTTTACCCCTTGATTCCACCACCAATCTGCTCGAATCTAGCCACAAGTTACTTAATTACATCAATAAATGCTAAATGAATCAACCACAATGCATGAGAATGAGTTTTCCAAAGTTTTACCCAAAAAGTCCAAAATTGCTATCGGGCCCACATGGTCAAAACACGAGGTTCGAACCAAAACCTGATTACCCATTCCCCCACAAACCCAAATATATGATTTGTTTTGAAATCGAACCTCAAATCGAGGTCCAAATTCCTAATTTTTGAAAAACCTAGGTTCTACCCAAAACACTCAATTTCCCCCATGAAAATCATTAATTTTGAGTTGAAATCATGTTAAAAGATGTTAATGATTGAAGAAAAAACTAGTTAAAATGACTTACAATTGATTTGGAGAAGAAGAAGCCTTTGAAAAATCGCCCTGGTGTGTTTATGTTTTGAGAGGATATTAAAAATGGGTTTAAAATAGTCTATGTATAAAAGTTGCAGGTCCCAGGTATGGAAATTGCGAACAGGGGTTCGCAATTGCGAACCCCGACCTCTGCTAAGTTGGAAAATGCGAAACAGGGCTCGCATTTGTGAACCCTTCAGAAATGCTGGACTTTCATATTTGCGAACAAAATGTCGCATTTGCGACATATAGGTCGCATTTGCGATTACTGGCCAAATGAGAAACTTCTCATTTGCGAATATAATCTCGCATTTGCGAGAGGGAGCTGACCTGGGATTCTTTTGCAATTGCGACAAGCCGTTTGCATTTGCGAGTCAGGCTTTGCAAATGCGAAGCCTGCAGGCCTGCTATGCACAGCTAAAAAACCTGCAATTTTCTAAGTTCAAAATGCACACTGTGGCCTATCCAAAACTCACCCGAGCCCTCGGGGTTCCAAACCAAATATACACACAACCTCAAAAATATCCCACGTACTTATTTGTGTACTCATATCACCAAAATAACATCAGAAACATCGAAACCTCAATATCAATGAAATTTCTCAAAACTTCTTGAACATCAAATTTTGCATTTAAGGTCCGAATCACGCCAAACGGATTCCGCTTCTTACCAAACTTCACAGAATTATCTTAAATCATATATAAGACCTGTACCGGGCGCAGTAACCAAAATATGGGCCCGATACCAACACGTTCTAATCAAAATTCTTTTCCAAACCTTATGAACAATTTCATAAAATAATTTTCTTCAGAAATTCATTTCTCGGGCTTGGGACCTCGAAATTCAATTTCGGGTATACGCCCAAGTCCCATATTTTCCTAAGGACCCTCTGGGATCGTCCAATCATAGGTCCAGGTCCGTTTACCCAAAACATTGACCGAAGTCAAATTAACTCATTTGATAGCCAAAATTTATCATGTTTCACATATTTTCACATTTAGTCTTTTCGGCTACGCGCTCGGATAGCGCACGCAAATCGAGGTGATGCTAAAAGAGATTTTAAGGCCTCGAAACGTAGAATTTCATTTTAAAACATTTGGGTCATCACATTCTCCACCTATAAAACAACCGTTCGTCCTCGATCGGACAGAAGAAGGAATTACCTGAGTCGGGGAAAAGATGGGGATAAAGGCTCCGCATATCGGACTGGAACTCCCAGGTCGATGCCTCAGGAGGCTGACCTCTCCACTGAACACAAGCAGAAGAAAAACTCTTCGATCTCAACTGACGAACCTGCCGGTCTAGAATAGCCACCAACTCCTCCTCATAAGACAAGTCCTTGTCCAACTGGAGAGTGCTGAAATCTAACACTGTGGGATGGATCGTCGTGATATTTCCGAAGCATGGACACATGAAACAGTGGATGCACGACTGATAAGTTAGGCGGTAATGCAAGTCTATAAGCCATCTCTACCACTCGATCAAGAATCTCAAATAGGCCAATGAACCTAGGGCTAGGCTTGCCATTCTTCCCAAATCTTATCACGCCCTTCATAGGCGACACTCGAAGCAATACCTGCTCACCGACCATGAATACCAAACCACGAACCTTGCTGTCTGCATAACTCTTTTGCATGGACTGAGCTGTACAAAGCTTATCCTAAATAATCCTCACCTTGTCCAAGGCCTCTTGAACTAGATCCGTACCCAATAACCAAGCCTCTGCCGGCTCAAACCATCCAACCGGAGATCGACACCGCGTACCATATAAAGTCTCATAAGGAGCCATCTGGATACTCGACTGGTAGCTGTTATTGTAGGCAAACTCTGCTAAAGGCAAAAACTGATCCCACGAGCCTCCAAAGCCAATGACACAAGGTCGGAGCATATCCTCCAAAATCTAAGTGGTCCACTCGGATTGCCCGTCCGTCTGAGGATGAAATGTTGTGCTCAACTCAACCCGCGTGCCCAACTCTCGCTGAACTAATCTCCAGAAACGTGAGGTAAATTGCGTACCTCGGTCCAAAATAATAGACTTGGGCACACCATAAAGACGAACAATCTCCCGGATATAGATCTCAGCTAACCTCTTGGAAGAATAGGAGACTGCCACAGGAATGAAATGTGCTGACTTGGTCATCCTATCAACAATAACCCACACTGCATCGAACTTCTTCCGAGTCTGTGGGAGTCCAACAATGAAATCCATAGTAATCCGCTCCTACTTCCACTCGGGAAGCTCAATCCTCTAAAATAAACCACCAGGCCTCTGATGCTCATACTTAACCTGCTGACAATTCAAACACCAAGCCACATATACAACGATATCCTTCTTCATTCTCTGCCACCAATAATGTTGCCGCAAATCCTGATACATCTTAGCGGCGCCCGGATGAATAGAGTACCGGGTACTTTGGGCCTCCTCTAAAATCAACTCTCGAAGCCCATCCACATTAGGCACACAAACCCGACCCTACAATCTCAAAACTCCATCATCCTAAGGTAACCTGCTTGGCACCTCCGCGTTGCACCGTGTCTCTGAGGACACACAAATGGGGATCATCATACTGCCGATCTCGGATACGCGCTAATAAAGAAGAACGGGCGACCGTGCAAGCTAACACAGGACTGGGCTCAGAAACATCCAACCTCACGAACTGATTGGCCAAAGCCTGAATATCCAAAGTAAGCGGTCTCTCACCGACCAGAATATAAGCAAGACTGCCCATATTGGCTGACTTCCTACTCAAGGCATCAGCCACCACATTGGCCTTTCCCGGATGATATAAGATAGTGATATCATAATCTTTCAACAACTCCAACCACCTCCTCTGCCTCAAATTCAACTCCTTTTGCTTCAACAAATACTGAACGCTCTTGTGATCCGTGAACACCTCACATGCCATGCCATACAGATAATGCCTCCAAATCTTCAATACGTGAACAATGGCTGCCAACTCTAGATCATGAACCGGATAGTTCTTCTCATGAACCTTCAACTGCCGCGAAGCATAGGCAATGACTTTGCCATCCTGCATCAACACTGCACCTAGTCCAATATGAGATGCATCATAATAAACTGTATAAGGCCCTAAACCTGTGGGCAAAACCAATACCGGTGTCGTAGTTAGAGCTGTCTTGAGCTTCTGAAAGCTCGTCTCACACTCATCCGTCCATCTAAACTGGGCACCCTTCTGGGTCAACCTGGTCAGTGGGGCTGCGATAGATAAAAACCCCTCTACGAACCGACGATAGTAGTCTGCCAATCCCAAAAAAACTCCAAATCTCTGTAGCTGATGCTGGTCTAGGCCAGTTCTTGACTACCTCAATCTTCTTCGGATCTACCTGAATACCCTCTACTGGTACAACATGACCCAGGAATGCAACTGAACTCAACCAGAACTCACACTTCGAGACCTTAGCATATAATTGACTATCCCTCAAGGTCTGAAGAACCACTCTAAGATGTTGCTCGTGCTCCTCCCGGCTGCGGGAATATATCAAAATATCATCAATGAAGACTATCACAAATGAATCCAAGTAAGGCCTGAACACTCGGTTCATCAAATCCATAAACGTTGCTAGGGCATTTGTCAACCCGAATGACATCACCAAGAACTCATAATGCTCGTACCAAGTGCGAAAAGCTGTCTTAGGGACATCGGATGCCCTAATCCTCAACTGATGGTCGCCAGATCTCAAGTCAATCTTCGAAAATACCTTAGCATCGTGAAGCTGATCAAACAAATCATTAATCCTCGGCAATGGATACTTATTCTTGATCGTAACCTTGTTCAACTGCCGGTAATCAATACACGTCCTCATCGATCCGTCCTTCTTCTTAACAAACAACACTGGCGCACCCCAAGGCGAACCACTCGGCCTAATGAAACCCTTCTCAAGCAAGTCTTGCAACTGCTCCTTCAACTCTTTCAACTCAGGTGGGGCTATACGATACGTCCGGATAGAAATGGGTTGAGTGCCCGGAGCCAAATCAATGCAAAAGTCAATATCCCTATCGGGTGGCATACCCGGCAGGTCTGAAGGAAATAACTCAGGAAACTCATGAACAATGGGCACAGAATCAATAGAAGGAACCCCAGCACTAGAATCACGAATATATGCCAAATAGGCCAAACACCCCTTCTCGACCATACGTCGAGCCTTCACATAAGAAATAACACTACGGGTAGAATGACCAGGAGTCCCTCTCCACTCTAAACGAGGTAAACCTGGTATGGCTAAGGTCACAGTCTTGGCATGACAGTCCAAGATAGCGTGGTAAGGTGATAACCAGTCCATCCCTAATATGACATTGAAATCAACCATATCCAGAAGAAGCAAATCTACATGAGTCTCAAGACCTCCAATCACAACTATACATGCACGATGGACTCGATCTACCATAATCGAATCACCCACCAGTGTAGACACATAAACAAGATCACTCAAGGAATCATTAGGCATGACCAGGTAACCTAGAGCTCTGGTACCGACTTGTCACGACCCAGATTTCCCACCCTCGGGAGTCGTAATGGCGCCTACTAATACGAGCTAGGCAAGCCAATAAATTGCACAATTTACCTTTTTACCCATTTTTATTCATTAACAATTTCAAAATAATAACAATTAAACAACAGAATTTAATATAAGCGGAAGAAAGAAACAATAAGCTATCTGAACATGAATATCCAATACAACTGTTTGAGTCTCAACTACCCAGAACTAGTGTCACAATTTCACAGACAGTCTAAGAATACTACAAATAAAGGGTCTAAAAGAAAGAAATAAATACAACACTGTCTCTAGAAATACATGAAAGAAACAGGAATAGTAGATAGAAGGAGACGACAAGGCCTGCAGACGCCTGCAGTCCTGCAGGACTACCTCGGGTCGCCTGATGATCAAGAATCAGCAATATCACTACGGTTCGAAGTCCACAACACTGGGGTCTGCACAAAAGAGTGCAGAGTGTAGTATCAACACAACCGACCCCATGTTCTGGTAAGTGTCTAGCCTAACCTCGGTGAAGTAGTGACGAGGCTAGGACCAAACTACCAAATAAACCTGTACAGTTCAAATATATACAGCGGAAAAGAAATACAGAAATAAACAAATAAAGATAGGAGGGGGAAACATGCTTCGGGGAATAATAGGTAAAATAGAATATCAAGAGAATTATAAAGGAATCAAAATCAACCACTACCAAGAATAAGGAAAACAAAGGCAGATTTCACTTTCTTTTCACATCTTATTGCAGGCGTGCAACCCGATCCCATTTCCTATATCTTGTGGTAGGCGTGCCACCCGCTCCCATTTCATATTTCTCCTAGCAGGCGTGCCACCCGCTCCCATTTCATTTATCTCGTGGCAGGCGTGCCAACCGCTCCCATTTCACTTATCACATGGTAGGCGTACCACCCGCTCCTATTTCATTTATATTGTGGTAGGCATACCACCCGCTCCTATTTCATTATATCTTGTGGTAGGCGTACCACCCGCCCCCATTTCATTATATCTTGTGGTAGGCGTACCACCCGCCCCCATTTAATTATATCTTGTGGTAGGCGTACCACCCGCTCCCATTTCATTATATCTTGTGGTAGGCATACCACTCGCTCCCAATTACAAGCCAACAATAATCACAAGGAATCCCGGCAAGGGAACAATAATATCAAGAAAACATCCCAGCAAGGGAACAATGATGATAATAACATGTGAGGCACAATAAACTACAACAGAGTCATAACAATTTATAACACAAGACTCACGGTCATGCTTAACACCGACGTATAGATACTCGTCACCATGCCTATACGTCGTTCTCCACAATTAACATGTATCAAATAGACACCACTCTTAATCCCTCAAGCTAAGGTTAGACCAAATACTAACCTCGATGCCACGAACAAATTTCACGTTTCAATTGTAGCTTTACCCCTTGATTCCACCACCAATTCGCTCGAATCTATCCACAAGTTACTTAATTACATCAATAAATGCTAAATGAATCAACCCCAATGCATGAAAATGAGTTTTTCAAAGTTTTACCTAAAAAGTCAAAAATCGCCCCCTGGCCCACATGGTAAAAACCCGAGGTTCGACCAAAACCTGATTACCCATTCCCCCCACGAACCCAAATATATGATTTGTATTGAAATCGGACCTCAAATCGAGGTCCAAATCCCCAATTTTTGAAAAACCTAGGTTCTACTCAAAACACCCAATTTCTCCTATGAAAATCATTGATTTTGAGTTGAAATCGTGTTAAAAGATATTAATGATTGAGGAAAACTAGTTAAAATGACTTACAATTGATTTGGAGAAGAAGAAGCCTTTGAAAAATCGCCCTGGTGTGTTTATATTTTGAGAGGATATGAAAAATGGGTTTTAAATCGTCTAAGTATAAAAGTTGCAGGTCTCAGGTATGGGAATTGCGAACCCCGACCTCTGATAAGTTGGGAAATGCGAAACAGGGCTCGCATTTTGCGAACCCTTCAGAAATGCTGGACTTTCGCATTTGAAACAAAATATCGCATTTGTGACACATAGATTGTATTTGCGATCACTGGCCAAATGGGAAACTTCGCATTTGCGAAGATAATCTCGCATTTGCGAAAGGGAGCTGGCCTGGGCTTCTTTCGCAATAGTAACAAGCCGCTTGCATTTGCGAGCCAGACTTTGCAAATGCGAAGCCTGCAGGCCTGCTATGCACAGCTGAAAAACCTGCAATTTTCTAAGTTCAAAATGCACCCCGTGGCCTATCCAAAACTCACTCGAACCCTCGGGGCTCCAAACCAAATATACACACAACCTCAAAAACATCCCACGGACTTATTCGTGTATTCATATCACCAAAATAACATCAGAAACATCGAATTAAACCTCAATATCAATGAAATTTCTCAAAACTTCTTGAACATCAAAATTTGCATTTAAAGTCCGAATCACGTCAAACGGATTCCGTTTCTTACCAAACTTCACAAAATTATCTTAAATCATATATAAGAACTATACAGGGCACCAGAACTAAAATACGGGCCCGATACCAACACGTTCTAATCAAAATTCATTTCCAAACCTTATGAACAATTTCAGAAAATAATTTTCTTCAAAAATTCATTTCTCGGGCTTGGAACCTCGGAATTCGATTACGGGCATACGCCTAAGTCCCATATTTTCCTACGGACCGTCCAATCACGGGTCTTGGTCCGTTTACCCAAAACGTTAACCAAAGTCAAATTAACTTATTTTATAGCCAAAATTTATCGTTTTTCACAGATTTTCACATTTAGGCTTTTCTGGCTACGCGCCCAGATGGTACATGCAAATCGAGGTGATGCTAAAAGAGGTTTTTAAGGCCTCGAAACGTAGAATTTTATTTTAAAACAAGTGATGACCTTTTGGGTCATCACACGTACTGAGTGACAGTCATAGAACCCTGCTGGAGACGCTCAAACTACCTCTGATACCTCCCTCTGAGTGATAGAAAGAAACTTCTCCAGAAATAGCTGAGAAAACAGATCCCAAGTCAAGGCAGGCGACCCAACTGGCCTAGCCAAACAATAATCCCTCCACCAAGTCTTGGTGGAACTTGACAGACGAAAAGTAGCAAAGTCGACCCCATTGGTCTCTACTATCCCCATGTTCCGAAGAACCTCATGAAAGTTGTCTAAGTAATCCTGGGGATCCTCTGAAGATGTACCACCATAAGTAGTAGTGAACAACATGGTGAACCTGTCTAATCTCCATAAAACATCGGCAGACATAGTTACTCCATCACTGGTCTGAGCTACCACACCCGGCTGAACTGCTCCAACTAGCTGAGCTACTAGAGTCTGAAACTGGGGAGCCATCTGCTCCAGAGTACGGGTAGAGGGAGTCTGTGCTCCTCCCCCAACCTGAGAGACGGGTGGTGCTACAGGAAGTAAGCCTGCCCGGGTAACACTTTCCATAAGGCCCACTAGACGGACCAAAGCATCCTGGAGTACTGGGTAGCAATGAACCCCTCTAGGACCTGAGCTGGGCCCACCGGAACTATTTGGGCCGGAACCTCATCATCAAACTCCACTTGAGGCTCCGCCACTGGTGATGCTGCCCTGGGCTGAGCTCTGCCCCTACCTTGGCCTCTAGCACGGCCTCGCCCTCTGCCCCTTGTAGGAGCTGTTGTTGGGGGCTCGGGCTGCTGGTCAGTGGATGAAGAAGCGTGTGTTCTTGCCATCTGCGAAAGAACAGAGTAGAAATCCAATTAGTATTGAGAAACCAAACCGCACGACAGAGATGAATAGAAGTGAAATTGTTCCTAACTCTGCAGCCTCTGGGGGATAAGCACAGACGTCTGCGTACCGATCCCTCAGACTCTACCAAGCTTGTCCGTGAATTGTGAGACCTAAACAACCTAGAGCTATGATACCAACTTGTCACGACCCGGATTTCCCACCCTCGGGAGTCGTGATGGTGCCTAATAGTGAAAGCTAGGCAAGCCAATGATTTCAATTACTTTACCCTTTTCATTTTTAATCCCTTAACAGTTGTAAATTAACATTTTATAAACAGCAGAAATATTAAAGCAAAAGAATGAAATGTAACATTTTAAGCTAATACCGATACTAATCTTTAACATAAACCACCAAGAACTGGTGACACAATCTCACGGACTATCTAAGAAAACTACAAATAAAGTCTAAACAAGAAAGTACATGTCTGTCTTTGGAATATAAAAGAACAGAAAGAAACTAGATAGGGAGGGGACGCCAAGGCCTGCGGACGCCTGTAAGTCTACCTCGGGTCTCCTGATGGACTGAAGGCAACAACCCCTAGCTAAGGTCCATATGCTCCAGTACCGATATCTGCATATGGTGCAGAGTGTAGTATCAGCACAACCGACCCCATGTGCTGGTAAGTGTCGAGCCTAACCTCAGCGAAGTAGTGACGAGGCTAGAATGAGACTACCAAATAAACTTGTGTAGTTAAAGCATATACGACAAGCAATAATAACGGAAACTAGCAGTTAAAATTAGGAAGGGGAAACATACTGCGGGGGAATATCAAGTAACAACAGTAATTCAGGAGAAAAATATAAAGAACATTTTATGGTTTGCATCAGTAAAATAAGGAAACAATAACAAGTCAATATCTACTTTTATTATTTATTAATGCAGTGTGCAACCCTATCCAAATCATATAACACTGTTGCGGCGTGAAACCCAATCCAATCATATATCATTGTTGCGGCGTGCAACCCGATCCAATCATATATCATTGTTGCGGCATGCAACCCGACCCCTTATGTCCTCTCTTATTACTCCATGTTGTGGCGTGCAACCCGATCCCATATAATGTTGTTGCGGCGTACAACCCAATCCCAATATGCAATTCAACACCAAAAACAAAAGAATCCCAGCAAGGGAACAATAAGGAAACAACAATATCCTGGCAAGGGAATCAACAATGAGAATAAATACATCCCGGCATGGGATCCAACACTAAGAAGTAAATATGTCCCGGCAAGGGAATCAGCTATAACCAAACTTGTTCCAACATTTAACTTCACAAAAGAAACCTCAACTATAACCGATACTCAACCTTAAATAAATACCACGAGAATAATCATAATTCTTACCCAACACCGAGAATCGACAACTTAGGCATTTGTAGTACTTATTAAGAGCACAATGATTTCAATTGAAGACTCACGGGCATGCTTGACGACAACGTATAGATACTCATCACCACACCTATACATCGTACACTACACTAGGACATAGAAATTAAAGCACGATACCTATTCCCTCAAGCTAAGGTTAGACCAAACACTTACCTCGAATTTCCACGGGTAACTCAAGCCTCAAACACCGCATTTCCTTTAGAATTTGCCTCCAAATTACTTGTATCTAGTCCAAATTAATTTAACAACATCAATAAATGCTAAGGAATTCATACTCAATGCTAAATTATAGATTTTTTACCATTTTCCCCAAAAAGTCAAAAATCGACCCAGGGCCCGCTTGGTCAAAACTCGAGGTTCGAACCAAAACCCGATCACCCATTCACCCACGAGCCTAAATATGCAATTAGTTTCAAAATCCGATCCCAAAACGAGGTCTAAATCCCAATTATTCAAAAAATCCTAACTCTACCTAAATTCCTAATTTCTACCATGAAAACTCTTGATTTTTTATAAAACCAATGATGAAAAACATTGGGTAATTGAAAGAGTATAGTTTAGAATTGATTACCAACACTATTGGGATGAATTTGTGTGAAGAAAATCGCCTCTAGGCCTTGGGAGTTCGAAAATATGAAGAAAAATGAGTTATGTCCGCGTTGGAGTCTATTTTAAAATGATTGGGCAGGGCTTCATCGCATTCATGGTGGGCCTGTCGCGTTCGCGATGGGTCAGTGCCAGATGGCCTTCGCGTTCATGGTCGAGTGGCTGCGTTCGCGTAGAACAAAATCCCTTCCCCCAGTCCCCGGCCAAAAAGGCCTTCGCGTTCGCGACTGTAGGTCCACATTCGCGAAGGGTACTCCCCCCCTCCGCAAGCTTCGCATTTGCGTCCTGAGCTCCGCGTTCGCAATGAACAAATCTGACACCTGAGGAACTTGCCTTACGCGTTCGCGAGAGAAGCCACGCGAATGCAAAGAACAAAATCACTGAGCACTTGAGACAGCAAAACCTGCAACTTTTCTAAGTGTAAAAACATCCCGAAACCTATCCGAAACTCACGTGAGCCCTCGAGGCTCTAAACCAAACATGCGTACTAACATAAAAACATCATATGGACTTACTCGAGCTATCAATCGCCAAATTAACACCTTTAATAACGAATTTAGCATTAAAATCAAAGAAGAATCTCAAGAACTCTTAAGTTCAAATTTTAACAACCGAAGGTCCGATTCACGTCATTTCAAGTCCGTTTCTTACCAAATTTTACAGGCTCAACCTAAATACCATATAAGACCCTTACCAGGCTCCGAAACCAAAATACTGGCCCGATACCATCAATTTCAAATACATGTAAATTTCCAAAAACTCTTAAAATTTCAGTTAAACAATTTTCTTCAAAATTTTATTTCTCGGGCTTGGGACTTCGGAATTCAATTCCGGGCATACGCCCAAGTCCTATATTTTCCTACAGACCCTCAAGAAAGTCAAATCACGGGTTCGGGTCCGTTTACCTAAAATATTGACCGAAGTCAACTTAAATTTAGTTTTAAAGACCAAATTAGCATTTTTGTCAAATTTCCACATAAAAGCATTTTGGATATAGGCTCCGACCATGCACGCAAATCGAGGTAAGATAAAAGGAGGCTTTTAAGGTCTCAAAACACAAAATTTATTTGTAAATCAAGTGATGACCTTTTGGGTCATCACATTCTTAAAGTCCCTCCATAAAGGAAGCAACTTCTCAATCATTGCTACAACTTGAAATGCCTCATTGATGACCAAACCTTCAGTAAAAAAATCATAATTAGTAACAAAATTAATACTTTCAATAAAAGGATTAATTCGGATTATACCTTCGGCAAGGAGATCGTGAATTATAATCTGCAGCTCTTGAACTTGGGTAATGATTGGCTTGATGTCTACCATCTTATAGTCCAAAAATTTGGCTGCAACAACTTCTTCAAACCTGCATCCTCGGTTTTATACTTCTTTTCCAACGCATCCATAGTTCTTTAGAAGTTTCTGCATTACTATAGACGTTGTAAAGATCATTCTCCAGTCTGCTAAGAATATAATTCTTGGAGTAGAAATTTAAGTGCTTCCAAGCGTTAGTCACAATAAAACGTTCATTATCCGAAGTTGATTCCGGCAGAACCGGAACGTCTTCCTTGATGAACTTCTATAGACTCAAAGTAGTCAAATAGAATAACATCTTCTAGTGCCAACATTTGAAATCAATCTTGAAATTTTTTTGGGCTTTTTCGCCAGAGCCGGTGGTGGAACAGAATGACTAGAAGTGGCAACATTACTCGTAGAGCCAACCATAGGGTTACTTGTGATGACCTGGACAGTCGTCTCATGAGTTACCGCTCCGTTTCTCCTATTTCTGCTTCTTTATGCTTCGTTATCCATGTTTTATGGTATCAGGTTGGTCGGATCAAGTCCGAAATAATTTTGGTAAGGTTTGAGACACTTAGTCTCTTTAGAGTGAGTTTAAGTTGGAAAAAGTCAACCGGATGTTGACTTATGTGTTAGAGGGCTCGGATGTGAGTTTGGGATGTGTGTGCAAAATTTTAGGTTATTCGAATATGGTTTGGTTGCAATTTTGATCGAAAGCGTTATTTGGAAGATTTTAGAAAGTTAGGCTTGAATCCGAGGTGTTTTGGTCGTTTTGTTGTTGTTTGAAGTGTTTTGATGATTGGAACAAGTTTTAATAAGGTATAGGGTTATGTTTGTACTTTTGGTTGAGGTCCCGGAGGCCTCGGGGTGATTTCGGATGGTTAACGGAGAGGTTGGAATCTTGTTGCAACAGTTGATATTGCTACTTCTGGTATTTTCGCACCTGCGGTTTGGGGGGCCGCATAAGCGGAGATTTGGCCGCAGAAACGGGAGAGGCTTAAGGAACAGGAAACTGCAGAAGCGGCTAATGGGATCGCGTCTGCGGAATTACAGATGCGGAGGGAGGCTCGCAGATGCGGAATGGTGAGGTAGAGTCAGGAACCGCAGATGCGGTAGAGGGACTGCACTTGCGGAGTCGCAGATGCGGAAAGTGGACCGCAGATGCGGTATTTGGTCCGGTAAGTGAATTCCGCAGAAGCGGAGAATTTGACCGCAGAAGCGGGTTTTGGACCGTTGATGCGGAAAGGCTTGGGCAGAACATATAGGTTATTTCATTTCGCGAAATTGAGCTATTCCCCCATTTTTTTACTTCGGCCTTGGAGCTTTTTTGGGCGATTTGAAAGAGATATTTCTAGGAAACTTCATTGATGTAAGGAATTTGGACTTAAAACTCGTTCCTATGCTATTATTTCATGGATTAGAGGTAGAAATATTGGAAATCAAAGGTTTAAATTGGGGAAACTAGGGCTTGGAAACTTAGGCCTTTAATTGTGGATTTGAAGGACCATTTGGGGTCCGATTTAAGAACTTCTGATATGTATGAACTCGTGGGGAGATGAGGAACCTATTGATGTAAAAATTATCGAATTCCGAGACGTGGGCTCGGGGATTGTGTTTTGGTAATTTCGGGATTTGTGCCCTTTATTGATTATTTTCGCTTGGGCTTCATTCCATTGGCATATTTTGACGTCCTCGTTCTGGTTTTGGATAGATTTGACGCACGTTGAGGCCGATTCGAGGGGCAAAGGTGTCGCGAGGTAGAGATTTAGCCGGTTCGAGGTGAGTAATAATTGTAAATGATGTTCTGAGGGTTTGAAACCTCGGATTTGCACATCGTAGTGCTATATTAAGGTGAGATACACGCTCGATGACGAGCATGGGGTCGTGCACTATTGGAGATTGTGACTTGAGGTCCATCCCGGTTGATGATTTTACCGCGTATTTGATTGAAAACTATTTGCTATCTTCATTATTTGGGCTGAATGCCAACTATTTGAACCCTTCGGGGATTTTCATTGCTATTTCCTCACTGTTTTGACTTTATATTTGAACTCAGTCATGTTATTTTCCACTGTTTTCATACACAGCCATGTTTACTCAGTTTTAAGACTTAAATGATATTTTAAATGATGTTTGGGACTGAGAAACACTGTTTTACTATTGCCCGAGGAGCTTGTGAGTATTTTTGGCTGAGTAAGGCCGAGGGCCTAGTTGTGAGGAATCACTGATACTGATTTGAGGCCGAGGGCCTGAGATATATATATATATATATATATATATATATATATATATATATATATATATATGCCACGAGGTGGTTTGATTGATATGAGGTCGAGGGCCTAGTTTTGATGCCACGAGATGGCTTGTTATTGCGCTTGGGCCGTAATAGGCCCCTCCATGAGTTTGCACACCGCCAGTGAGCGCGGGTATCCATTGTGATGTGAGATTGAGCCCAAGGGGCTGGTACTGTTCTGAGATGTTGCCCGAGGGGCGGATTTGTTGATACTGTGCCCGAGGGGCAAACTTCTATTTATTTACTTTACCTTAATTACCCGTCAATTACTTGTTTACTTGTTGAAAGAGGATTTTACTTGACTTTTCACTGTTTTACTGCTTCATTATAGAATGCCTTGTGCCTTACGTGTTTTCTTACTTTCAGTCGTTATTTACATTTGTTACTCACTGAGTTGGAGTACTCACTTTACACCCTGCACCCCTATGTGCAGATTCAGGCGTAGCTGGTTCCGCTCCTGAGTGCTGATTCCTCCAGCTTCAGGAAGGCTTTTTCGGAGATTACGAGGTAGTTGTTGACGTCCGCAGCCCCGTGTCTCTACTCCTTTATCTCTTATGTTTCCCTTTAGACATTTGTACTAGTTATGGATTTAGTATAATTGTATTATGACTTATAGATACTCATGAGTAGTGACACCCCGGTTAGGGTTGTGTATGGGTGTTCTTCTGCATATTTATGTTATCATTGTTATTTCGGATATATTTTATCATGATTAGACCGTTTCTTAAATGCTTAACTGTTAATAATTGGAAAATGGGAAGTGTCGGCTGGCCTTGTCTTCACGAGAGGTGCCATCACGACCGGGTCCAGGTTTGGGTCGTGACATTACTGTTTCTGTCATTTCTGTTAACAACAAAACAGAAACAAAATTACTTAACTGTGAAATATTTAAAATCTTTAAACAGAATAACTTTAACAGAAACAATTTAAATACCACGGTAAAGATTTTATTTCTTCAAACCGAATACAGAACGAGTAGAAAATTACAAAGATTTTAATCTGATAATGTCAACCAAGGAGTAGAAAATCCGAAAATTTTAGTCTCCAAATTGAGAGCAGAAATCACTAGGATTTAGCCTCTCACAAATAGAATATAAGATGAATACAGAAAAAATAGTTAAGTTCCTTAAGCTTGTTAGTAATCTCTATTCAAAAATATATTCAAAAATAAAAAATGCTATAAAAGAAGAAATGCAGAAGAACGGAATTATTCCGAGGCCACTAAATTCACAGTGTTTCCTTGAAGAGCGTAATCCTTCCCTAGTACCCGAGGTTTAGGATTATTTTCTCCCAGGATAGAATAGATTATCCCCACTGGTGTAGATGTACTTCAAACCCCAGTGACAACGAACACAAAGAAAAATAGTAAATCACATTTAATGCTTTCTTTTTTGTTAAAACAATGCAGAAAGAAGAAGAAGAAATCAGAATTTTCGTAAGGAAAATCTGAGGGAGAGTTCGTGTATTTATAGCCAAAAAAACGTTGGGTTATACTAAAGAGTTACAACTTTTCATGTAAGATTGCAACTCAAAATGGCTATTTTATAAAACGGCCATTTATGCAAACTACCAAATTCAAATTATAACGGAAAAATTAAAACAGAGAAAAATTGAAATGGTCTAATTTGGATTAATTAATATTGCGTTAATATTAACAAATAAATTTATTCCAAAAAATTAATCAATGGATCCGAAGCCGAAGCCAAGCGACAACGACAACGACGACGTGAGACTTGCCTTCTTCTCAACTCTTTAAGAGCTAGAAGAAGTGCAATTGTATATATATCAATCAAAACTCTTTTCATCTTCCAATATGGGGCAATGTCCCTTTATCAAAGAGAGAAATTCAAAAGGTTTTATTTTTCCTCCATTTCTCATTCACTCTATTTTAAGCTCTAAGAAGCCTAAACCCAACATATTTTTATATATCTTATAAATTAATAATTAATATATAATTAAAAATATTTTCTTGTTGTTTAAACAAATATATTTTTTTCATCTTATTAAGAGTGTTAGTATTGTTATTTTGTAAAGTTAATTGAGATGATCTCTACATTCTTATTCCACTTTGAACAAGAGAGTAGTATCTAGATATCAATATAAAAGTGGACAATAAGAAAGTGATGTGGCACCTCTCTTAGGCCAAGAAATATATTTATCTTTTTTTCCTTTTTTGGGGATTTTTCATCATTCTTTCAATTTATTTTATAATAAAATTAAAAACACTTATTTTCATAACTCACAACTCTTTATCTTCATAACCTATACTTTTAATTGTATCAATAACTCCAATATCTTCCATATTCATAATCTCCAAAAATTTAATATGTAAGTTTATGATAATTTATCTTTTTTTTTTTTTAATCTTTCCCTTCAATTCACTCATTTTCATAACTCATACTACCTTAACTTCTACTTTTAATAATATCCATAATTCCCATGCTTTTCATACTCATAACCCCTAAATATTTAATTTAAAAATTAAAATACCTTATGGTATTCATCTATTTTTTCCTATATATAAATTAATAACTTTGTTTCATGAGACCCCTGTAGACAATAAATTGCGTCGAGAAAATAAAATCAAGACCAAAAAATATCGCAACAATTGTAGTATTTTATTTCAAATATTTGAGTGTTATAATCTTTATGGATCCTCTGATCCTTCTTTCCAATTGTAAATAAATTCAAGGGCCTTTGAGCTTGATCTTGAATCTATGTTTGTTGCCACAAACGATGATCTTGAATTCAACTAGAACGAACTTTGATTTGAACTCGCACTCCTTGAACCTTGATTTGTTCTTCGTTCTTGAGCTTGAACTTGATTTGTTCTTCGTTCTTGAGCTTGAACTTGATTTGTTGAACTTGAACTTGATTGCTTGAAGCTTGAAACTTGTGGAGGAATTTGCAGTATTTGATCTATGAGCTCTCTCTTGCTTCTTGTTATAACTTCTGGTGTCTTTTCTGAGTTATGAAGACCTCTATTTATAGTTGTGGGAGGGAAGAGTTATGATAAGAACAAACTCTTTCTGACCAATCAAATTGAAGTGTGACATGACCGCATTTGATTGGCCAGAATATGTCACTTGCACACGTGACATGATTTCATTGGCATTTTAGTGTGACTTGGCATGCCTTGTCATTTTGACATATGGCACAATCCTATTGGCTCTTTCGTTTGACTTGGCGTGCCACGTCATTTGACATGTGGCACCAAACTGGGCCTCTAGAAAGATGACATCTTGGGCTTGATGAAGTGAGCTCATCACTCTAGCCCAATTAAATGGGCTAGCCCAATGGATTAAGACTTAATTATTTAATCCATATGTATTGGACTTATATAATTAATTCAATTATATTAGCCTATAATATTTATTTGGACCAATATATCTTTAATTTAAAACATAGTCCAAACTATTTAATAAATTTAATTCTAATAAAATTTACATGCCTACAAATGTCCCCTACTTCAAGACTTGTCGGGGTATGAAATCACTTACCCCGTGACAAGTTTTGAAGTATAATGTACATAAACACACACATGTTTTATATGTGTATATAATACACTAGGAATATACATTTGTCCAATAGTAATGGTTAGGCTAGGATAAGTTGAATTCACATGGTTTCATTCTTGTATCCACGTCATTCAATTTTCCATTCATTTACATTACCTTAGGCCAAACATTTAGCTTATCCATTAGGCTATTTTAAAGAATCCAAACTGTCATAGATTAGAATTTGCATGGATACTGGAATCCTTTCTAAGGTCAAACACCAATTGCCAAACGTTGTTACCGACAGAGTTGAATGTCGTTTCTCACAAGTCCGAATCCTCCTACAGAACTAATTGTAGATCAAGTTTGACTCCACTTAGGAGATCAAATTCTTCGGTTAAATCTGCAGTCCCACATCTAATTACATGTCATTAACGCCCCTCTTTGTAATCTATATAAATCTATTTGCTCGTATTTGTTGAGAATCAATACGCAGTATTCGCAAGCCACTTGAGTCTATTTTTGTGGACTCGGAAGCATTAACGCGAAGGTAATTTCTTCTTTTTTTTCTTGTGCTTTTTTCTTTGTTGTCTTTTTTTCTTTTTTTGTAGGTCAAGCGAGAAAGATATGTTCTTCTTCAATTAGATGATCCACGCATAAAGAAGACAATCTTGGGGTGTGAGGGGATGGGTACTCATCCTTGCCCGAATATCAGAGAGATTACTCTCATGGCCCGACTACCGGAGAGATTACTCTCAATGTGGCCCGACTACCGGAGAGATTACTCTCAATGTGGCCCGACTACTGGAGAGATTACTCTCAATATGGCCCGACTACCGGAGAGATTACTCTCAATATGGCCCGACTACCGGAGAGATTACTCTCAAAATGGCCCGACTATCGGAGAGAATACTCTCAAAATGGCCCGACTACTGGAGAGATTACTCTCAATGTGGCTCAACTATCGGTGAGGCCAACTTAAGGTGCAAAGGGACTTATATGTCCACCTTAAGATTGGAAAGTTACAAAGCTTCAACTTCAAGATGACATCGACTTGAATACTTGGAAAACTTTGAAGATTTGGCGGTTGCAGACTTCAACTCGAAGATTCGGATGGCTTATACAATTCAACTTTAAGACCGGCGAATTTGAAGACTGAAACTTGAATACCGAAGGACTTGAAGACTTCAACTTGGAGGGCTTAAATATTTCATCTTGAAGAACCGCGAATTTGAAGACTTCAACTTGAGACTTGGAGGGCCTAAATATTTCAACTTGAAGATCAGCGAATTTGAAGATTTCAACTTGAAGACCGACGGACTTGAAAACTTCAACTTTGAGACTTGGAAGGCCTAAATATTTCAACTTGAAGATCAACGGATTTGAAGACTTCAACTTGAAGACCGATGGACGTGAAGACTTCAACTTTGAGATTTGGAGGGCCTAAATATTTCAACTTGAAGATCAGCGAATTTGAAGACTTCAACTTGAAAACCGACGGGGTTGAAGGTTACAACTTGGGGACTTCAACTTGAATACACTTGAAGACTTCAACTTGGAGACTTCGAGGGCTTAAATATTTCAGCTTCTCTTTTGCTTTACATTGTTCGACTTTTATCTTAGTCGCATAATTTTCAGCTTTACGTGCTTGTAACAAATGATTCATATCTTGCCGTGGGAGAGTCCAAATAATGAACTGTTTGATGACTTCAATATCTAAAATATATCCAATATTCAGAATCAAAAACCTTCAGGATCGCGCTGGATAATATTTTGAAACCAACTTTAGATTTCACCATATTAAAAATTTCAGATTTCGCAGTCTCACCAAAAAATTCATATCTCGGTATAGAAATATCGAAATTGTAAACCATTTGATTTCATGAAAACTAGACTTCAAGACCTAGAACATATCCAAAATTCTCAATCAAACAACTTCAGAATCATCCCAGATAATATTTCGAAATCAACTTTATATTGCACCCCGCTATCAATTCCAGATTTGCGCAGTCTAGCTAAAAGATTCATATCTTGGTGTAGGAACATCGAAATTAGAAACCGTTTGATTTATTGAAAACTAGACTTCAAGATCTAGAATATATGAAAAATTCTCAATCAAACAACTTCGAAATCGTCTTAGATAATATTTTGAAATCAACTTTACATTTCACCACACTATCAATTCCAGATTTGTGCAGTCTCATAAAAATTCATATCTTGGTATGGAAGCCTCGAGATCGGAAGATGTCTTACTTGCCATCAATCGAAATTTAAGAGCCATATTCTCATAAATATCTTTAGTTCAAGTCTCATTGAATTTGAAACGTTGTGCCAAGCAATCTTTTCCTTATACTTGTGTTTCCTTTTGATGTCTCTCTTCTCTTCCCTCCTTTTTTTTAAGGCAGAGAGCGAACTTGGAGACCAACAAACTTGAAGGTTTGGCGAATCTGAAGACATAGAGAATCCCTGGACTTTAATGAAAATACTTGACATCCTCATAAAATTGGCCCATCGAAGATATCAATTTACCATGGAGGGTTGCCCCCTTTAAATCAAATGAGGACAAAGTTCAGTAGGAGGATGGCATTTCAACTTGATCTTACATTCTTTCATACTTCATTCGAACAACAATTGGGGCAATATGTATCTTTTGAACTTATGCGACTGAACTTAGAATAAAACTCTAAGCTGCCTACGTACTTCGGTGAAGAGGATCAAGTCATACCGTAGTTCAGACTGGGTAGATTTTTTTTCTTTTTTTTATACATCCTAACTTTTGCCTAGGCCACCTATTTCGAGATTTTCAACCTAGCGAACTTTTTTTTTTGGGTCGTACACAGTTTATACTCTTGCGGGCCAGGAGTGTAGCAACATACAGTTTAGGCTCGTGCGTCAAGGAGCGTTGCAACTTCAAGGATAATACTTCTTCAAAAACTTGCCATTGAAAGGGCCGATCCTCATACCATCTGCATCAACCAGCTTGTAAGCCCCACTTGAGTAAGCTTCTTGTACGACATATGGCCCATCCCATTTTGAAGTGAACTTCCCTACATGTTTATGGGAAGTAATTATGGGTCTTCGTATGGCAAGGACTTGATCTCCTACTTGAAAGGATCTCGGGCGAACTCTTTTATTGAAGGCGCGAGATAATCGAGCTTGATAACATTCAAGACTCTGTTGAGCTTCCAATCTCTTTTCATCAAGAGCTTCCAACTCTGCTAACCGAAGTCGAGCATTTTCTTCATCAGTGATCCCTTCTTGAATAGCTAGTCGTAACGAAGGTATTTGACGCTCAAGTGGCAAGACGGCTTCGACTCCATAAATGTGTGAATAAGGAGTCGCCTGTGTTGGCGTGCGGTGAATCATCCTATATGCCCATAGAGCTTCTTCCATACGGTCATTCTAATATCATTTGGATTTGGAGACGACTTTCTTTAACAAGTTGCATAGAGTCTTGTTGAATGCCTCAGCTAGACCATTGGCGGAAGCGTTGTACATCGAAGAGTTACGTTTCTTGAAGCCAAAGAGATCACAAATCTTGTTCATCAACCTATTATCGAATGGCTTTCCATTATCCATTATTATGTAACGAGGAATGCCAAAGCGATAAATAATGCTTACTCGGATGAAACTTGCAACATTTTCCTTCTTTACTTCCTTATGAGTAACAGCTTCAGCCCATTTTGAGAAGTAGTCAGTTGCAGCCAAGATGTATAGGTGCCCACTAGAGGACTTTGGCAGTGGTCCAACAACATCCAATCCCCAAGCACCAAATGGCCAGGATGCAACAGTCGGGTGCAACACTTCAGGAGGTTGATGAATAAAATTCGCATGGAATTGACAAGCCTTGCATCTTCGAGCATAGTCCAAGCAATCTTTTACCATCGTTAGCCAATAATATCCCATCCTTTTTATATGGAAGTGGAGCTTTGGTCCAGACTGGTGTGACCCACATACCCCAGAATGTACCTCTTGCAAAGCTTGGAGAGCTTCTTCTTCTCCTAGGCATCGCAAGAGTACTCCCTCAAACGACCTTCTATATAGAGTATCCTTGTAGTAAAGTAAGCGAGGTGCACGACGACGGATTTCAGTCCTTCTCCTCGGATTTTCTGGAAGTATCCCATAGCATAAGTAGTCCATAATGGGTTGTCGCCATTCTTCTTTCTCAACTTCAGAAATAGCAACAAGATGCTTGAGTTTGTTTTCTTCACCTTCAGCCTCATTTGGCGGCATTACTACCCATTTTTGGCAGACGGTAACTTGCACTTGGTCAGGCAGGGCTAATGATGAAACTAGAGCAACTAAAGCATCAGCCTTCTTATTTTCTTTCCTTGGCACATGCTAAATAGTCACATCACTGAGCCACCCCATCAACTTTTTAGCGTAATCATGATATGGGCGTATTTCAGGCTTCTTGACCTCGTAACTACCCAAAAGCTGATTGACCACTAATTGGGAGTCACCAAAGACTGCAATTGCAATTACTTCATATCAACGGCCATTTCAAGCCCGAGTATTAATGCTTGATATTCAGCAACATTGTTGGAACAGAGTTATGTCAAGGTGAAGGAGTAGGGCAAGATTTCACCTTGGGGAGTGACAAATACTATACCAGCCCCGGCTCTTCCACGATGCGCAGCACCATCAAAGTACATCTTCCATGGAGGTTGAACTTCAACGACCATTGCGTCCTCATCAGGTAGTTCATCAGTTAGCTCCTAGTCATCAGGTATCGGATGATCTGCCAAGAAGTCTGTCAATGCTTGTCCTTTTATAGCCTTTTGAGGGATGTACAAAATATTGAATTGTTGAAATTGGAGGTACCATCTCGCTAGTCGATCACTAAGAATAGGTTTTGATATCACGAACTTGATGGGGTTTGCTTTAGAAACAAGACGGACAACATGAGCTTGAAAGCAGTGCTTCAACTTTTGAATTGAGAAGACTAGCGCCAAACACAACTTTTCAATTGGCGAATAATTCAACTCGTTAGGTGTCATCATCCTGCTCAAGTAGTAAAGAGAGTTTTCTTTCCCCTCACTATTTTCTTGGTCCAACAGTGCTCCAACAGACCTTTCCTGCGCCGCAATGTATAGTATCAATGGCTTTCCAGGTATGGGAGCTGCTAAAACTGGAGGCTTCAACAAGTAGGTTTTGATACTTTCGAAGGCATTGCTACAAGCTTGGTTCCACTTGAAAGGAACGCCTTTCTTCATGAGGCGACTAAACGGTTGGCACCTCCCAGCCAGGTTTGATATGAATCTTCTAAGGTATGCTAGCTTTCCTTGCAGACTTTTCAATTCATGGATATCTCGAGGCTCATGCATTTTTAAAATGGCATCCACTTTGGCTTGATTAATTTCGATCCCTAGATGTCAGACAATGAAACCAAGGAACTTTCCAGAAGTAACTCCAAAGGCACATTTCAATGTATTCATCCTAAGTTGGTATCTCCGGAGCAATTCAAATACCACCATCAAGTCTTTCATATGGTCGCCTTTCTCTCTTGATTTCACCACCAATTCATCAACATAGCATTCGACATTCTTATGGAGAAGGTCGTCGAAAATATTCTGCATAGCCCTTTGGTAAGTAGCACCAGCGTTCTTCAAGCAAAAGGCATTACTTTGTAGCAATAAATACCCTTTGGGGTACGGAATGCAGTAAGCTCTTCATCTTTTGGTGCCATGCATATTTGGTTATAGCCCGACGAATCGGCCATAAATTATATTGCCTCGTACCCAGTAGTAGCATCGATCACCAGTTCTGGAATGGGAAGCGGGAACTTATCTTTCGGACACGCATTGTTAAGATCCCTAAAGTCAATGCACACTCGAATCTGGCCATTTTTCTTCCTTACAGGGACAATACTTGAAACCCATGTTGGATACTTAACTTCACGAATAAAGCCAGCTTCGATGAATTTGTTAACTTCTGTTTCATTCAAGGGAACCAAGTCCGGCCTAAAATGCCTTTGAGCTTATTTAATAGGACGAGCACCATTTTTGACTACAAGGTGATGGACTGCTACTTTCGGGTCCAAGCCAGGCATTTCTTTGTAACTCCAAGCAAATACACCCCTGAACTCTTTGAGTAATTCAATATAAGTTCTCTCTTCGTCAGCTTCAAATAAAGCACTTAGGTAGGTGAGTCTTGGTTCTTCATCGGTGCTAAGGTTAACTTTTCTTAAGGCATCAACTGTCGTCTTCACTCTTTATTCAAGTTCAGGTGGAGCATCTTTCGCATATTCATATTCTTGAGGGTCCCCATCATTGAAGGATATGTGATAACACGGCGAAACATCCTCCAATTCCACATTATCTTCCATCGAAAATGGAATGTCATTCTTGTTTTGTCCAGTAACATGATACGAAGAACCTATACTTTCTTCGTCTTCATCACATTCCTTATTATAGACCACAGTATATGGCTTTAATTTCAGTACTTCATTACATGAAACCACAAGTTTTGTTTGTCGCCTCATTCTAGAAGGAACCAAACTTTGGAAATCCTTAGAGATCTCCTGGATTTTGGGTGAAGCGGGTGTTCTTATACTTTGAAAATTTCTCCGGAACTTGTTCCCTTTTTTTAATGGATGCAATCTTTCAAATACGGAGGTCCTCACAGGTGATCTTCCAAGTCGATCAAAGATAGAAGGCTTGTTAGAAGCGGCTGATTCATCTTCTACAGTGATATAGTTGTTGCTCGCCCTTCTTATTGAGATGTGCACTGGTGACGGTTGCTTGTATCCCAAACCTTCACGTGGTTGCTTCGTTGTAGCTTTCAATGGGAGCTTCCCTAACTTTGACGGCTCATTGGGATTGTATCCAGCTTTTGCAAATAGCTTGTAAGCGTTAGGGTCAAAACCTTCATCTGTTCGCTTTGTAGGGAGTGCCACATTCTGTAAACAATTTTGGGCTACAAGCCCTACAAGTGGCATTGAGGACGACTTTACTGCCTCAATTCATTTGACCGGAAGAGTTAACTCATTTAGCATGTTGGCTTGGCGATTAGATGATTCACTTTCATCTTTCTTCCTTTTAGGGATATATTGGAGTGTCGAACTTACTTTCTTGCCATAAGATGTAACATTCCCTCTATAAGACTTATTCGCGTTAGGTTGTACCTCCTTACTAGCAGCTTTGGCTTCACCAGTAGTCACCTCTTCTATTTTAGTTGAGGGCTCTTTATTCTTGCTTTTCATGCCATCATCAGCTTTCAGATCCTTCATAATGCAGTTCTTCAAGTAGAACTTTGCATCGGCGAAGTGTGACTCAGCCTCGGTGAATGGCTTATCATCAGCAATTACCGTCTTCTCGACTTCACCCTCGTAGTATTTTAAACATTGATGGTAGGTAGATGGAACTACTTTATTCTCATGTATCCAAGGCCTCCCAAGCAAAACATTGTATGAAGTCTTCGCGTCGATCACATGTAGCCATGCACTTGATTGCATATCTTCAATAGTGATTCCCAACCTGATCACGCCTATGGCTCTTTGCCCCCTTGGTTGAATCCTTGGATCATCACACGACTTTCTGAGAGTTCGTTCATGGGAATACCAAGTTCTTTCACTGTATGTATTGGCAAAATGTTCACTGAGGATCCTCCATCAACCAAAATTCGACTTACCCTTTCGTCGTGCATATAGCCAACCAGGTACAATGGGCGGTTATGAGGAGTGTCACCTAGCAAAAGATCATCATTTGTGAACGTGGCCTTTTCCTCACAAGCATTAACTTCTTGAGGAGTGGACTCGATGGGTTTTTCCAAAGATGGCACCAACGGTAGGTCATCACTCTTTTCTTCCCCTTTGTCAGCATGGCAACAAGAGGCATCAATGCCCTCATGGGAAATCTTCGTGTGGAACCAACTTGGTAAAAACTCCTCCAAGTTCACTGGATTTTGTGGCTTTTGAGAATGGTGCATCTCCACTTTTGCTTTCTTCAAATGCCTAACTAGATTCTTTTTTGTTGGTCTTTTTACCATCATCTTCCTTGTTGGTTGTTCTATTGATTCTTTTCGTGGGCTCCTTTTGTGGTGCCTACGATGAGTCACCAATGTCCAACCTTCATCATCATCAGGTTGATTGACTTCAGCTTTGTCGCTCTCTAGTAATTCTTCATCTTTACTTTCTTTAAAACCACATAATTCATCCGGACTGAATGAGCCAAAGGTGATAGAGACTTGGTTTGCGCTTGCTTTCTCATCTCCAAGCATGATCTTCTTTTCGCGAGCCAAATCCATGACTTTATCCTTGAAGACAACGCACTTCTCTAGAGGGTGGCTTACAAGTCGGTGATATTTGCAGTAGTTTGGGTCATTTGTTTTCCTAGCTTCATTTGGTCGCTTCATCTCCGGAAGCTCAATGAGATTTAACTCGAGGAGTTCTTCAAAAATGGCTGGCACATAAGAATCCAAGAATGGGTACTCTTTTTCCTGCATTTCTTTTAGAGTCAACTTTCCACTTGGCTTGTCTTGAAAAGAAGTGGATTTCATACTCTGCTTCTTGCTCACCTTCGTCGTGAACTTCATAAGTGATGTATTGACATTCATAGCTTCTTTTCTTTCAAACTTGGGTACTAACTTTCCCCACTTCCTGACTTCTTGCTTGTCATTCACTTTACGAGATTCATAGATGGGTAGCCTTTTATTTCCAGCGGAGGCCATGCTCAATTCCATGTCATGGGCACGAGTTGCAAGTTCTTCAAATGTGCTAGACTTGATACCTTACAAGATGTAGCGCAATCCCCAATGTATGCCTTGGATGTGCATCTCTATTCCTGAAGCTTCACTAAGCCTGTCTTTGCAGTTGAGGCTTGCATTCCTCCAATGATTGATAAAGTCGATAACTGGTTCCCCCTTTCGTTGACGAGTATTTGTAAGCTCTATCATACTCACTGTGCGTCTTGTGCTATAAAAGTGATTGAGGAATTCCTGCTCTAGTTGATCCCAGTTGTCGATAGATCTAGCCTCGATGTCCATGTACCAGTCAAAAGCATTTCCTTTTAACGAGCGGACAAACTGCTTGATGAGGTAATCTCCATAAGTCCCAGCATTGTTGCACATCTCCACGAAGTGCGCAACATGTTGCTTTGGGTTACCTTTACCATCAAACTGTTAAAACTTCGGAGGTTGATATCCAGCAGGCATCTTCAACATATCGACCCTTGCAGTGTACAACTTTGCATATGTAAGGGAGGATTTGGCAGCAACTTCATATTTGTTCTTAATGGTTCCTTCGATGAACTCCTTCAGTTGATCGATTGGAATCATCCTTTCAGATGAGACAGGAATAGCCTTAGTGGATGCTGCTTGTCTTGGGGGAGAGTCACTCTCTAGAACTTCTGGGAGCTTGCCGGGTGCATGGGTAGATTCTTCTTCCATCAAGATTCCCACCCTGTCTGTTAGCTTGTCAATTCTAGCCTCTTGATTTTGCATGCATTTGGTCAAGCCAGTGATTGCTTCCGTCAAGTTTGTCAACTGCTCCTCCATAGATGAAGTGTTTGTCACCATGGCTTGCATGATTGTCATGGATGACGGAGAGTAGCATGGATTTTCACACAGATTGATCCTTGATTGGCTCACGCTATATGGTGTAAGTGGGGAGGATCCATCGCTTGAAGCATCATCATCTTCCTTTACAGCAGAGTGCTTGGAGCCGAAGAGGTCAAGCAGAGCAAGAGTTTTCTTGATCTTTTCAGTAACATCGCTTCCTCCTTCAGATGCGTTTGTGGAAGATCTTGCTCCTTTTGAGGATGAAGATCCGAAAATAGGGGTTGATACAGACGACACTTGGGGTGCTTGTTGTCCTAAAGAGCTTGCTTTGCTCCTCGTAACTGGTCTGAAGCTTCCAAAGGTGATATTGAGGATGCTTTCCACATCAGCATAGAACCTGGAGTTAGCAGCCTTAGTGGATGTTGATATGGAGTTGATTTTCTTCGAAGCCATTTCAATGTTCTTGAACTTTGGTGATTGAAAAGCTGAGATGAGAGGTAGAGATTGTCCCACCGGGCATGCCAGAATTTGTAGACAATAAATTGCGTCGAGAAAATAAAATCTAAACCAAAAAATATCGCAACAATCGTAGTATTTTATTTCAAATATTTGAGTGTTACAATCTCTATGGATCCTCTGATTCTTCTTTTCAATTGTAAATAAATTCAAGGGTCTTTGAGCTTGATCTTGAATCTATGTTTGTTGCCACAAACGATGATCTTGAATTCAACTAGAACGAACTTTGATTTGAACTCACACTCCTTGAACCTTGATTTGTTCTTCGTTCTTGAGCTTGAACTTGATTTGTTCTTCGTTCTTGAGCTTGAACTTGATTTGTTGAACTTGAACTTGATTGCTTGAAGCTTGAAACTTATGGAGGCATTTGCGGTGTTTGATCCACGATCTCTCTCTTGTTTCTTGTTATAACTTCTGGTGTCTTTTCTGAGTTATGAAGACCCCTATTTATAGTTGTGGGAGGGAAGAGTTATGATAAGAACAAACTCTTTCTGACCAATCAAATTGAAGTGTGGCATAACCGCATTTGTTGGCCAGAATATTTCACTTGCACACGTGGCACGATTTCATTGGCCTTTTAGTGTGACTTGGCATGCCTTGTCATTTTGACACATGGCACGATCTTATTGGCTCTTTCGTTTGACTTGGCGTGCCACGTCATTTGACATGTGGCACCAAACTGGGCCTATAGAAAGATGACATCTTGGGCTTGATGAAGTGGGCTCATCACTCTAGCCCAATTAAATGGGCTAGCCCAATGGATTAAGACTTATTTATTTAACTCATATGTATTGGACTTATATAATTAATTCAATTATATTAGTCTATAATATTTATTTGGACTAATATATCTTGAATTTAAAACATAGTCCAAACTATTTAATAAATTTAATTCTAATAAAATTTACATGCCTACAACCCCTACCCAAGACTACCCTTTCTATTCTTTACCTGAAATAGTAATGCTGTCATATTTACTGCAACATTCAATTCATGTTTTAGTTTGTCTTGAGGAAGAAGGCTCTGAATAATGATTGATATTGCGGGAGGGGTTGTCGACAAGAACACGAAAAATTATACGCCAATTTTGTATTTCTATTTTCTTAAGATTAAGGGCTCAAGTTGTATCTTTTTCTTCTCTATTTACTTTATCATGTGTTCTCTTTCGCTTTATTTTCTATGAACTTTTATTTGTCGCAAGTTTGTATTTTCATTTAGACTCAAATTAATTACTTATGAGTTAAACTTTATTGGAAGTCTGGTAACTACTAACCAATAACAGCTCATTGTATAAAAGGGATACATTTAAACATTCAAATACGCCCTTCATTGGATATTTTGGCAACACTTCTTATTTCTATTAGCGAGTAAAAAGTGTTAGAGCTAATAGTCACAGAGCAGGCGCAGGTTCTTCTTTGCTGAGCCATCGACATGTGTTGTTTCTTGTAAAAAAAAATAAAAATTATTTTCTACTTCATTTCTACTTGTGATTTTTATAAAGTAAGTATTTATTTTATTCGTATGATTAGAACATGTATTTTATGTACGACAAAATAAAATAAATTATTTGGTTTACTTATAACTTTTGGTTCTTTTGAAGTATTGTGATAATTATCTTTCCTTTTGAAAGTTATGTTTTGATTTTTTCTTTGAATTCCCTATTATTTGTAAAACAAAAGAACTTTTTTATTTTGCTAAGAGGATACAAATAATTGAGCAAGTATTCTGAAGTGAAGTCTCTATTCTCCTTGAAATGGAGAATATGAGAGGTAAACTAATGAATAGAAAAGAAAAGACAAATATGAAGGCTAAAAATGGCATAACAAGAAGGAATATAAAAAAGAATACTCTGCAATTTTCACATATTTCTTTTGTTTTTGTTTTGTTTTGTTTTGTTTTATTTTCTTTTCTTTATTAGTTTCTTTACTTTTATTTCATATTTCTATTATTTGAATATGAGAAATTTTAGCAAGCCGATGTTTTACTATTTAATGAAAAATTATCTATTTACATACCTCTAACATATAATTGTACTTAAAAAGTAATGTATTAACCTCTCAATTTCTCCTCATTTATTATAATATATGTAAGTGAAATTTTTTTCATAAAAAATCCTTTCTCTTTTATTTTCTTTTAAAAAGAAAATCGGGAAACAATGCAGTAACCTAAAATCTAATTCTAATTAAAATGCTAAGTATATGATTTATCAATATGTAGAATTACCTTTTATATTCATATTAATTTAAAAATATCATCTCTCTCATCCACTATATGCTGTTTTTTTTTTTAATTTAGTGATATTTCTTATAAACGCGCGAACCGCAAAAAAATTCACTAGTTAGATATATATACTTTGAACAAAGTATAACTAGGTATTAAATAACCCACGACATTTATATATAAAAAATATTCATGACAAAGTTCAAGGAGAAGATTTGTTATTTTTAATTAAATATTTATGCGAGACAAACTAGACTAGAATAATTTTTGTAGATAAATCGCCGCGTCATTAATTATTTTATAATTTCTTACGTTTGATTCGTACGTACAAACTACAAAAGATAGAGAAGAGAAGGGAACAAAAATTATTAAAGCATTGATTAGAAAGGTTGATAAAGAATTCTACACAGTGGAAGGCGGCTTGTGTCCTCAATATTTGTTTGGTTGTGCTACTGAGAAATATTTATCACTTTAAAGTGTGTTTAAACTGATTAAATTATTATTTAAAAATATCTTAATTGAAAGAACATATAAAAATCTACAATATTTCTTGACGTTGAGCAAAATCGCTTAATATTTTCAACGATAATAACTGGTGAATGTCTCTTCTTCCTTTTCTTACTATTGACTCTTAAGGTCATTCTTAACTACTTTAAATTCTCCTCTAATCTTGGGGTTTCATTAAAAAAAAAAAAATACTCCTCTAGTTAATGTTTTGTAAACCAAATACAAATGATAACAAGTTATAACAGTTATACGTTAATTATATTAATTTATCTGGCTTTATCCGTTTTGTACACTACAACACTAACTTATAGTTACTCCACCAACCTGTAAATGTAAATGAGAGGTGGAATCAGGTCACCTTATTATTATTATTATTATTATTATTATTATTATTATTATTATTATTCGTGGCGTCTTTGTTTAATTTTCTCGTATTTTTTTGGTGCTTCCAAAAAAAAAAAAAAAAAACAGAGGACAAAACCAACGATTGATATTTCTCTACGGTACAAGGCGGCTCGTTTCCCCCTATTTCTCGTGAAGTGCTTCCTTTTAAGGTAATTTCTCGTTCCACGTAAAAGAATAGCTAGTCACATTGTTTGCGTTGTCAAATAGCTGAATTGTGATGTGATGGTGTATCCGATAAAATATCCTATGCTAAGTAATTGCATAAGAATAATGGGTGGATGATAGCTAAAATTGAAGATAATTGTTTTATTTGTTATTAGAAAGAATGATGCTCATAAAGATGTAATAAATGTCTTCCACCCGGTAGTATTTAATGGAAAATGTTTTATAGCATTTAGTACACTACCGGTTACAAAGAATTTGTCATTCATGTCCGTCATTACACATTCTTCAATGGCCCTCATAATTGACATTAAAAAAGGGTATGATCTTATGACCTTGTTCCATAGGTGCAACTATAAATAGTAAGCTCCATTATCATTGGAGGGGACACGAATCTTTTGACAAACTTACGCTATAATCTATTCAAAGCTTGATAACATTTAATCTTTTTGCTTTTTGATTTCATTATTGTTGTGCCGAGAAGCCCTGCTCCCGGAACTACAATTTCTGCAATTTCATCTTCATCTCAAGGCTAAGTATTGTATATCGGTTCAATTCTTTTACTATTTTAGGATCGAATTAATTCATTGTTATCAAATTGTAGTACTGTAATAAATAATAAAACCAGTAAACTTTCTGAAATAGAAACGGAAAGTTAGTAGAAATAGTATGTCAAAATAATTTTGGAATAAATCGAGCCCACTGAATACACAATATATTCTTAAGGAAATTATTCTCCTCAAGTACCCGAGGTGTTGGAATATATCCTCTTAGGATAGAACGATTTAACTCACCGGAGTATTGGTACCAAAAACGTCGATGAACAACGAACTACTCGAAGGCTGTAAAACATACTGAAAATTTTGTGCAGAAGAAGAAGAAGAAGATCAGAAAATTTAGTAAGGAAAGATTCTGGGATTCAAAACATATTTATAGACTTCTTGGCACTGTTTCTTAAAAGGTTTTCAACCTTTCAGAAACAGCCATGGCAGTTGGGAATATTTCTGTTTGAAATATTGCGGGAAATTTAAAATAATCCAAAAAAAATGGACCGGACCGGGTCATGGGTTATTCCATATTGAATTTTCATTAATTAATTAAATAATTGAAAGAAATTTTATCCAAAAAGATTAATCAATCAATCGATCTTTGACCAAATCCGAATCCGAAGCCAAATCCAAAGTCGAAGCCGAGCCGAGCGAGCGACAATGATGACGGCGTGAGGCTTGCCTTCTTCTTAACTCTTTAAGAGCTAGAAGAAGAGCAATTGTATATAAACCCATCAAAAGTCTTTTCTTCCTCCAATATGGGACAATGTCCCTTTGCCAATGAGGGAAATTTACATATTTCACCTTCCTTCATTTTTCATTCACCATCTTTTAAGCTAACCCAAGCTTAAAAAGCCCAACAATCCCCCACATGAATGTGGAATGACTATAAAACAAAGGAATGCACGGACGCGTGTATGTTTTACATGCAAGAATTAATTGCATCTGGATAAGTAGGTTTCCCTTTGAACTTTCCGTAGTGAACTTATATCGGATATACTCGGTCAATCAGGAGATTTGATATCTTTGAATCATCGAGCATTGTTATATACCTAGACAACATAAGTCACATAATCAACCCTTAACTATTTATGGTTCTCACGGTTATGTTCATTTTAGCATGAACACTGCCTGGTTTCACGAGTGCTTGGAGAATGGACATTTACTTTCATTCCCCTTGAAGCGGCTTACACTTCACACTCACATAGGTGATTTGTAAACGTATAATCCTATAGACACATTATCTGGTCATATCCTTCCAGACTTAGCAAATCATTAAAAAGCTTTAAGCTTTATTGAATCATCAAAAACCCTTAATGCTCTCGATTTATGAACATTGTCTTTATCATGAGAATGGGTTGAGTTATTTGACAATGTTGAGCCGTCATTCATAACTTTGTTTGATCTCTTTGAACCTAGCTCTTGGGATCTCCAGTCTTCTAGGTAGAATTACCTCTATGATGACTTGTCCTAGACGTTAACCCCACTCCATTTGATGAACTTTCAACTGCCTCTCTAGATAGGCCTTTTGTAAGTGGATACGACATGTTATCTCTTGATTTTACGTATTCAATCATGATAACACCACTAGAGAGTAGTTGTCTAACGGTAATATGTCTCCGTCATATTGACGAGATTTTCTGTTATACATACGCTCCCTACCATGCCTTTCTGCCGCATGACTATCACAATATATACAAATAGGTGCCAAAGGTTTGGGCCAAAATGGAATATCTTTCTAGAAATTATGGAGCCATTCAGCTTCTTTACCGGCCTTATCTAAAGCTATGAATTCAAATTCCATTGTAGAACGGGCGATGCATGTTTGTTTGGATGATTTTCAAGACACTGCTCCACCCTCAATTGTGAAAACATATCCACTCGTGTATTTAACTTCAGATGATTCGGTGATCCAATTTGCATCACTATATCCCTCAATCACGGAGGGATATTTGTTATAATGCAAAGTAAATTTTGGGTATGTTTTAGGTACCCCAAAATTCGTTTCATTTCCATCCAATGTATTTGATTGGGATTACTTGTAAATCAGTTTGCTAATAGCACATGCTATATATGGTCGCGTACAACTCATGATATACATCAAACTTGCCAATACTCTTGCATAGTCCAGTTGTGAGTCACTTTCACCTTTATTCTTTTGAAAAGCATAACTCACGTCAATTGGAGTCGTGGCAATCTTGAAATCCAAATACTTGAACGTGTTAAGTACTTTTTCAATTAGTGAGACTGTGATAATGCTAGACCTTGTGGAGTCTTATGAATTCTGATTCCTGAGACTACGTCAATAGCTCCTATGTCTTTCATGTCGAATTTGCTAGCCAACATGCGCTTAGTAGCATTTATATCTGCTATATTTTTGCTCATTATCAACATGTCATCAACATATAAACAAACAATGACATTATGACCTGGAGTGTTTTTAATGTAAACACATTTGTCACACTCGTTGATTTTAAACCCACTTGTCAATATTGTTTGATCAAATTTGGCATGCCATTGTTGGGTGTTTGTTTAAGTCCATAAAGCGACTTAACTAGTTTGCACACTTTTGTTTCTTTACCCGAAACCATAAAATCCTCAGGTTGTTCCATGTATATCTCTTCCTCCAATTCTCCATTTAAGAAAGCTATTTTAACATCCATTTGATGGATTTCAAGACCATACACGGCCGCTAGTGCCACTAACACCCTAATAGATGTTATTCTTGTTACTGGCGAGTAAGTGTTAAAGTAATCAAGGTCTTTCTTTTGTCTATAACCTTGAACAACAAGTCTTGCCTTATATTTGTCAATAGTGCTATCAGCTTTCATTTTCCATAATCCATTTCTAACCTAAAGTTTTATTACCCGAAGGAAGATCAACCAATTTCCATATATGGTTATTCAAAATTAATTGAATCTCACTATTGTGAGCACGTGATTTTTGTCTTGCGCGACAATCGCTCCAAAAGAATAAAAAAAATAATAACAATTGGTCCTGTTGTACAATTTTTGGATTTTTACATGGCACTTTGTTAATTATTTATGACTTTTGCCCATTTTATTTTATCAAAACAAAATACAAAAATGTATGTGTCATGCGTAATTTGAACCGTAATCCGGTTGTTAAATAGAAAATCATAAATAGGCGTCTTGGTCCGTGATTTTTGTTTTGTTTGATTTTACCTGCTTCAAATATTTTGATATATGTGTAAATATTTGTATTAAGTGTCTATTTAATTTTAATTTGATTTACTTGGGTTTGTTTTAAAAAATAAAATAAAAATATATATAAGAAAATATAAAAGAGAATGCAGAATTTGTTTAAAAATCTGTTTGGGCTCATTTTAATTAAATTTGAGGCCCAAATCGAGCCCAGAGAGTGAGCCTGCCCCGGTCCAAACCAGCTGATACCCAGAGCTTCCAAACGACACCGTTTTAACCTGGTTTGATCTGGGCCGTTGATCTCAGATTGATCAACGACCAAGATCACCTCCCCATAACCCACTGATGACCCCAACCCGTTTCCACCCGGACCGACCCAAACCCTCTAAAGATGAAACGACACCGTCCCCTATCAGCCAAGAGATCCTGACCCTTCATCGCACCCCATCCAACGGTTAGGAATCAACCCCTCACTAACTATATAAACCCATAACCTTACCCTGCCCCCCTATCCGAACCCCAGCTTTAGGTCACCTTCGTCCTCATCCCCCTTCCCCCTCCAAAAACCCTAGTTGCCCCTGTATCCTTCACCATGAAAACCGGCGGCATGGACGCCGGTGACCCCACCCTTAACACCATAAAACCCCCTTGCCATCCGGAACACGGATCTGTTAACCACGTAGTTCGAATCCCTTCCCACCTTCTCGAATCTTCATTTGAAGATTCGAGTCGGAACCCGATTTACACCAATCGACCTCAACTTCACACTAGACAGTCCCCAGACCCCCCTCGTGACCAAACCATGCTTGGTTTGGTCCGAATCTAACCAGGGAAACACGAATCCCAGATCTAATTTTTGAACCCTAGTTTTCTCCGTGCATGTTCCGTGTCTGTTCAAGCCGAAGAGATTAAGGTCTAATGGACCTTAATCGAAGTGTTTCTCATCTGAGAAACACTTCGATTCAAGTCCGTTCAGCCTTAAGAAAGGTCTGTCCGAGTCCAAGTTAAGGTTTTTGATTTTTCGAGATTTAAGGTGAGTTTTGCTTTTTCTTTTTTTATTTCTGTTAGTCCATGTGATTGATTAAAGGTCTGTTCATGTTTTGTTTTAATTTGTGTCTTTGAATTTTTATCAACTGTTGTTTGTCCACTTTACCTGAACCTCTGTGTTTGTTTGAATCCCTCTCCTATTCTGATAATGCGTATGTATGTATGTGCTGTGCGAATAATTGAGCTTCAAATTTTGACTGATCAACTGATTCCTCGAGTACCACTTTGTTTAGTCAGTATAATTCAAATCATGTGTCGATACTGTTAAATGTCTGATTTTTGGCTACGATTGTGCATGTTATGATTAATATAATCGAGTCGACATGTGTCGTCAATTAGTTTCAATTGCCTGAACAATAACAAATCGATTTGCTTCTGGACACATTTGTTTGAATCAATTAGGAACTGAGTTTGTTTACTTATAGTTTGTTAATTTGAATCAGAAATGTAAAAGGAATGTTTGTTTAACTTCTGAATTGGAGGGCATGTGCACTTTCTGCACAACATGTGCATTTGTGCACCACAGGTGCATTTGTGCACAGCCTGTGCCCTGCATAAGGGCTTTTGAATAAAATAATCGACAGCACATGCTGTCAGATATATATTCTGCTGCCCATTACCCTGCTTTAGTTAAGAAGTATTAAACCTCTTTCAAAAGGGTAAGTCTGCCAGGGAATGTCATGGGGTTAATACTTAAATAGCTGAGTTGGAAACTGAAAAGAAGAT